>NW_013665630.1:1825318-1840703 GCF_000517525.1 Limulus polyphemus
TAACTAAGCTATCAACAACTCTTCTAGATTATCTTTAACAAGTAAAAATACTCTAACTAAGTTATCAACAACTCTTCTAGATTATCTTTAACAAGTAAAAATACTCTAACTAAGTTATCAACAACTCTTCTAGATTATCTTTGATAAGTAGAAATAATCCAACCAAGTGTCACCAACTTTTCTAGATTGTCTTTAACGAGTAAATCTACTACAACCAAACTGTCACAATCTCTTCTAGATTGTGTTTAACAGCAGAAATACTCCAAACCAAATTGTCATTAACTATTGTAGATTATCTTTAACAAGTAGAAATACTCCAACCAAGTTGTCATCAACTATTGTAGATTGTCTGTAAGAAGTAGAAATACTCCAACCAAGTTGTCATTAACTATTCTAGATTGTCTTTTACTAGTAGAAATACTCCAACCAAGTTGTCACCAACTCTTCTAGATTGTCTTTAACAATTAGAAATATTCCAACCAAGTTGTCAATAAGATGTTTCTGAACAGTCTTCAAAAGTAAATTATATTACGAGTACTAGGTTTTGAAATAACTATAAAATTTAATATTTAATATGATTCTTGCATAAGTATGATGGAATAATAGGGTTTTTATGTAAAGTATTCTACCCGAACTTTTATCTAAAAGCAACCCTGGTTCTTAATGGATTTTGTTTTCACTGAAGCATTATTATTATAAAAAAAACTATACGATAGAACCGTAGTTCTTTAATGAGAAATTTATTGTCGTACAGTGTCTGAATCGTCAATAATTTTGATATTTTAGTTCCTAAGTGTAAATGAGTATTATTGTACGTCTTCTGCTTTGTCTAAAATATCTTCAACACTTTAATGAATAGAAGTACGACACTAATATGCAGAATTTTGGCAGTATTCTGGCAATGCATAACACAGCTTAAGCAGAAAAAAGGGGCGATGAAACTTTACAACAAAGCTACTACTTATTATTTTATTGCTCGTTTCTTTGCCTACCAATTAAAAGTTACCTTAATTGTTGCAACCCATAACACAGTATAGACCAGATGATTTGAGATACGCATCGTGTTGGAAATCCTGATTCTGTTATCTTGGGAAAATGTGTTAGGATCTATTAGCAGTAATTGCGACGATTTTTTACACTTCCCAGAAGAACGTATTGTGAACGAAATGATTTAAAATTAACAAATTATAATACTATAATGTGTTAATTTATAATAAAGGTAGTTCAAAACACAATTTAACGATTCTCAAAGTTTTCGATATTAACAGTATAAAGATAGTGAAGTAACGTCGTAACCAATCGTTCATGATTAAATTCAATATTGTATATTTATATATAGTTCAGTGTTTATGTTTCGTAATTATCATTTAACATCTCCTTTTGCTGATGTCGTGAAGATGATAATGTATACGAATATTGATTCTTTTTCAACTGGTCGGTTATTCCTGGAGAGTAACATAGTTGTTTGATAGCAGATAAAATTCCCTATAGACCTACTACTAGCCGTTAGCTGAAATCTTAGATTGATGAAGCAAATTTTCCATAATCAAAACTATATATAAACATTTCAGATTGATATAACAATAATGTATTTCGTTTATTAAGACATTTAGGGGAAATCCCTTAACAGTTTTCAGTCGTCGCAAAACAACTTTGTGACTATACTCATTGTGTTGGATGCCTAATTACAAAGTCGTGACGTATAGAAAACGCTGGCGTCGCGATTTTGTTTTATTAGGATATTCTGATATCGACGTAAGCGCCATCTACAGTTCAAAATATTTGTAAATTTTACTTTATGTAAATCGAGTTATAGTCATCATTTATTTTCCCAAACAAATACACATTTTTTTCAAAAGTTCAGTCCTCTTTTTTTATAACATTTTATTTTGAAGTAATCAAACCGTAAAATATAAATAACCTGTTTCGATTGGTCTTCCTACCCTAATGTACTCGTATACCAAAACAAACGTCTTATATATTTTTCTGCAAACTTGAGATGCCACTTTATTGTAAATGAAAAAAAAAGATTAAAGCAGTATTATAATTTCTTGAGATCAAGCTAGATTTTTTTAATGTGATATATTTGTAGTGTATATGTGCATGTACATAAAAATATCGATATGTGAATGTTTTAAAAGCCTATTGTATCGTATTGTAAACAGTATAAATACAAAAATGCTTACTTTCTAAAACTGTGCCAAAGTGATTTGTGTTATAAATATGTTCTTTATAGCTTGGAATGTATTGTAAAGAGTTCTTGATTAAAGTAAATTTTCAAGTCAGTTTTCAGTGTACTAGTATCATGTGCATGTTCTTGTAAATATCTGTATTTTTTTAAACACGCTGACAGTAATGACTAGTCAAAACACAGCATTTAATCATATTATGTAGTTCCTATTCAAAACTGACTTATCAAAAAATATATTTTTTATATAAATCTTAATCTTTTTTTTTCTAAGTTATTCAAGACAGATAAAATGGTATTCAACTTACTAATTCCAATGCCTTGTCTTTAAGGGGTAGTTTTCAAAATAAATAATTTTTTTTATACTTTATTCTAATACTTTCCTTACCAGTTCATTCAAAAAACCTTATGACAACAAACACAGAATTACGACACAAGGAGATAACAATGGTGGAATATCAAATTTTTACAAAAACATATTGTTCTAAGTTTTTTTTCTTCAAAATTGTGGGATTAATAATTGAAATTAAATTCTTAACTACAAAGCATTAGATAGTGAAAAAGAATCATTCAGAACTTGTACTGAAGTAACGAGAATTTAACCTAATTATTCGTAGAGTGAGCCACAACTAGGAGAGGAATGGTACTCACTGCTGTCCTATTGTATTCTTTCATACTATAATTGTAATAAAAGTTTAACCTCTTTACTTCCAGGTTGGAATTTCAACTAGTCGACCTGTCACTTTGAACAATTAATTTCAAGTTAACAGGAAGATTACTCGCACCTGGCCACGTGAGAACTGTAGCTAAAGGGTCAACTTATCCTAGTAGTCTACATCCACGAAGAAGATTTAGTCACCTAGAACCATTGTTCTCTTCACTTTCACATCGCATATTCAATTAGCTTACATTTGCGTGGGAACTGTGGCTATTAGGGGTAGCGCTTATACCCGAACATCTTATTTCTCTGTACGGATTTTAGATGACGTGAATACTATTTTGAATACTTTATTTCACAGTAAAACTTTGGCTACAAGAAACACTTCCATCTGCGATTTTTAATTAATAACGATACTTTTTACTGGAGACTTTAGCTACCACAGACCCAACTTATATTTCAACAATAACTTTCACGTGAAAGGGACTTTATCTTACAAGAACATTCCTAACACTACTTAACGCGGATATTTTACCTACCGCAGACGTATCTTATATTTGAACACTTTACTTTCTTGAGAGGACTGTAGCTAATAAGCTTGTGTGGTATAAATGGACTCTTCAATGTGTATCTCATTATTAGCTATAATATATTTTAGAAGAAATGATGAGAGAGATCAACATCATTTCGCTATGTGTCTGATTATTGGACTGTCAAAGTCTTAATCATTTATTTTACTAGAATTTTGCTAGTATTCAACAGACAGATGAAAATTTGGATGCATTTTTATGCGTATAGTACCTACGCTCTCTAATGTTTGTATTAAGATAACATAATGTAGCAGTTTTACACTAATGGTAACATCGTAAATGATCAATATTCTTTCTTCATGATTTGATTATATTCTATAGAGTGAGTTTCGTTTTTATTACAGATAAATACGTTAGTTGTATATATAATTTTAAGTATGATCTAATAAGGGATGATGACATTAAAATTATCACAGATATAAAAATGTGCTCTGATTATCCAGTGCAGTATTTTCTGTGGTTATGACGTCAGAAAATGGCATTTTGTCGTTTTAACTACGGGGAGGCTTACAGAGATCTATAAGCAGCAGTACTGATGCCCACATGGCCACCTCATTTTTCTAACCGACATAAAAAACAGACGGCAGTCCTCTAATCCTTGAAGCGGGAAAGTTGTGAGGCGTCGAGGCCAACCAGTGGTGAAAAATTCTGAATAACAGAAATGTGACCTATGGAATAAAGGAAGCTTTGATTTGAATTTTATACACCACTTGAACAACTATAGCATGATGTTACAGTCCAGCCATTTGGTTCGGAAGGAACAGTTCAGTGATAGATAAACTTAGAAGTAGCTAACCATTTATTGAAACGCGACTTATGTATTTATTCAGCGGTGTTGAATCCTCAAATTACCTACTTTTTTTAATGCTGTTCACCATCAATAGGGTCATCATATTGCATCATATCGAGTGATTGCATATTTTTTGCCAGTTACAATGTTCATTATGAAGAAGCGTCCAAAATATTTGGTGAAATCAGTCATTTTCTATGTAAAATACCCCAGAAGTAAGTGGTGGGAGTAAAATGCTTATGTCACTCATTTACTATTAAGGACACTGTAAATACGTAAAATACCCAGGGCATCCCAAAAGTAAGTGTTGGGAGTAAAATTCTTGTCACTCATTTACTATTAAGGACACTGTAAATACGTAAAATACCCAGGGGATTCCAAAAGTAAGTGTTGGGAGTAAAATTATTGTCACTCATTTACTATTAAAGACACTGTAAACAACGGAGTCATAGACCAACAAGTAATTTGGTGCATAAATAGCTTAAAAAACGTGTTCCAAAAACAGGTGGGGATCTTTATGTATTCCATTGGTAATTTTAGGGTTAAAGATAATATAAAATGCTGAGCTGTATGGTATATAACACTAAAGGTGATGAGTGTTATTTCTTTTTAGCATAGCGAAACAAGACTGTTAATCTTTGCAAACAAGTATAAAAAAAATATAGTGTAATATGTTAACATTTCTATCCTCTCTGTTACTGGTAGATCATTGCAGACAATGTCAAAGAAGGATTGGCCCAACGGGGCATGAGCCAGTATCACCGTGGACCAATGCATTTGACGCATTCATAGAAATTGATTTCAAGTTGTAATTGTTTAGCCAGTATGCAGCATGTGATATTGCCCGGGCTGGTCTTGTAATGCCAATCCACCCCTGGATGACGTCTTTCCCAAATTAGTACAAGAAAAACATTGGATTACGCTTCGGTAGCAACAATTCATATTAGTTATTTAAGATACATTGAGTTATATACGCTGAAGCTAGCTGAGCATGATTTTCTTTACAATTAAGCCCCCCCCCCCGTGGGTAAGCAGTAAGTTTATGGACTTATATTGCTAAAATCCGGGGTTCGATAAACTGCGGTGGATAAAGCTCAGATAGCTTATTACGTGGCTCTGAGCTGAAAAACAGCAAACGCTTTACGATTAAAATGTGTGATGAAACATCACAAAGCGATTAAGGGTCTTGTAGCACACGTAATATAAAGTGATTTCATACGCAATGGCCTAATGACAAAATGTAGTTGAAATTTAATTATGTTGTCTTCTAACTGGAAACACTTGCAGAACGACAATAAATGTTTTGTACTAAAATCATATTTTGTTTCTGGACTAATTTATCACACTTGCTACCCTGAAATGGATATTGATATGTTACATTATACAGTACTCGAATTGTTAAAATAAATATTAATTTTTCCCCTGGGAGGGTGTTTCGAGAGTGAAACTACATTGCCTGACATAGCTTCAACGGAGGCACGTGTGTACAACTACAATCATATTGATTCTCTCTGTGCCAAAGGATCCCCATCAACCATTATTAGTTTTATGTAAAGTTATTGTTTATTTGAAGTAAAACACAAAGTTATACAATGGGCTATCTCAGCTGTGCCCACCACAGGTATATAAACCCGATTTCTAGCGTTATGTGTCCGCAGACTTATCGCTGTGTCACTGGAGGGACACAAAGTTATTGTTAAATCTTAATTTTGATGCAACTAGTAAATGATGAGTAAGGTAATGACATTCGCAATATATTTATATGTATGAGGTTACGAATACAGTTACTCTTGTTTCATTGTATTATGCAGTTTTCCTTGTTAAGAACTTACAATTACATAACTAAACTGAAATTTAGCTACACATAACAAAATGAGGCAAAACAAGTCTAAACCTTAAGGTAACTAAACATCTTTTGAAATTTAACATACCGAGTTCAAATTAAAGATTGTCAAGTATGTAGTGAAATCAGGTGTATATAAGCATATATAGAGGTTGAGTATGTTATATTAAAACGATCTGAGAGCCTTACCACATTGTTAAACTCAATGTTGCCACTTCTGCTCATGATATAACTGACGACCATACATTTTGACAATAACACTGCTGTGTAGTTTCCACTGGAAAAGGCTTCGTTGTAAAACTGTCATGTCCAAAGCACACTCTTCCTCCCTGCTGCTTCCAATAATACATGTAATGTAGGAGGACAATGATTTCCCATCGCCCGTTTCAACAGTCCAATCACACAGAAATCTATGGTGCTGTGTCTCACGACTTGACTGTTATGTCTTCATGTGGAATAGCATGAATACTCACTTTATAATCAAGCTGTTTAAGGTATATGATGGTTTAACAGATATGTCGTGGAAGCAGCTTGTATACACGACTTGTTTAGCTTTTCCAAATAGAGATTCTTCTTGATTATGTTGCATACTGTTGTGTGGTGCACATGAATGACTTTTGCCGCTGACCTTTGTGTAGATGGATTCTCATCTGTTACAATACGTCACACTCAACGTATGGTTGGGATACGACTTGTCACAGGTCTCTTTCAACCCTGTATAAGACTAACGTTCAACCAAGTTTGTTGAAAATCATCTTTTTCAAAAATAGTATACTTTTGTAGACTATGTTTGTTTTTTTAATTTAGAAGTTTTTGTATTGTTGATGACCTAAGGTTGTTTTCACATCATGCAATGGGCGTGGCTTAATGACTAAAACTTTCTTGAAAATAAAAGAGTAAGTTGCAAGAGAGTATATGTTTTTACTAGAAAGTGTGGACATAATATCCAAGACTGTGATTAATCAACCATTGATAATAGCCAAAGAGACAACATCCTGAAATTACCCATCTGCCCAATCAGACATGAGGAGTGCATCATTGAAAGAACCAGACCGCATGTCTATTGATTTATTGATGGAAACCTTATAACATGATGATTGACACTGGTTATATGGTTACCATTTTCGACCTGATGTGGTAATATAAGCTGAGAAGTGTCTTACAGAGATGAAGAAAGAAGATGGATTGATGTGACCAGCAAGTGGTTATCAAGTTCCAGCAAGAAGAAATTTATAAATTATTGTCATGACGAGAAACTTCTTTATACATGATGTGTGAGTAATTGAAATAGAGAAAGAGTGCATATTGGGAATAGAAACACAGATATGACATTAGACGAGCTTTAAACAGGTTCACGTTCTGTTTCTAGGAAATTCCTTTGCACTACACGACAATTACACCACTAGGGGTTAGACTTCAAATTACAATAAAGATAAAATCACAATGTCATTAAACTGTTCTACATAAATTGCTACAGAGAAAAATCCATAAAAATAAGTGGTTTAAATAAAAGTCATCAACTGCGATCATTTTTGCAGGTATTTCAGCAGAATAACAACCAACTAGTAAGCTTTAGGAAATATTTTTCCAGGGGTAAATCAACCTCCTAAAGAGGCAGAAGTTCATATAGTTTGTTTGTTTTGAATTTTGGGCAAAGCTACACAAGGGCTATCTGCGCTAGCCGTCCCTAATTTAGCAGTATAAGACTAGAGGAAAGGCAGCTAGTTATCACCACCCACTTTCAACTCTTGGGCTACTCTTTCACCAACGAATAATGGGATGACCATCACATTATAACACCCCCCACGGCTGAAAGGGCGAGCATGTTTGGTGGGACGGGGATTCGAACCCGCGACCCGCAGATTGCGAATAGAGCTCCCTAACCACCTGGCCATGTTGGACCAGTTCATATAGAAATCATTTACAGAGTATCACCAAGAACAGAGCCACCAGTGGATTCTCTCGACTACATCCCTAAACAAAAATCTCTCTCTGAAAACAACAAGTTTTAATGTAAGACAAGAGGTTATCTTATCTTCTTATAAACCACGAAAAAGAAAATCATGAAAAAGATTTGGTGACTGGACAGTTTAAGAAACTAAATGTAAAAACAGAATATTTTTTGTTAACCAAAATTTTGACTGTAGTTTGTTTCATGCATTTAATTAATGATTGTGATGTCTATATTTGAGAATATTAATGTTATTAACTGTGAGGAATTACTTTATTGTTAATTATGAAACTTTAGGTTTAATTTACATTTTTCTATTAATAGGGACAATCTAGAGAAGGAGAAATACAGTTGGCCATTTTTTTTAAATTTATATATTTGTATTATTGTTTGCCAAAGGGAGTTATCACATACTAATGGCTAAAATTTTTTTTAAAGTTCAGGACTCATTTGAGCCATATAAAAAGCAAGTTACACTAGAGAACATGATTTGTTATTATAGATTAATTAGCTAGTCTGTTTCACTGGTGGGTTGATTATTGAGTGAGTTTGTTAGTCAGATTATCTTTTAAGTCATCTGTGAGAATACTGAGTTTGAATTTCGACAAAGAATACGAAAAAGTTTTATATATCAGAGAGGTCAGCAAGTAAGGGAAATTGTTATATTAGCATCTACTGTTAAGATAGACCTATATCAGCGGACGTTAGTTAAGCTGTTTTATAGATGATTTAGGCATAGTATTCATGATTAACAAACAAAGGTGAAACAGGCAGCAACTGCTTAGTTCACAATGATACTTGGAAGTAATCAACAAGTGTCACTCTGAACTAGGATGTTGTTGCTGTCCATTTCACCTTTGTTTGTTCGTTAGCTAAACTCGTAGAACTTGAAGTTTAAGGAATAAAACGCTATCGGTAGCATTAAGAGGACTAGAATTTTCATCTTCATTTTTACCAAATAATTGAAAAGAATCCGCTTAACAATAGCAACAGTTACAAAAATATTGTATAAACACACCTGTTGAATTCATGGAGATCAAATTTTAGTGAAGAGAATATCAGAATTCAGGGTGAAAACAACTAGAATACAGAATATAAATCAAAAATTAAGAAGTCTTGATGGAAGCTGTTGTAAAAATGGTAACTAAGTTTATGGTCATCCAATTGCACAGGATTGGCCAAATTATGTGCGTTTATACTAATAGAACACCAGCAAGCCTAATTTCAATTAATAATTATAGGTGTTACAGCATACAATCTTTTTATTTTTTATAGTAAAATGATGATGATTTTATACCCAAGAAAATTTTACGAATTTTTTGTGCTGTATATTTAGAAATTATTGGGTAAGCAACAATTTGCTGGTAGAGCCATCAAGTGTGTATATATAGCTTATATATAAGTAGTAAGATTCTCTGCTGTATTGTTCAATAAAAGGTTTAAAGTCACGTGACCACTAGTCTAAAAGGTGGTAGGGCTTTAACTTTATCAGTCCTACCGCTTCCGCCAACCTTGATGAGTGAGTGGCAATATTTGGACTTTTTTCTTGTTCTTCTCAAGAAATTCGTGCTTCGTCTATCAATTAAAAATAAACAAAGTGAAAGACTGGAAAATAACAGTATCTAAATTCGGAATTAATTCCCATTATTGTTTCAATGTATTGAAAGTGTCCGCCCTAAAAAAATCAATAAACTATTCAAATAACTATAGCTATTATCGTGATGTATAGAATCGGCTAATAAACAATTGATAACATGTCCTTATATAAACTTCAACTAACTCTGGTAGTGCATAAACAAACTGACATAAGCCTAACACAGCTAGCAAGTGTCTTGTTTGTCCCGATGAAGCCGTAATGGCGAAATGTTGGCTTAAATAAAACCTATTATGTTTTCTGGAGTAACAAGTTGTGTTTTACTTATCTTTTTAACAACGAACTTGTCTGTTGTTTGTGCAAGAGCCTACTGTAATTTAGTAATGAAGCCGCAATAACAACATTTCAGGAGTAACAAGTCAAGCTCGTGCTAACGTTTTTATTTGATCCTTATTTCATTTCATCCTTCTGTAAAGGTTTTAATGTGTAAAAACTTTTATATCTAAATACCTATGCATTGGCAGAGACCTGAAAATAATACATTTAGACTGTGTTGGTGTTTTATGACGATACATAAATATCAATGATATAGAACAAAAAACAATGTATTGATTTTAACAGTGGGTACCGATGAATTACTTTCAACTTATGGTGATATCTTTAAGGAATACATATTTTGAATTTGAAGTACAAAGAAGTTTGGAATATTGCCCTTAACCCTTTCAAAACGGGCTCGGTGCGTTGGATCGACCTCGTAACCATTTTGTGCTTGTTATAGTTTTCATGTTATAACTTTTAAATTAGTAAGCTTACGTTAACGAAATTTGGCAGATTATCAGTTAACATTACAATACTTTCATACGCAAAATATTAATTCTTAAGATTTGGTAAGCAATGTTTTTCTCATATATTTTTTCTTTTCACTTGTTACCTATCCAACATGCAAAGTAATTTTCATTTTAAGATTAAAAATATATTTATGCATCAGAAAATTTTCAAATTTAACATGCAAAATCTTTACAATGTCCAGATAGTTATTAAATATTTCTTAAGGAAAAACTTTATATTTTATCTGTTATTTTCACTAATGAATCTCAATAGGTTCGATAGATTTGACCGATCTCGTAATCAACATAAAAAAGTAGAAAATAAATATAAATTATGCATCTTTCGTTCTAGAATGAACACACATTATAACACAAAAATATAAATGTTTAGACTAAATAGCTTCTATCTCATAACATTATACATTTATATATATATATAACATCCCATAATAGATTTGAAATACCATCTTATAACATCAAAAAACTGTTAAACAACCACTCTATAAAAGTGCATAGTAATTAAAGAAACCATTATAAAATCCCATAATATTTAAAACATTTCTATAACATCCCATACCAAACAAACCTTTTTAATCCCCATGTATACTATGCATCCACACTATATCTTATTCACAGCAAATGGCATGGCCACAAAAAGTCTAGACATTAAACCCATAGAACAAATCTTTGGTTTCTATGGGGTTTTGAGACCAATTTATTTTACCATATAACAGCCTAAAATAATTTAGGTATGTGAATAATGTTATTATATTTTGATGCAGTGGATCAACTGTTTAATAATTGTATACCTATGTTAAAAATTTTTCTTTAACATATATACAAATCTCGGATTTGCTAAACTCCATGTTGTACTATGGAAAATGGAAACACATTATTCCACAGATTTTAAGAAAGAACAAAGACACAATGCTCCAAAGATGCCAAAGGTGGCTACAAAAAGTATTGGCATTAAAGAAACTTAAAACACATTGTTTGTGTACCACTTTCATAATAACTTCCTATAAAATTAGTTATTTTCTGTCCCAAATCAAAATGACTATTTTGTGTGAAAGCTCATAGAATGACAGTTGTTGAAGTGTTCTAATAAATTTGCACAGTACTATGTATGTGTGTGTGCACATATGTATAAGGAGGAAGCTATAAAAGCTAACCATACTAGGCCTAGATCTAAAAGAGGCAAATAATAACAGCAACAGAAGTAACTAACGGGAGGCAGCTATAAAAGCTAACCATACTAGGCCTAGATCTAAAAGAGGCAAACAATAACAGCAACAGAAGTAACTAACGGCAAAGTTCTAATCTTTATTGGACTAATGCTGTGTCATACCTACACATAGTGACTCCATCTTTTCACCACATTTTGATGTAAAAATGCCACTGTTAGAATTGAGTAAACAAGTTGAGTCTTCTAGATCACTATCTCTGAAAAGAAAGTCCTTTATTTAGAAAAATAAAATTTATATAAATATGTCAAATATACAAAAAAAAAAATATTTTTGAATTCTTGTGACTTCAGAATAAAAAACTTGAAACTTTTATGCATAAAACAAAACTAAACTGTGGTGACAAAACATCTTCTCAAAGTTTTTTACAAAAGTATAAAATACTACTTACAACTCACTTCAATAGTCTGATGTAAACATGTAACTAAACAGATCAGATCACATGATTTTACTTTAGCATTCCTATTTATCATACATGTATTTGTACACTAAGTGAAGGGTGATACAGATGTGGGGCATCTTGGTCTCCTAACTTACATTATTTTTTATGATTTTGTTTGATTATTATTATTTTTTTTATATTTTAAACATGTGAGACTGGTAGACAATGTATCCTCACCACAATGTGGGTCCTACTTCAACAATCACCTCTAAAACCCAGAGCACATTTATATCCCACATTATAGCCTGTAGTCTAGGGATCCTTTTAATTTATGCGGTGTCATCAATTTCGTTTTGGGTTTGGGCCTGTTTTGTTCATTAAAATGTCAGTCATCACAGGTTTGGATTTGCTGTTCTTCATGCAGTCCTTCCTTTTGATGTTAATTTTTGCTTAACTATTTAATCCTTTGGCTGCCAGCCTCTAAATTTTTTAGAAGGTAACGTCACTCTTGGCATATTTCGTTCCAAAAATAAACTAGTGAATGAAATTATTTAAACTTTGACAAGAATGTTCATAAAAGTATGTAGTTTAAGAAAAATAAAGTATTTAATTTTTATTTTGTCAACTATTTCTAATAAAAATAATTCATTATTCAATGTACTTATTTGCACTTGAACTCTGAATAGTTCACCTGCAAGATGATTTTTATATGAAGTAAAAAAATTCTATTTATTATCTTAGTTTTCACGTTTCATTTGCATAATTTCTAGAACCTCCTAAATGAATATCAAAGATTTTTAAGGTAAATGTTTGTACTTTATTTTCCATTTTCTCTACTATATCATTAACTCTACGTATTATCATCAACATACAATGCAAAGAAATGTTTAAAATTAAGAAATGGAAATATGCACATACCTTTCACCACTTAGTAGAAATCTTTTGAAACTTGTTTTTTAATATGTGTGATTGGACCACAAGGGTGTGCACCTTGATATTATTACTTATCCATGTGTGTGCACTAATGCAGGTGCTTAACTATTTAATGAGGCAAGCTAGCAAAAAACCACCTAGAAAAGAATACATTACTGCCATAGCTCCAAGAGGAAAGAAGCTAGAAAACTAAAATTTTGCACCCATACTAAGTGGATCATGAGGGTGTGCACCAGGGTATCATTACTTATCCATATGTGTGTACATAATGAGGAAAGCTAGAGAAAAACCACATAAAAATGAAGTGATTCCTTATTTTCACTTCTTTATGTAATTTATTCTTCCAAGTTTATAGTTTTACTCAATGTCATGTGATATTATACACAAAATATAAAAAAAGTGACTTAAATGCTTACATTATTCTACAATAACTCCCTTTGTAATCCTTTAGCTTAACTGATTAAAACAAAAAAAGGGAAACAATAAGTAGTGTGTTTTATGTCTATAAGACTTGTACCTCTGTAGTCTAAGTTGTCACAAAGAAATAAATACTTTGAATATTTCATGGTAGTTTTTTAAACTATTATTTAAAAAGTCTTGTACTTTACTCACCCTGCTTTTTGATTTGGAAATGGCACAGGGAAAACAATGCTAATCATCAGTTCTGATGATGACCTAAATAAATAAAACACTGAAGTAAAATATGCAATTACATTTTAAAATCAGTTGTCACAATGATTAATTATTGGTTGGTTGTGTTATCAAAAATAACTAATCCACTGTTTTGTAACTGTAAGCTTACACTTAAAATAATGAAACATTGCTTTGTACTATATTCTTACTACGATTGCAATCATATTTAAAAAACACCTAAACTATCCAAACCTTTGAAAGGTTCATTTTACTGACAATTAACAGCTTTAAATCTATGATCCAGAATATCAATCTATTAAACAAAAAATAACAATGAAAACTTAAATTATTAGAAAGAATGATAAACATTAGATGTGATACAAATAAAAAATTAAATTAAACTTATGCCCTACTTTTATAGGAAAAATTCTAATGACAACAAATTTCACACGTAATCCTGATGTGTGACATAGCTCACCATGGGCATACCATGGTCAGTCTAGTGAGTTAATTTACATCAACATATACTTATTTGTTATGCAACTTTATTATCAATTTCAGAATACAAAATTATTAGACTAGTGAGTATAAAGAAAAATAATTGGTTGCATATAAATATTGATCAGAATTAGGGGTGTAAAGGTAACGAACTTTACTTGAGTACAGTACTTGGGTAACTTTTTTTCAGTATCTATTTTTTAAAAAGTATTTATACTTTCAAATATTTTTACTTTAAATCAAGTAATTTTTAGGATAATTACTTGTACTTTTACTTCACTACCTTTCATTTTATACATTTTGTTACTATTCTCAAAACTCAAGTTTGTAGCAGCCAGTCAAAATGCAAGACATGTGCGGGAATTTAAATCAGCCAATCGCGTGCATTGTTCACATTAGCAGGCTTGCTATCCCCCTAGTGGCTGGCCAAGTCACAAGCATCACTCTTTCTCTCCCATGGACCTCTGGTTGGGAACCAACATTCACACACACAGATATATATATATATATATATATATATATTCACATAGGTCTAGATTACATCCAGCTAGAGGTGCACATGGACAGCCCAACAAACTTTGAAGAGAAGCTTGACAGCTTTTCTGACAATATGAATTTCTCCTCAGCTCTGAAGTCACAACATAGCTTTGGGAAGAGGGACTAAGAAGCATACCTGTAATGCTCTGTTAATGGCATGGAGATTTTCAAGTCTTTCCCCAGCCTACTTGATATAGCTATATGTTTGAACATGCCATTCCCTGCCTCTGCTGTTTGCAAGCATCTCTTCAGTTGTGCTGGGCAGATTTTCAGCCGTCTGCATGCAAGGCTTGACTATGGCAACTTTGAAAACCAGTTGCTTCTCAAATTGAATAAGAAATTTTGTGCATAATATAGTTGGTTGAGTGAATATACTTGTTTTTTTAATTCCTTATATAGTTTATTCTGAAACAATAAAATTTCTACAATATACATTATTGGCATTAGTGTTGTAATAAGTTCATGCACAGTTGCCTGCATGAGTTGGCTTAAACTCTAAGTGTAGTTGTGAATACCATAGTAATCAATTACATACTACAAATGTGTTCTAGATAACTAAAAGAATGACAAATCTTACATCACTGCTACTCACAGGTAATTTACATAGTTTGGTAAATCTTTTTCATACAGGGTTTTATTTCTAAACCTCATGGCCCGCAACATACATGTAGGGTTTGAGAGAACTGCAGGTGAGTGTATGTTTTACTTTTGTTACTT
>NW_013665630.1:1840817-1842725 GCF_000517525.1 Limulus polyphemus
CCCCATGGCTGAAAAGGTGAGCATGTTTGGTGGGACAGGGATTCGAACCCGCGACCCTCAGATTGCGAATCGAGCACCCTAACCACCTGGTCATGCCGGGCCCAGGATACTTTTTTACTCTGAATAAAGTAAATTTCAGGATGGATACTTGTACTTGAGTAACGTTTTGACAAAGTACTTGTATTTGAACTTGAATAACATATTTTAGTACTTTCTAAACCCCTGATCAGAACATAAAATGTTGGTTTAATGGAACGTTAGTGACTGTTTAAATATCACCTGATGAAGGCCTTATGCTTAAAACATTTTGAATAAATCATCTTCTAGATTAACATCTTTCTAGTGTTACCATTTTTTTTTATAATCTAAGGTCTTGGTTGATATTAGAAGAAAAATTTGTTTATGTTGTAAAAAATACATAAGCAGAAGGGCATCTATTATTCATACACCAAGATCTATTATTTGCATTTCAGCAATAACTAAAAACTATAAAAACTATCAGTTAGGACACACTTATTCTGGTACAATACCTGTCAATAGAAAGAAATGACCAAAAAAATACAATCAATTCCCAACTATCTACAAACACATCTATCAAATATATAAAACAATTTAAAGACATGTTTTATACATTCCTTCAGTTATCAATTACATGTATACACTATATACATCTTAGACATATATCAACAAAATGCAAGTATTACCAATTAGCAGACATGACATACAAATTCAATATTTACCACTCACAAATAATTCTATCCATGCATGTACTAATAATTAGCTGTCAATATGTATTTATATATTACTTAGCTCTCATATCAAAAATAAGCATCAAACAATAGTATAGCACTTTCAAGTCACTGTGCATACCAGTGATACAGAGTCATTACTGTACTACTTATAACATGTTCTTAATTAGTTATCATACAAAAAATAAGTAGCCATAATGTGTTACTTATCTATCACATCAACATTAAGCATTCATTTTGTATTGTTTAGCTCTGAGAACAAGAATAAGCAGCCATACAGTGTTAGATAGCTGCAAAACATTAATTAAATAGTCATCCAGTATTAGCAGTAACACATACATAAAGCAGTTATATAATATTAGCTGTCAAACCCAACAAAAGCTAGTCATATGCTTTAAATACCACTTAGCTATCACTTACATAACTCAAATAAGTTCATACAATATCTTCACCATGAGGACTGTACTTTTAATGGAACAGCAGAAGCAAATGAGGCAAGATTCCACATTCACAACAGAATGTTCAAAATGAATTCCACAACTGTTAAACAGGTTCAGATACAAAATTTCATGAATTTGTTTTTAAGAGTTTTCACAGTTAGGCACCCACTACTTCGTGCTTTTCAACTCCAAATAATATTACTTCATCTTATTTTACTAGTCTACCCTTGATGAGAAACCATTGCGCAATATACGTATTTTGGAAAATCGTGAAAAAATATATTCCAATTATGTTATAAAAGTCCACTATTCCACCATTCATCATAAAAACGACTATAAAAATGCAACTTACTTAATATACAAGAAGTAGTACCAACAACACAGCAATAAAATATTATATGAACTGCCTCAAAAATAGAAAATAAAGAAACAACAAACTTACCTATTTGTATGAACCTTAATAGTATCTCCTTTGTATGACATAGTCACAGAACCAAATATCATCTCACCAAGCATTTTAACATCAGAACAAGGCTCAAGGTACTGTAGACATCAGGGATAGAAGTATATAATGTTAAAGTTGTTTTTAATAAGAGGCAACATATTATTATAAAAGATACTGCTCAGATATTTCTCTTGAACCACTATATCTATTACAGCTCAAAACAGATTAAATTACATTGGGTTTGTATATGGATATATATATATATATATATATA
>NW_013665630.1:1843136-1849140 GCF_000517525.1 Limulus polyphemus
TAGATCCCTTTGAAATGACACAACTAGAAAATATGCTGTACTGTATGAAAATGGCATAAAACTGCTTAAATAAACATTTTTGAAGGAAAAATAAAGTTTAAAGATTCTTTGTTTGATACTCCTTATAATTATTTCTCTTGTAATTTTTAAGGTTTATGGCTTTTACTCTTCTGTTTTTACCATACATACATACTCATGCTACTTTATCTGTAGCATCTCTAAAACATCCATATTGTACTCACATGATACTACCTGTGCCAGGTCTCCACCTGGCATATTCTATGCATTCAATTTTTTTTTTATTGCAGCCATATCATGCGGGGAGGAGAGTACATCAGTAACAGCAGAGTTAAGCATCTCTATAAAATTTTGTTTCATTTCTAAAATGTGAATTTTAAAGACAATTTGATCCATATACTTAGCATTTGTACACTAAAATGGGAAATGAGAAAAGGCACCTATTGGTTCTGTAGAAGAAAAAATTAGTGGTCTATAAAATAATTAATCTTCATTGCAGTAAAATGAAACATATTTCACCTAAATAGCCAGTGGCTATATTGCTGTGTTGTGACTAGACAGTGGTAAGAATGGAGGAATTCCATTCAGACATTGCATGAAACTGTCTGATGCCAGTCACTGTTGGCCACAATTAATGACACCAAATAGTCTCAAGATATTGCATCATAATGCACCTTCAACAGATAAAACTCAAGAGCAACATAGTAATATTGACACAAGAACACAAAACTGTCTCACACTGGAAGATGCCAATGGGTCATGCCAAACAAGTTTTACTCTCTCACCCATAGCTCCAGGTAATAGCAAACACAGTGCAATTGGTTACAGAACCATTCAACTAAGAATGAAACAGCTTATACTAATTCTCCTTCCAATGCATGCATTGAAAAGTACCAATAACAGTAGCTACAAGTGTACTAACAACAGGATACAAGATGAGAAACTTCCAAGATGAGTAAGGTAATCCTGCCATAAAGTTAAGTTCCAAAAATTAACATATATAACAGGTGCAACTTCATGAAACTACAAAATGCTCATCAGGTTATTGTGAACTAAAGCTACAGTGCGCAACTCAAAGATGGTTTAAGCAGAGGATCTATGAATAACTTCACTTAAAAAATAACAATACTGAATTGTAAAATTGTACAACTGATATCATTCAATGGTATCATGTTAATTGTGACAATATACAATCCTTGTAATAGTAAAGAAATTTAAAGACTTATATGTCCATCAAACAGATAGCTCTCAAAGGTATCCTCGAGATGAGGCAAAATACACTGCAAGATTAACCTAGTATTCCCACCAAATACATATAAATTCCATTCTTAACTATATCTTCCATTCAGGAATGTAATCTTTATTTTTCACATTCTTATGAATAACTATACTTTCCTGCAGAAAACTGTGCTATTGTAGGCTTTTACACATAAAATAAATTTAGGGCTAGTTTTATTACTATTTTCAAGTACAATTTATGTAAGAAATTGGCATAAAACACCATGATGTACGATCAAGTCAGATAATTTATAAAACAAATGCAGAATTGTGTGTGCATATATGTATGTGGTGTCAGTTATGTGACTGAATGAATATTTCGAGTTCCATTTACATAGAATTAAGATATTTGGAACAAGACCTTTATTTAAGGAGTTTTATTAACAAGTAACAATGTTATATATAATATTTAAGGTCTGAAAAATATTTTTTATAATACTTGTTCTACTTTTGGCCACCAGCTATAATTTTTTGTTGCCTAGATAAGAAGCAAATAACAGGAATTCAAAATTTTATCAAGCTACTGGTTTCTTTAATGAAAATTCTAAGTATTCCAACTATTGAAGCAGTGATTGTTAATATTATATAAACATCTGGAAATATATTCATGTTAGTTACTTTATCTCCATGCATTCAAGATAATTTCTTGGAAAATTCACTATATTTCATTATACAACTATTATGAATGTACCTGATGATAACAAAACCTTGTCGAAACATTATACATTTGCTGTTAAACTTATATTACAGTTTTTCTTTATTACCCATTCAAGCCGTCTCCAAGCATTATATAACTATTATGAATGTTAATGATTATGACAACTTCATGAACTATTTTTGTCACAAATAAATTATAATTTTTTTGTAACTGCCTGAATTACACCTACTACAACATGTAACTCTCAATCAGCATTTACTCTTACTGTACATACATTGCTAAAGTTCTTCTTTCATTCTTTATGGTCATCAATCTCAATTTTTTTTTAATCTTTTTCTAGTATATAAAGGAATAAATGTTTGTACCAAACTAATAACAAACAGTTCTAAATTGTATTGGGTTTTTTTAAAGGAGGCCTATACAGTGCTCTTCAAACATTGTTAAATAACTTTCTGAAGGCCTACATTCCTGTTGATACCAATGATCTTGACTTCTACATTCCTCGACATAAAAGTACACTTTCACAAGAACCCAGGTATTTGGCACCCTAATGTGACTGGAAAATAAAGTGAACCTGTGAACATAGCTGTGTAAATATTTGCCTCTTATTATATCACATTAACTTTGTAGTAACAGAGTAAGTGTTTGCAATGAGTAAGTAAAAAAAACTTTTACTATCATGCAATCATTAGTACAGACTTTTGAAGTCATGTTAAATATTTAAGCACAAATAGAGCCCTCAGTATGTCACCTAATCAAGTTTTAAAGTTAATAATAATAATGACAGTTAGAGCTAGGCAATTAAAGGTATTTGTTGACTGATTAATTGATGGCCCCAGCATTTAATTTATCAATTAGTACAGTGTTCAATATTTAAAAACTGACAGTTCTTATGCAAAGATGTTAAATAAAATAATAAAACAAAGATCAACATTTTTACTTACACAAACATTTATTTGTAAAGTTAAATAATTAAAAATATACAGGCTAAAAAAAATTTAAACTCTGCATGTTTCTGTGTAAATAATTACACCACCTTCATGAGAATCCATCAAGAAGTACACATAACACTGCTTATAAACCTAAGGTACGTGTATAATTAGCATACAAGTACAATGGCACCATTTACAACAATTTCCAAAAATTTATTTCAATGGCTCCTGGGCCTAAATCTTTATTTAAACTTATTTTGTTTTTAACAATTTCTAAAGATTCTCTTATATTTAATTCATCTTTATCTGTTAACAGTTTACAAATTTTTACATTATCCAAATCAATAATATGTTTAAAATTCGTCATATGTTCCGCCAAAGCCGATTCACCCGTTTTTAATTTATCTACAGTATTTTGATGTTCTTTTACTCTAAATTTAAGGTTCCTACTTGTCTGTCCAATATAACTTAGACCACAAGTACATGAAATGTTGTATATACCATATTTATCCCTCAATTCAATTTTGTCTTTCAAACCATTAATTATATGACATAATTTTAATTGAGGAGTAAATGTTACTTGGCAATTCAAGTTTTGCCTAAACATATTATCTGTTTTTATTGACCATGGTAAAACATGAGGCAAACATATTTTTTCTCTATTTTCCTTTTTTGTTATTTCCAATTTCGTACATCCAGAAATTTGAAGTTTGTTATAATACTTACTGTACATCCTATCTAGGATTTGAGGTTGATACCCTCTATCAGTCACTACCTGTTTTAAATACTTTAATTCTAACATCAAATCCTCATCATATGACGAAATATTGATAGCCCTATAAACAAAAGACGAAAATGAGGATATTTTTTGTGACCATAAAAGACACAATCTCAAATGCGGCGGCATGGCAACTGAGAATGGTTTCCTGTATACAAAAGTAGACAGAAACCCCTTCTCTCTTTTTACAGAAACATCTAAAAAATTTAAACAACCATAACCTTCGACTTTTAAAGTGAATTGCATATCAGGGCTAATGAAATTCAGATGTTTCTGGAACTCAATTAATGTGTCATTACCATGTCGCCACACCAGAATCGTGTCATCCACGTACCTTACCACACTTCGGGTTTTATCAATGCTGTTTTTAGCACATAAGTTTCAACCCCAAACATGAAAATGTCCGCTAACAAAGGTGATAAAGATGACCCCAGTTTATTTAGTTTCTAAACATTATTTCCTATCTTAAAATAACTATTTGTTACACACAATCTTGTTAAATTCATATCATGTACTTCTAACCGTGACAAAATCTTACTAGCTAGTAATCTATATTTTAAAACAACTTGACACTTCTACTACGTGTACATTTGTAAATAATGATAATACATAAAAAACAACTAATTTATCACTTTCTATTATGTGCACATTCTTAACCTTTTTTTAACAAATTCCAATGAATTTTTAACTGAGTATGTATGCGAATTTGTTAAAAACAAACATTTTTTAACAATAAACTTAGCCACCAAATGTGTCTACAATCCGCTGTTATCCACAATAGGGCGGAACGGTACCCTGATTTTATGTACCTTAGGGAGTGCATAAAACCTTGGTAAATTAAACTGATATAGTACAATATTTCTTTGTTCATTAACTGTTAATAAGCTGCAGGTTTTCACAGCCGTTCTTACTTTATCATGTATTATATTCGTAGGATCTTTCTTGATTTCAATATAAGAACCATCATTTAAAAGTTGTTTAATGTTATCATTATACACATTTTTATCTAATATGACAATCTCCCCACCTTTATCTGCTTTAGAAATAACAATGTTCATATTATCTTTAATAGCATGAGTTCATTAACTTCATGATTATAAAAGTTTCTTTTAGTTTTTCTGGTATCTGAAGTTAAAATTTTTGCCACTGATGTTCTAACAGTATCCTTTACAATATTATCATTAACTTTCATTTTTTTTAAACTAGTTTCTACAGCCACTATTAAATCATCTTTCCCTGACCTACTGTTATCTACCGAAAAATTCAAACCTAGCTCAAGAATTTTAATTTGTTCTGTTGTAATATTTTCCTTTGACATATCTATTATTTTTGGGTTGTTTAACAATTTAGTGTACTTCTCATTTAGCATCACATTATTAATTTATTGGGTTTTTGCAGTTTTACTCCTCTTTTCTTTGATAATACTTCTAAGAATTTTAAATTGAGTTTGTTTTATAATAGACATTGCCCTATTGTCTTTTAAGTTACATTTAACTATAATACTATTTGGCACAACACAGTTTTTCTTGCATTTCATTACAAAATTTAGTTGATTAAGTTGTCTTCTATGTAAACTTCTCAATTTGTTGACAATGTGACCCTCTTCTTTTTCGTCTTCCATTGTACACTTCAATATCACGTAGTCTTCTTTGGTCGTTCCTGTCTTCTAAGCGTCGTCCATCATAGAAGAACACAGTTACCCAAACAGGAACTATGTGGCCTTAATAGACCCACTCGACCCGTTGACAGTTTGTACATTACGGGTTGTAATTATTTACACCAATACACATAGAATTTTAAGTTTCTTTTAACTTGTATATTTTTAATTTTTTAACTTTACAAATAAATGTTTGTGCAAGTAAAAAAACGTTGATCTTCATTTTATTATTTTGTTTAACATCTTTGCACAAGAACTGTCAGTTTTTACGTATTGAGTTTTACTATTAACGGGGTTTTATGACAGAATGGAAATAGGAGGTACATATTAAAAAAAAAGAGATTAACACAATACAATAACATGTCAAAATGGTTGAGAAAACCACTAGGGGGATATTCTGAGCTTTCAATTGGTTATTCACATGTCATATATAGAAGTGTATATAAGGGAGCATTTCAAAAAATAGAATGAGTTGAGCAGGGGGCCACTGTGTCTGGTTCAGTATATGAACAATATATTAGCAAACAGAAAAGTTAAGAAGTTCTTATTTTAAATTCTAGCCTATTAATATTGGTAGTTTGAGTTCCTAATTTGTACAGAACTATTGAATTTGTATTTTTACATCACAAACATCTAATTTGAACCAGTGCTGCATTCAACATACCACGTGACACACAAAAATC
>NW_013665630.1:1849483-1851494 GCF_000517525.1 Limulus polyphemus
ATCTACAATTTGATACTAAACTTATTGACATAAATTCATGAAATAGTGGTTCAATAAAATTTTGAATGCAAGTCAACAAACATGATGACATAACCTTTGACATGTGACCCATCACAATAGGGTTAATACTACAGAAAGAAAAAACGTGTAAACCACACAATTAACTAAACTTGCATAATTATAAACAGTTGCATAAATTCAGCTTACTCAACTCCTACAAGGTAAAACAAAATTAATACTCTTCTTCTCACTTCTGAAATATATATATATATCATCCTAGAATGTTTATCTAAAATCATACTGAACATGCAGAATCAGTTTAGGTTACTTGTGCTTCACAGAAATAGACTACCCAGATGAATAACTGACTAAAATAAAATATTATAGATATATTAAACCAGAATTATCACCTGGTAGACAGAGCCATCACTGGTCACTTCCTTGCACTGATCATTTTTACTGTTTTTACAATTGATCTTATGCTTTTTTTGGCTATGAAATGAGCCCAGCTCTTGTTGAGAGAGTTTCCTAACAGATGATGAATCAAACAATAGCTTTCTTCCCCTCCAGTCGCACTCTCGAAAAATAAGAGCTCGTACTTGTTTTGAACCATTGAATTTTAGAGGTTTCCAGCTGTACAAAAAAAAAAAAGAATATTATTCAGAAAATGTTACTTTTAGTTATCTATTGTTGTGTTTATCATTAAACCTTCAGGTGATACATCTAACTATATATCAACACAGGGATGGATTCTGGAGTCAATTTCAAAGTTTTGTGCTTCAGCTAAAAAATGTTAATAGTTAGGTAATTGCTAAGTAGTTAACATAATTTACAATCCAGAGACACAGATGTTTTAAATTGAATGGTCCTACAAATTTAAATTCTGATATGTTGAATAGATTAACTTACAAAAATAATTTATGATGTTGTCCTCGCACAGCCAAAAACGAGAAACAACACAACTTGATCAAGAAGTTGAGCTACAATTTATGCCCAAAATCAAGGTCCTTCACTTTTATCTTGTGACCCAAGGATTTGTATAGGATTTCCAGAAAGGTTGTAATGATAAATCTATTAACAATTATCCATCTTTATGATATACAGTAACCTACTTAAATCCTACTGTCAGTTCAGTTACATTAAGTATTTAAATAAATTTTTAGTAATTTAGCATCTGATGTTATAAATATATTATTAATATAAATAGGAGAGATTCTAAGCATGAAACATGCAACAACTGTGTTTTAGTTAGATCTATGAGGTCATTGAACATGACTTGACATAACAACAAGCTAGAACCAAGCTTGATTATCACTACTAACAATTCATATGTCTGTGGCTTAAACATGCTAAATAAAAACTGAACATAAGATTACTGTATTGGCCTGATTATAAGGCGATGTTTCTTTATTAATAATTAGGCTGCAAAATTCATAGTCGCCTTATAAGTTATATCAAGGCCTACCACAGGCTGCCACTCTAGCCTGTTGCATTCCTGAATGTCCAGATGGCATCCGTCTATGCATGCCACAAGATGTTTGCTCAAAGTCATCACTAATTCTTGCAACTAAGCCACCAGCAGGCTTTTCAGTTATAGTCTTGATTTTACAGACCTAAAAATGACTTTATGACACTCACTCTTGTTTTTTCTTTTCCATGGTTTCTAAAAATGGGGGTCACCTTATATTCAAGATCGTCCTATAATCGAGCCAATACAGTAATTATCATATTCAACATGACACAATCAAGGCACTTATTGATATACATTACAAATCTGGTGAAAAGAAAGACTAAAATTCAATGTTAAGAGCATATTTCTGTAATTATAAATGTTAAAAAATATATCATTATTATACAAAAACAAGGATATTATTCAACTGAAAAATTTCATCAGCAAAATCATTAAAATAGAAACCAAATTTTAATTGAATTTTGCACCAACAGATGGAGAACTTCGATGACGAGGAACCCACTTTGAGACTAATAATGGCTGGAGACGGCTTGAATGGGT
>NW_013665630.1:1852494-1864805 GCF_000517525.1 Limulus polyphemus
AATCTAGTCATCACCACCCACCGCCAACTCTTGGGCTACTCTTTTACCAACGAATAGTGGGATTGACCGTCACATTATAACGCCCCCACGGCTGAAAGGGCGAGCATGTTTGGTGGGATGGGGATTCGAACCCGCGACCCTCAGATTGCGAGTCGAGCGCCTTAACCACCTGGCCATGCCGGGCCAGGACATATTGCAAGAAATTATTTCAGGACGTGCTGAAACTAAACATATCATGGAAAATCAATCATCGATGCATAATTAAAAACCTCATTCAATCGCTGATTTTCGAAAATCCAAGGTCCATATGAATAAAAATTATCTCCGAGATCATGCATATTTCTTTGTTCACCAATAAAAAAAATCAGATAATTGCTTATTCATGAAACTGAATAGAGAAAAAAACAGATAATGATACAAATAAATATATACAATCAATTCATAAATCCTCAGTAAAATAGAAGGAAGAATAACATTTGTTGTAACATTACAAGGCTCCTTTCTTCTGCCTTGATTCACAATTCACACGCTGAAAACAAAGAATTAGAAATCAAATCTGTGTAATATAAATTAATAAGAAGAGTACTTAATACACGTAGGAAACAAGTAAATGTATAAGACACTTATACATTTTTCCCCTTTATTTCACTTACTACTGTATTCAAAAGTACAAGATTTGGGTTCGAAAAACTCCGTTATCCCATTAAACTACAATGCAAAAACATTATTCAGTACCAAACAGAGGTTTATTTTTCAGTATACACAACTTGAAGATAGCTTTTATATGCGGAAACATCTGTTAGCTGAGTTCTTGGTCAGATCTTAAAATATAACGTTGATAAACGGAAATATCGGCGCATGTATATATGTAGACCTTGAAAGTCGAGTTGTTAAAGATCTACATATGCCGATGTTTCCGTTTATCAACGTTATATTTTAAGTTCTGTGCAAGAACTCAGCTAACAGATGTTTACGCATATAAAAGCTATCTTCAAGTTTTGTACACCAAAAAACTTTTCAAGTATACACATCCTATTTCAAAGAATAATCGGTAAGAAAAACGGTCCTTTTATCTTTTTTTTTACATAATTTATTTCTTAAAGAAGCATCTGTGCAGTAAAAAAGAAAAACAGATATGGGTGTCCTTTAGCTTTTGGGGGGGACGCAACTCAATCCTTGAATATTTGTTTATGTACCTACAAAGCAATTTATATTGTTAATATCAACAGACTTACATTTTGTGTTGGTAAATATCTAGCGATCCTCCGACCTTCAGTCCAAAATAATTATATATGTCATTACGTGACGGTATTAATCCAAAAACAGTTTTCAGAAAAGATATGAAACTGTACTGCATTGCTGTGGCGAATACAATTAAAGACTTGCCATTGGCAATACAAAACTAAGAAACTGTAGGCTTGTATCGTGGATTCTTTCACATATTTCCTCTTCCAGTGTTTTTGTTATCAAACACACCACAGGAGTAAATCTATCCACGCGCTATCACGTGCTGCTTGCTATTCTCTCACATGAAGCCTAGTCATAGGTATTGTTCTCTAGCCAGTAGTTAGCTAGTGTGCCACTTCTGTGTTATCAAAAGTTTATGCGTTTGTGAAATAATGCAGGTAGCCAAAAAATCACGAGATGTCACAATTCTTTATAACTATACTCGTCGTATTCAACTTTTGCATAGCCAGATTAACTCATACTAATATTATGTTTTTTTATTATAAAGTTCATAGACCCTTGAAAAGGGCGTAAGCCAAAACGTCAGGTAGAATAAAAACAATTATCTGAAGTTGTTTTTCGTCTTGATTTGAAATAAAGTAACACACTTTTAACTGCAATATTAATTTTTAATGTTGATATAGGAACTATTGTATGCGTAAAAGGCATTAACATTTTCACTTCACCTTTAAATCAACAAACTCCAAACATATCGATTTATTAGTAGTGTCCTGTGTGTGAAAACAAGCACATATGATCGTTTATAAAAATATAAATATATATATAAATAATAATGAATATCTTTACTTCCAATTATAAAATTACAAAATACAGTTGACGTTCAATTCATGTACACTATCCTGTTGGCTTTTTGTTGCAAATACTCATTTATCTGGAGAGGGAAAAAAAAGTTAGCAATAAATAGACAAACATATTTTTTTTTCGGTTTGAGGGACTAATTTTTTTACCACCTAAACATTTGGATGACTGCATTAATTTCCAGTCCTGCACAAGATAAATCATAAAATGGGTTTAAAAAACAAATAAATTTGATAAATCCGCTTATCACAGTGCGGGAGTGGGGGGAGACCAGAAGAAGGAGAGGGAGCACAGGAGTGGGCTGAAAGAAGAAATGGTGCGGAAAATGACCCTTTCTCTGGAGAAGTGCATACACATGGAATAACACAGAATCTGGATTCCCTTTGCGTAAAATAAAAACATTTAGAAAATATCGTAGAACCTCTAATACATTTTAAACTGATAAAATACTGACCAGTTCCACATACAGCTAGTATTTTCTTAAAGGTGAGTTAAAGAAATGAAAATATATATATGTGTGGAGGAGCATTTTAAATGTTTGCCTATATCAAAGAATCATATTTGACCAGCCCTGGATCGCTTGAACTAGAACAACACTTGCATCAGTGAATGATAACATAACCACAGAACACACTGTCTAATTCTGGGCAAATTTTAGTTATACACTTAGTGGTTTTGTTTAATTATTTGACTTCAAAGTTCAAAACTATGATTTCAGATTTGTTTGTTTGTTACTAAAAATACAGCTGCACAATGGACTGTCTTGTATCCATTGCAGGGATCAAATCTCAATTTTAGCATCATAATCCCTCATGCTTACTGCTGAGCCACCAGGGAACAATATCAGTTTAATACAACCAACTATACTCAAATTAACTCAAGTTATTTTTTTACACAGAAAAAGGAAAAACAAATCATGTCACAACAGTACATTATCTTTTTATAGTTGTGAAATAGATATTTACTACCCCTGTTGGTTTTCTGAAATCCTCTCAACTGTTCTAAAGATACTATACAATAACTGAACACCAATCTAAATGAAAATCAAGTATTACCCATATAATATGGTAAATCACCTAATATAAAGCAAAAGCTGATGAGGTGATGAACTTTACATTCACACTATCCACTCCAATTTATAACACTATTTAATATATACATATCTAATAACACTATTTAATTTATACATATCTTATTTGTATACAGAAGTTGCAAGCAGCAATAAAACTTAACTCTTTTCAAGAAAATTTCTGAGAGGACCTGAATTCCATTTTACTTCTTACAAGAAACATAGAGCACTGTCTCTTTATAATGTAAGAAAATGCTTGAAATTTCATCTGTTTAGTTCTAAAAAACATTTACAACTAATTATTATAGAGTGGCCCTAAATTTTGAGCTATGCTGTATTAAGAAATAGAGAACAAAATAAGTTTACCTTTCAATCCAAAGTTAATTTAGTTTTATATAATAATAGATATACTATAACAATAAGAGTATAATATTATTAAAAGCTATACATTTTTAATATTGTAACTTGTTTGTTAGCTAGAAGGATCTGACAGTTTTTAATGATTTAATGTGATGTTAAGTTAACTTAGTCCCCAAAACCTCTAGAACAAAGGTAGATTATAAAATAACAATCTGTGAAATATCAAGTTAGAGTAGAGATAAAAGTTACTGCACTACTTTCTACTAGTAGATTAACTGTATGTTAGTCCTAGTACTATTGTTAGAGAGAGACATCATTTGTAACCACAGACCTAGACTATTTACAATAGTTTAATAGTGATTTAATCATGTAGAAACATTTAAAGAAGGAAATGAACTAATTCCATCTCATTTGACAATGAATTATTTTCACCTGATAATCTAAAAGAACATTACAACAATATTATCAATATTGTCTGTTACTGTTCTGATTGAATCTTTTATAAGTATAATAGTACTGTCTGTTGTATGTCCATGTAACTACTTCGCATGGTGTGAATGAATCTTCACCAAATTTGGTATGGAGGTTCATTTGGTCCATGGGGAGATACGTACAAATGTTCAGTTTTGCATTATGCAGTTTATACCACTACTTCGCCCCTGTTGATGGATCTTCACCAAATTTGGCATGAAGGTTTGTTGGGTCCATGCACAGATACATACAAACTTGAGGTTTCACATTTTGCGTTTTGCCATTTTTATGGGTGTTTTTTACATTTACATATAAAGGAAGCAACTTTTCATGTCCCAATAAAACCTTTCATTCATCATGAATTTACATAACTTCCATCCAGAGGACGGATACTCCAGCTAATATACATTAGTGCTAGAAATGTAACCTAGAGAAAAAGCTACATGATAAAATTGAATTGCATGTTTCAATCACCATTTCACTTATATTTGCATATAATATACTCTGTCATCATATGATTATGGTTTTCAGTTTGTTGGCTTCATTTATTTAATGATAGTTCATGTGTAATATGATCTCGTTCCTTCAAAAATTATAGCATGTATGTCAATCATCACAGTTGCTGCGATATTTCCTGATAATTTGTCATTTTTCCACCACAGTACAGTTGTTACTGCTAAAATTCATCAGTACTGAAATGGGAATGTAAAGCTGCTCAAAAAAAAGGCATATTTCTGAACATATTGTTAGAAAAATATACATAAAAAGTCTTTGTAACACAAAACTGTACCAATGCACAGAAGATAATCACCACGTTTTTGGCATTGATATAATTAGTGTGTTATTGATATTCCTAAATATAATACATGTATATTACATTATCTCCTTTAGTAAAGATTAGTGCAATAAGCAAAAAATATATAAAAAAAATCTGTGATAACTCAGTACTTGGATGAGTCAGCTAAAAAAATGTATAGTAATTGTACAGAGGAAACAAAAGTGAACGAAAGAAAGGTTCTTGACCAACTAATTCTGGCCCAGTGCTATCTGCAGTTTATACATGTGATTTGCAATTTATGCAATATTAGAGAGAAACATCTTTGTGGTTGTATAACTGTACTGCACTCACATATATATGCATTACTACCATCATCTAATAAAGAGCAGAATAAGAAATGAAAGAAAGAACAAATATTTATGTATAGTACTGTACTCTAATATTTTTTATACAATAATTTTTACAGAACTAAATATAGAGATAAATATAACAGTACTGTCTGTTGTATGTCCATGTAAGTAATTTACAGGGTGTGGATGGATTTTCACCAAAGTTGATATGGAGATTTATTGGGTCCACGAGGGGCTACATACAAATTTTCAGTTTTGCATTTTGCAGTTTTTATGAGCATTTTTTCATTATTTACCACTACCTCACCTCCTGTAGATGGACCTTCACCAAATTTAGTATGAAGGTTAATTGGGTCCATGGTGAGATACTTGCAAATTTTCAGTTTTGCATCTTGCAGTTTTTATGAGCATTTTTACCACTACCTCACTCCCTGTTGATGAATCTTCACCAAATTTGGCATGAAGGTTTGTTGAGTCCATGCAAAGATATATCCAAATTTGCAGTTTCACATTTTGTGTTTTGCAGTTTTTATGGGTGTTTGTTTTTTACAATTAGATATACAGAAAGCACCTTTTCATGTCCTAAGATAACCTTTCATTAATCATGAATTTACATAACTTCTGTCCAGGAGATGGATATTCCAGCTAGTTTTAAATAGCTTGTCAACCTACTTTACAAAAACCTAGTTAAAACTCTTCTGCAAGTTTTCTTCATCTAAAGTCCTTTATTTTATTTTTAATGGCAGAAATATTTTACCAACATTAGTAGTTTTATAGTAATATTTGATATATATATATATAAAACATCCTACTGATTCAACACAAGGTCATGAACAAGCTAAGTTTTTATTTCAATCATTTGAAAGAGCTAAGTTCATTCTTTCAGTCACCTGTTACATCCATCATAACAGTCAAATATTAAGTGTCAGTTTATCCATATTATAATAGTTGCCTCTAATAGTAGTTTCTTATTAGATAGCAGAACTTTCAATCTAAAATTCTAAGGCAAGCAGAAGCAGACTGCCTGAAAATAGATGTGAATATTGTAAAAGTCTGAAATATTTTCTATAATCACATTCTTTTCAACATCCCTTCTACCTTGTGACATTTTCTTGCTATTACACTCTTATCTAAACACCATTCACAATTATGTATCTTTATATAATTCACTTTTATTTAAGGACAAAGGCCTGTTGATCCATTGAGGTTGTCCTATTCACTAAACTAAAATACTTTAAAAGAAAAAGTTAAAGCAGCCCTTATCAATTAAATATTGATCAAGCCTTCCTTAAAATTTACTACATCCACCACATCTAAAGGCAACCTATTCCAAATGTCAACCACCCTGTTAGAAAAATAAAACCATCTTACCTGAAGATGACTCTTACCATGCCAAAATTTGTAATTTTGAGCCCTTGTTCTACCATTCTCATCATTAGGTATAAAAAGAAGTGATCCATCAACACTACCAATTCCCTTAACAACCTTGAACACTTCAATCTGATCCCCTCTAACTCTTTTAAAAAACAATTTCTTAGATCTTAACCTGTTATCATATAACAATCTATCCAACCCAGGTATCATCCTATTAACCCTCCTTTGAACACTTTCTAACAATTCAATGTCCTTCTTAAGGTAAGAAGCCAAAGACTAAACACAGTACTCCAAATGAAGCCTAACCAATGACCTATAAAATGAAATTATGTGACAAGGGTAACTTAAAGTTATATTATAAATAGTAAACATAGTGAGGAACAAAAGATAGGCGAGAATGATTAAACTAACGATATATACTCTGTGTGTCTGTATATCAATATACAAGATAATTCATAAGTCCACTGAATGTATACTTCAGGTCACTGTCCTATAGGAAATGTAAATCTTGGCCAATAAGTCTAACACCAGAGGGCAATGCTTCACTTTGTAGGATACTCTACTAATTCTCTGTACACATTTTACTTACAATTCTGTAAAGGTTCCCTGGTTTATATATATATCAATAAAAGCTTTAAATTATGATTATTTCACCTCCTTGCTTAACTGTAGGAAATTTCTAGAATATTCTCTTTGTAATTTATTAGATTAGTAATAAAATAAATCAATGGCACCTTGATGAACCTACTGTTTTTCATGTTCGCTGCCACATTATAAATAAAGTCTAAAAAAAATTAAACATTCATGAGGTGCCAAGGAGCAGTCACAGTGTCCCAAACTCATATGCCACAGGAGAAATTTGGCTTTGAAACATAATTGTTTGTGACCCACCAGTGGGGCACATGGCAGCAAAGATGTTAAATGAATATGATTAGATTATAATTGCACTTGTAAGTTTCCAGTTTTACCACATGACAAGCAAATAAATCAGAAATGAAAATGTACGGGAAAATAACTATTAGTGATATGGAATGAGGTTTTGTGAGCCTACCCTGTGACAATATCACTTAGGTCCTCTCCAAGGCCACATCCTTTAGAAATTGTATCAATATGCATAATACACCCAAAATGTCAATGACAAACGTGTAAGAAATAATAAGATTTGACAGCAATAGTAAAGTAACCCAAGCTAAGTAATATTTCTATCAATATCAAGCCCAAACTTTATTACCAAAAACTAAAACCCAGATCTCTTGTGGAATCCAGCTAACTGCTCCCAAAAACAAGACAATTTTCTGTAATATGTGATACTTCTTCTTTCTTTCTAATAGTAAGAACAACATATTTCATTCATACTTGTTTTAGAAAGCTTAACAAAAACCTAATGAAAACAATTATGAATAACTGGATAAATTAAAATCTTTTAGTAAACAATAACATTTCTCGAACTGGTGTATTTAAGTGTTTTACACTCACAAAAAAAACCTATAATTCTATAGGTATTTGAAGAACTTGTAGCATTTTGCCACAATTTAATTCTTCATACATAAAGACAAATTTATCAAACTGTCAAAATTTTCATATTATCAACCAGATAGAAATAACAGAAGTATTTCTCTTTTTCCATATCAAATGCTTAAACAAAAATAAAAATAGCCTTTCTGTATCAACATTAAAACCCACAGTTTTCATAGGTCTCTAAACCAAGCTTTATTGATTGGTTTAAATCATAGGCTAAATCAGTTAGCAAATGTTGTTTGCCCTGATGAAGCCATAATAACAAAAGCATGAATAAAAAAAAACAGTTATGCTTTCTGGAGTAATAGGTCATGTTTTATTTATCTTTTAAACTTGTTTTATTTAAAATTCATGTCACTTGTACTCTTTTAACCCTATTAGTTTAAAATTCAAACAAACTAATTAAAAGTTGTTCATTTGGGAATATATGTTAAGTCTTTATATTTGTCTGCATAACTCAATTTTCTCTACATCCTTACTACTCAAGAAGCTGGCTTGGGTTGAGTTGGAAAATTTTTTAATGGAAGATTTCTTACTTGATTTGTGATCAGGATGTTATGAAAATCACAAAAAGTAATGCTATCAACTGCACAAGTGGTGTTTTACTAAAAAATTATAATTTTTCTACATTAAGATTGATTGAGTTTGAACACAACATTTCAAATGTAAGCTAACAACACTTATATAAAAAATAACCTTTCTATCATTAAAGCAATATCACACAAACATACACACATATTGATCCCAGTATTCCATTATATTTTTTGGTAACTGATAAACATTTATCTTAAAACTTCTTTTTTTTACATAAAAATCTCTCCTACACATGAAATAGTGAACTTTTTGCATGTTTTTATATCCTATGTGCATCATTTTAAAGTTTTTAGCAATGAAACACATCATTCGAGTAAGTTTTAAGTATGAATAAAAACAAGTCAAAGATTTATTGAAAGACCAGACAATTTTCCCAAGAATGGTCTGTCTTAATGATAGAATTAAAATGTTTGAAATATAAACTAAAATATTAGAATTCATAGTTTTAAGCTTTAAAATCCAAGATGAAGACATACTCTTCAACACTTTTAATTTGTACATAATTAACTTCTATAAATGATTTTTTTAATGCCGTGGTGTTTTATTAGTTTGATTTCTTTGAAATTTTTACTGAATAGATACATAGATGTAAGGACTTCTGTTATAATCTGATATTTTAGTAATTTGTTGAGAAATAAGGAATTTAGAATTTATAAAACCATGTCAGCTACACTATATCTAATAAATTCAGTGCCAGCAGAACAGCTCCTTCACTCATCAATTACACTGACTACCTTAGTCCCAATTTCACTACTTTGAATAAAAATATTAGGCCATTTAGACCATAATGGTCACTCTGAAATGCCATAAAGATTACCAATGTACGAGTACCTTTCATATACTTATCATACAAACATTTAACTGAGAATAACAGCACATCCATCAACATACAAAAACATTTCATTAGCTTATAACTCTCAGTAGGTTTTTCATCTATAAACAAACCTAGATATTCTTCAAACAAGAAAACTGCCCAGTCATAAAAACAATGTGCCTTTTACTACCAGTGAAATACACAAGGAAATTTTATGACACCTCAAAATCTAAGCTTACTATGTATACTTATTTGTCACATACATTTATCATACTTTCTAATAGCAAATATAACCAACGCTTATGAGGATGGTCCCATCCAAAAACAAAAGTAGAAACTACATAGAATTATAAAGCTTTACAAGTTAGCATACTAAAAAAAAATACTTCAGTCAATTTAATTACTATTAATTCTTTTGTCAATTCCATTGACATTTTTCTTAATGATTCTTACCCAGTTTTATACTTACCATTATAATCTACATATATGATTGGGAGTAGAATAAAATATTAAATCTAACTTACTTGAAGTTGTTTTTTACCTAGTTATTCTCACTACTTGGCATTAATACTAGTAAGAGTAAGTCTAATTCTAAGTTACTTTGAAGTTAGAATAGACTTATACTGTTATAGAGGTATATACTGTTAATCACTTCATCATGTTATTCTGACAGCTAGCATTTTATTAAAGTAGCAATAAAGTAGGCATATAAAATTAAAATACCAATAAAATAATATTGAGTTTACTTTTCTAATGATAGTACAATATTATCTAATTATCTTTTTTGCACTCTCTAATTTGAATTAAGGCTTAAACAGTACTTAAAATAGTAACACTAATAGTAGTATTAATAAGTATAAATTACTTTGCTAGTACTGTAGTACTACTATTTCTAAGTTCTATAACTTAGTAGTAGTACTGCAGTACTAGCTAATTAACTTAGACTTATTATTACTACTAATACTAATTCTTCTTTTTCTCAAGAGAAAACACTTTCACTTTCAGCGATCTGATAACTCCGACATCCCAGGCACCATTCTGATTTCTAGTAACTCTCCTCTGAACTCTTTCCTTCCTAAGGTAAGGAGCCCAAGACTGAACACAATACTCCTAATGTGGCATAACCAATGACCTATACAAATTACATATACAATGAAATTGAAATTATAACCTATTTAGATTTGTATTCAATATTTCTGTAGAGTAGATACAGCCTAAAATCCTATTTGCCCTACCACTAGTGAAAGACATGTAGAAATTCTGTAAAAAAACGTTTTCATCTCAGATTTCTTTCGAATTAAAGATTCTTTAATTCTTACCTATTTGACAAAGGTCTCAGTCCATAATGATGTTTATTTTTTTGTTTGCGATTTCTGAACAACCGTAACAATAAAGGCGCCATGTTCTATTATCTATAACAGTTGTTATCATGTGACCATGACACCGGCTTCTACACAGCAAAGTTTTGAAATATACCAATAACACGATTGGCTGAAAACCAACCCAAGCTTCTCAACGTAAATATCAGCCTATATTTTGAACTGCAATTTTGAAAATGCTGCAAGATTTTGTATGTAGAATTAATTTTAAAATCAATATTATGTATGTTCAGATCATATTTTTAGAATTATTTTCTATGTTACTAAATTTTTGTGTACACGTTCCACTTTCTAAACAGCATAGGATATGTCCAATTGTGTAATCTTTAACATTAAAATATTAATTTCTTTGCGGTATATTTTCAGGAAAATTAAGAGGTGCATTTTACCAATACATAAGACTCATTTATGACTGTTTTGAATAGTTTATCTAAATAAAACACCGTTAAAAATCAAAATTAATTAAAAATTTTATGTACTTTTAACATCTTTTCTTCTTTTATCAGCGCAAGTATCAAACGTTCAGTAAAATTGACTATGGTATGTCTTGAACTTATTTTCGTGCTGGTCATACATTGTTCTAGATCATTTCTTTTTTGTTGTTAATGAACTTTCCTATCAAAGATGTTGCTGAAGAACCCTGTAATCTTGTGCTATAAGTATCTCTGGTAACATCTGTTGTGTAAAAGTTTAGTAATACCTGAATGATGTGTACTTTCTATTTATGCTTATGATAAATCAAGTGACGTTGGTGGCAGGTTCATCCTGGAAGAACTGATCCCACTGTAAGAAATATAGAACTGACCTTACTGTAAGAAGTATATAATACTTAGTTTTCTCAATCTAGGTCAGAAATTTCTTCTGACATAGAATACTCATTAGTTGAGAATAAGTTCTGTCTTGAGTCTTTGTGCATTTGTCTCGTCTGTCTTTTATATTGTTACGTCTCCGTTTGTTAATTAACTTTCCGTAACTTCGTTCCGACGAAACTTAAGAAAACCAGTTTTATTAAGTAAAGAACTTGTGTCGCTAAAGTTTCGTCGGAACGAAGTTACGGAAAGTTAATTAACAAACGGAGACGTAACAAATTGGTGTCAGAAGTGGGATAGAAAAAAAAAGAAGAATTCTTTCCGAATACAACTTTACCGATACACTTATTCTCAATACTCGCGCTAAAACAACACTGTAACGAACGAACGTTATCTTCAACAATACCGTGTGACTGCAGTTCAATTACTCACTATCTATCTACCCACCTCACATTCCCCTCCTTTATATATACCAGCCCACCCTACATCGAGCAATTACTAGACCATTCGCCAAGATACGGGATAGTTCTAGAAACAAGAGAGCGTGAGAATTGTCACGTGATCTCGATGACGCAACACAGTTTTATTTAAGAAAGGGATGGTGTTGCGAATGTGACGTCGGAACGAAGTTACGGAAAGTTAATTAACAAACGGAGATGTAACAAATTGGTCTCAGAAGTGGGATAAAAAAAGAAGAAGAAAAAGAAAAAGAGAAGATGGAAACGAGAAGCGGCAAATCAAACTACAGC
>NW_013665631.1:0-19266 GCF_000517525.1 Limulus polyphemus
CTTAGGGTGTTGTGAACGGCAGCAACAACAGAATACTTATCCTAATTACCAGTGTTTCCAGTGTGCTATCACAATTAAATTCAAGTAACGCATTTTCTTGCTCAGGCATTAAGTTTATCTCCATTGCTGATCCAGGATTTTAGAAAGACAAAGGATCTTTCACTCAGAACTTTTCCTTGAAAATTTTCAAAACCTTCTGCAGAGAAGTAGCGACTAAAATTTTTCCAACAGAACAGCGAGATGTAATTGTATGACACTTTTAATCTAGCTCATCTTTCTTCACTGATGCTGTTCTCCTCAGTGTGTTGTAGCAGTGTAAGGAACGTGTAGTAGCTTTGGCGATTACTTATCAATCGTGCTTACCACTTGTGCTAAGGACTTTTGGTATGCTTATATCTGTATGTTGAAACAAATCACTGCCTTTTCCTTGTAACTTCAGGCTCAGTTCATTTAAAATTAAGAAAATGTCAGCTAGCTATGACAACTCTATTATCTAACTGTCATTGTCAAACAAATTTGACAAGTTAGACTGTTTCTCTCAAAGAAAAATACGAATCTCTTTCTGAGCTCGTACATCCATATAAGCACCTTGACAGCCTCCTTATTTCAGAGTTAAACAATAAATGAGTACGGTAAAAGCACTTCAAAAAGCCTGCTATTTAGTGAGCTTGGTTTAATTAGATTAACAATTATGACTACTTCATTCAGCACTGCCATAGGAGCAGGAAGAAATACCTTTTCACGTCAAAGCTCCTAGGTAAACAATGATTACAAGTAACAAAACTACAAGCTGCCTTGGATCTATTTTTTTGTTCAAACTCAGGTATTCCTAACTGTTGCAATTGCTACACCATCTTTTTTAATGACCTTGCAATTAACCCAATTCAATTTGTATTTTCCAACTATGAGGCATGTAAGTCTTCGAATATCTGTGTTTCTGTTGTATTTGTAGCTAAAGTCAGCCAACACAATAAATTTCCCATAAAGTAATTTTGTTATACGTACCTCACAAAAAATAACGCTGTCGCACTATTTGAAATATCAATACTTTAGTCAAGTTTGATAACAAAATTCTCAGCTGACTGTAACCGAGTGTTAAACTAGGCTTCCAAATGCTCTGAAATATCACATATTCGTCGAGGTATTGTGTTAACACTAAAAGGAATACTTTTCAATTTCTCAGCATCATTCTCGTCGAAAATTGTAAAAGCCATCTTCAAAACTGCTGAAAGAATAAATTTTTCTGTAACTGTATCGGCTATTTTCGCTTTTACAAAAATGTATGAACCAAATATGACGTCGCTAATGCCTTATCATTCAAAGTAGTTGACTGAGTAAGAACTTGAGCTGATAACTTTAATTTCCTTTGCTTTTTTTTTTTTTGGAAATGTTCAACAGGCTTATCAACGAGTTTCCCATGCCTTGTTTCTAAATGTATTTGTAGCTTTGACTGTCTTAAAACCTCGTTTGCAAGTACGTACATCAGATGCGTCGCTAGATGCTTAAAATATTTGGTGCTCGGGAAGTTTCGACGTTTCAGTATGATATTGATCATGGTTTTCTATTTTGATTTTTCAAGATACCAACTGGGGATTCGGGGCATTGTCAAATAAAATCGACGCACCGGGCCCGTTTGCCAGTGCCGAACGACGCCTTTGACGTACACCACCGAAACTATTCATTAACTGTGGCTTTGTATCTTAGTTTGCGTCAACAGTAAGCACAGTTAATGAAATCATATTTCAAAAGAAAAAAAGTGTCTGTACTGCCTCGTTCACGACTTTCCGTTCTTATAGAAGGTGGATCAGACGAGAGTGACCTGTCAGAAGCCTGTCCGTTACTAGAACTTTCTGTTTCAGACGGCGTGCTAACTCTTACACTTGCCTTTTCAGAAGTAGATGGAATTAATGACTAGTCAGGTATTTAAAAGATAGCTAGATCACTATGATGAAAGTTTAGGCTGTATGTCATCAAAAGCTAAAATAAGAAGAAATAAATCTTGAAGTTTGAAGCGCGAACCAATGTGTTATTTCTGTAACCCAGTACTGAGTCGTGACCTGTACTTAAAAACATACTGCCTTATGCGACATATATGCTAAACGAGCAAGCCAGAGGCTCCTAAGGTTCAATCATTGCAATCTTTAATTTTGAACTGTTTACCAGAGAGAAGGCAGCCAGTTAGCAGCACCCGCCGTCTACAAACAATATATTCTTAATAAATATATAATTTGTACGTTTCATGAATTATAATGTTGAAATTTTGTTATATAGGAGCCTAATTCTTGCACCTTTGAGGTAAAGGAAAAATAAAATGTGGATTATATATTTTCGTAAACAATCAATCAATGTATGAACTACTAGAACTTCATAAATGAGGTTTTCGAAATCAACGTAAGGGCATCTACTGTGGTCAGCATTAAACAACGTTACACGATATTGTTGTTGTCTTACTACCTCATAAATATCGATTTTATCTCACCATATAAGAACATTTCTTTATTCCTGGTATCTCACCATTACGTGAGAACTTAGCATAATAACGGATTTACATATTCATCGTTAGAACAGGATGACCAAGAGATGGATTCTAATAAAAAACTAAAATAATATTAATTTAGTGATATGTTCTCTTACTTTTTATAATCTACATTTTCTGAAGATTTATTTCCATCAACAGTTTTTTTTTCACAGATACAGAAACAAAGTATATAGAGTTGAAGAGACCTCGTTAAAGTAAATTAAATCGAATTCCATCAGTAAACAGTGTTCCCTCTTGTTTCTTTAGTAGAAACATTTCTTAAAAGCTTGAAAATACTGCTGTTGTAGTTATCCATATAAAAAGACTCCAGGAAACCGTAAAAAGTCTTACAATGTACTTTTCAAGTTCAATAAGAGGGACACGTAAAAATAATTAAACCACATTCGACTAAGAACAATCTCCTCAACCAGGAGTAATTATGTGTCCAAAAAAGAAAACGAAGCAATAAATAAAAGCTTGCCGAATACATTCAAAGTGCAGAGTACCTACCATTTTGTACAAAGCATTGACGACCTGTACTAATTCCGCGACACGTGAATCAAGTTAAGACCTTGAGAGATCCATTACAAATTTTTCTTCACTGTGTGCGTGTGTAATGTGTTATAATAAACAGAAAAAAAGGAACACACTGCTGTATGACTGTCCTTATCAATTTAGACATATGATAAATTTTAGATGACATTCGTAATATTTTTTTTTATAATACAATATTTTTACCTTTTACTCAGTTAATCCTATAAAAGCTATATTAATGAGGGTTAAAACTGATGTTACCATATTAAATTTTATCAGTCCACAACCCCGATGTAGCTTTAAGCCAAAATACTAATACAAACAGAATGGAATGTTTTTCACAAGTTGTTTAATGGCACGACTAAAATGCTACAGTAAATATTTTATATTCCAGACATTTGGAAGCGTTTTACTTAAGGTAAGTTAAAGTACATTAATATTAATACCTTCCACACTTTCTGCCCCCAGTGACACAGCAGTATGTCTGCGGACTTATAACGCGAGAAACCGGGTTCCTATATCTGAGGTGGGCGCAACAGAGTTAGCCCATTGTGTAGCCATCTAGTATTTAGTGTTATGCACTTGCTAAAGTTTAGTCATACTGCGGACAAATGCTTTTGAAAATATTTGAAACAATTATGATCAAATATATAAACTTAAATTTATTATGAAAATAGAAAATTTTAACTTAGTAATTGATATGAAATACAAAGGTGTCACATCAGAATTGTCACGTTGACTTGTTAATTGTTTCATTTATCTGTTTCTTCGTTGAATTTCACGTAAAACTACGCGAGGGCTATTTGCTATAGCAGTCCCTAATTTTGAAGTGATAGACTAGACTAGAGGGAAAGTAACTATTCAACATCAGTTGCCGTCAGTATTTGGGATACTGTTGTCACACCGAATGCTTGGATTTACCTTCACTCTTATAACGCACCCTGAGGCCCAATGTGCGAAGCACAATGTTTTTATTCGGTGATAACGGGACGTGAAACACGGAACTTTACATATGCTGTCCGACACATTAGCAACTTGATCACGTTCGGCCCGATTTGCTAGCTACCTTTTGTCTGTTACCGGGTAAAAAAAATTCTAATCCACTTTTATAATTTATTTTTTGCAGTAAAAAATACGTCACAGTTAGAGATTAGAACATTACTTTACCCGTTGAAACAGTTTTCCGTTTCCCTCATGAGTTAAGTTAAACCTTAAAACTCCGAACGAAGCACATAGTTTCAACAACACTTCGCCATTGAATACGGTTCTGAGCTTCCTTCTTCACCCCACTCCATCGATCGATGTTCTTCAAGTCTTTTTCGGACGGCCCACTTTCTTTTGCCCTGTGGGTTCCTCTAGAGAGCTTGTCTGGTGATGTTGTTCACTAGTTTTCTGAGGGTATAGGCAATCCAGGTCCATTTTATTTTGGCAATTTGGGTGATGATTGGACATTGGTTGATTGTTTGCCATAGATCATTGTTACTGATGGCTTCTGACTATATAGTTTTTAAGATATTCTGTAGACATCTTTTGGTGTATGTCTGGAGTTTTTTAATGTGGTTTTTTAACTCTTCATGTTCCAGAATTATATAGCAGGACTGATTTGACGTTGCTATTGAGAATCCTGAGTTTGTTTCTATGAAAAAAAAACCTTTGAGTTCCAAACTGGCTGTAGGGTGTGAAGACATGATCAGCCTTCCCTATTCTGATTTTTCTGTCTTCCACTGTGTCTTCGGTGACGGACACAATGCTACCTAGGTAAGTGAATTTTTCCACTTGCTTTAGGTTATTCCCATTCATTATGATGGCTTTTTTCTGCTTATTGTGAATCTTTGTTACTCGCGTTTTTCCTGTGTGCACCACAAGTCCTTTCCTTGACGCTTTTCTGTTTTTGTTCTCATGTGTTGCCTACTATGTGACATGAAACATAGGTCGTTTGCAAGGAACTGTGTGAGTGACTACTATATTCCAGTACTGGCTTGTTTCACTGTTTCACATATGATCCAGTCAATCACCAACAAGAAATCTTTAATGACAGCAGACAGACTTCTCTCACTCCATTCTGAATTTGGAAAGCCTCAGTTAGCTTTCCATTATGAATAAGAGGACAAGTTGTGCTTTCGTGCAGCTGCTGAATGAGGTTGAAAAACACTGATGTATACCATAGTGCAGTAGTGGTTGCGAGATTACATCCCCTCTACATCGTCAAAGGCTTTTTCGTCAAAGTCGATAAAGTTCAGATATAGGGATGACTACCATTCAATTGATGGCTCAACGATGATCTACAAGGTAGCAGTTTGGTCCGTGCAAGACTTGTCTTGTCTGAACCCAGCTTGTTCAGGGCGCAGTTTCTGGTTTATTGTTTTCTTGAGCCTCTCGAGGATAATGCATGTTTAAATTTCACTTGGTACAGACAGAAGCATAATGTCACACCAGTTCTTATACTGTTCTGGGTCTCCTTTCTTGTGAAGTTTGATTAGGCAACCAGTTTTCTGCTCAGATGGAATCTGCTCTTTTCGCCAGATTTTATGTAGAAGCGTGTGGAACATTTCCAAAGAAGTCTCAAGATTGGTTATCAATGCTTATGAGAATATTTCGTCAGGTCACGCGGCTTTTTCACTTTTTAGTTGCTTCAATGCTTCATGGATTACCTACTCTAGTTGGTAAATTGGTGACAACATTCATCGTGGATTTTGCTGGTGGGATGTTAGGATTTTAAATTGGTGGCGGTTGGTTGAATGTTCTGGAAATACTTGGCCTCTATTGACTTTTGTACTGCCTCTCTTTTCTTTCCTGCCATTATTAACGCTTTATTCAAAAAGTAATACTTGCTTTGGAGCTCCTTCTTCTCAGCGTTATTGCCACAGCAGTATATTTCTCTTCCTTGAGTTGTTTCCTTTTCTCTACCAATGGCTATGTTTCATCTGACAGCCATTCTTTATGTAGGATTGCCTTCTTGAGCAAGACCTTTGTGCATGTCTCTTTCTAAGGATCATTCAGAAAAGCCCAGAGTTTATCTAATGGTTTATCATCTATTAATGTCTTAAAGGCAGCAAATTCATTTTGTAAGGAGGTAACAAATGTTTCCCTTATTACCTGAGTCTCTGAGTGTTAAACTTGTAGTGAGGTCTGTTGATTATGTCTCTAAAGGACCTCAATTTGATTCTAGTTCAACTACCAAATGGTGGTCAGACACAACATCGAAGCCTCTCTTCATTTGGACATTTAGTAGGCTTTGTCTCCATTTTTTTTTCTTTTGCAATGGTGATGTGATAGATCTGACGTTTCGTTCTTTCATTTGGCGAGACTCATGTTTCCTTGTAAATATCATTGACCAAGTAATTGAAGGAGTAAAAGTCTGTGAAAGGTTCTTCATTTTCATCCCATCTGAGCCTATATTGCCGTTCATTTCTACCATAAGAAATTTGATGTCTCTTTATATGGTGTTGTCTATAGCACTCTCAAGATTTTCATAGAATAGATACTTGGCCTCATATTTTGCATTGTTTATGGCTGTTTGACACAGGATAATTGTGACCTTCTTGCCCTTGGAACTAAGCCTTCAAGTGATGATCAGTGGTGAAACAGGCTCCCATTAAAGCTTGTGTAGCAGTAGCTGACATCATATTTGTCACTCTCTCTGTGCGGTGGTGGTCCTCATTTTCATGGCCTGTTGTGTATGATCTTACTCCATTTGCGAGTATAGATAACCCAGATTCATTCCATCTACTCTCACAAATGCTCAGTAAGTAGATGTTGTATCTTCTAATTTCCTGGGCAGCTTGGACAGTCTTTCTTGTCTCATATATATAGTGTGGATATTTTTGGTTTCAAGTCTAGTTGGTTTTTCCGTTGTCAGTATTTTACTGCTGATTTTCAGTTTTTACTATTTTTGTAAGTTTTGTAAGTTTATATGTCAGACTGTAGACAAAAACTAATAATAAAAAGCGTCAGAATTTCAAATTAAGAAAAATTCATTTGTTATTTCGAGACGAACAGAAATAAGTTTGTTATAAGTTAATACACAAAATAATATTTTGTTTGTTAAATTACTCATTTAATTGTAAAAGTAAATGAACACATACAATCATATGTAATAAATCCATTGAAATAAACTGTAGAAGAAGTACACCACTGACTGACTTCAGTACAATGAAATCAAAGCTTTGGTTTTATTTATGTTAATAATAAGTGGATTGTTTCATCTAGATCCCCATTTTGTCTAAATTTTATAATAAAGAAATAAAATATAATTGCTCAGTAAAAAACCGTTTCACTCAAGACATCAAACATTAACAATTTCTTTGAAGTTAATCGTATATTTTCACAGATTAATAAGCAAGTTAATTATAGATAAGGAATTCATGGAATGTTTCTATACAATAATTGTTGTCCAATTATGTTGTGGATACTAATTATCTTATGGACTGTTGTATTATAATAATAATACTGTGATGCATATATTGGAATATATTTTCAAACGAAACTATCATCGTTAACATTTCAATTATTATCATTTTATAATCTGTAAGTGGCCTTAGCGTTCTCACAACTCTGCAAGTTACTTGATAAGAGATAATTGTACGTTTTAAGTACTAAAATTTAAGATATTAAATATAAACTAAAGTATCCTAATATCCTAGTGGTTATATAATTCAGAAGTCTATTCATTTTGTATCACTTAGCAATCTTTTGACATCCGTTAATTATTGACACGAACCCTTTGTTGTTTCTCACTGTGAATAACAACTGAATGAAATATTTTATGTTTCTGCGAAGACATTTTCTACTTTTAATGATATGTTTTATATACAAATGATGTATTTTATTCTGTTGTTTTGTTTTTAATCACAAATGTAGGCTACGTAATAGACTACATGCTATGCCCCTCGCTGGGAGTCAAACCCCGGATTTTAGCGCTATAAGTCCGCCAAATTTCCTCTGCCCACCAAGAAACAAATATAAGGAGACATTTTATATATATGCATATCTATATTCTATATATTTATTTGTATATTTCTTCTAAATTTAATATCGAAAGGAATACTCTCGGTAAAATCGAAGCGTGAAACAAATGGTGTATACAGTTATTTTAGAAGCGTAATGCGGTCTGAATGACTGATTACTGGTGTAATAATATTAAGTCTTATGTTAAACCAGTAGATGTAATTCCTTTCAAAACACCAAACTCAATTTCAACATTGCTTTTCTCCTAGACACTGTCAATGTTTAGACGTCACTGAATCAATACGCGTACTTTCTGCTTCTCAAATTTAAACATGTTACAATTTTCATTCAGCTTATCTTCAAATACCTGAAAATGTAAGCCTACCTCCTATATAACCTACTCGATTAATCCCTATTATTAAACGTTTTACAAGTTTTAGGTAAATATTAGATTGCCATGCTTAAGCTATTAAGAATATAAACATGTTTTAAAACAATGTTCAGAAACATGTTTTCTGAGAAAATGTATAAATAGATTTAAAGTACTACCTTTCGTCATTAAAAATATCACGAAAAGGAAAAATAAGTTATTACCGAACTCTTCTACTTCATAAATTAAAAGCTCATCTGTATGAACAGATTTTGTGAAACATATTTTATTTGCTTTTGTTTCTGAAAGGATTAATTAGAAATTACAGTAACAGCCAACGTGGACTTACTTCTAAGCAAGACATAAAAATGTTTATGAAGAATGATGTTCTATAACTAGAAAATGTGAGGCAAGTATAACTAAGCCAAGAATAGTATTCCATTGATCTTTAGCAATAAACAGTCAATGTGACACTAAAGTTTCTTATAGAAATACTAATTAAAATAGTTCCACTAGCTCAGAGTTGATTATTTGATGAGAAAATAAAAAAATCTTATTGTTAGCAATAGATGTGTCTCTTCTTGTCCAGAACTCTAACATCATTTGCCTTGAATTTGGGTCACAGTCGTATCAACACTGTCAACTCAAGTACACTGCTGATCTGTACTATTACAAATCCCTTGTCCGAAGCTCTTCAAGATATTTTGGGTAGCGTGATGGAAATTTAATATTTTGGATTATTTAGTTTGATTGTTGTTTTGAGGCATAATAAAACTACTGAACCAAAAGCCTAGAATGGTTTCAATGGTTAAATCCTTCGTCTTATGGATGCAGCAAATAAAACTACTAAGGTTTAACTTGTGGCATCAAGAAGGCATAAGTAACGCTTCTCTATGTAACACTTTTTTCATATACTTGAATACTTCCATCTCAAGTTTGATCTCTTCAGTTTTATATTGACAGATGATAACTTTCTTGTTTAGTGTAACGAATTTATTATTATGTATTTATTTTTAATATGAACGTTGTTTGATTGAATTTGTATTTGGAAATATGCGGGACTTGTAGTATCAGATATGTGTTGTGTATAACGAATTTGTTATATATTTATTCTAATGTCAACGTTTGTTTCAAATAAGTTTATATTTGAGGGCGTGTCTAGTTTACTGTGTTAGTTACGTATGTTGAAACTCCCGCCAATTCTCCAAGATTATAGAATATTCGTGAACAGAAGAATCAACAATATATCCCCTTCAGTAACCAGTATTATCAGAAGCTTCTAGAAAATGTGTCTCGCCTATAAAAACAGCAAACAACAGAGAACAGAGAAGCCTACTAGGAGACTGTTATAACCGTGTAAGCTATAAACTGTGATTTTGCTAACCCTTATCAACCGGAAAATATACGATATTTGGCCAGGAACAGCTATAAATTTCGAACGTCAGTGAATTCTCATCAAACGTTAGTATCTTTCCAAAAATATCGCTGGTTTCTCATCTGACATTAGTGGTTTTATGAAAATATTATCTTACTTCGACGTTCCAATAATTCAGTGCCTGATAAAGTTAGCTAGCCTCCCGATAATTGTACGTACATCGACTTTAAATTAACTTGCTGGATATTAAGGAGACTCTGAACTAGGAAGACGCTTTTAAGCTATTTGTAAGTTAGTGAAATTTCTGTTTATGAAACTTTGTTTGTAATAACTAATAGTAATTGTTGCCATTGTAAATTATGCTGTTGTATATATATATTAAAACGTATTCGTGTCAAAGCAAAAACGGTGTGAATCAGTCTTGTTGGCAAATAGCGTGAATTAAATAAAATAACGGTATATTTCTAAACACTAAATCCAGGGTACAGTTCAAATATTAAAAGTTAAATTATTAAACGCGGCTTTGGATTACTTTAAATTCTCAATACGTATCAGGAACAATGTTAACCTACCCTGTTTCTGCTTTCAGTTTCCAAAAAAAAAAAGTAAAAAATTTTATGTTTGCGATGTTGGGAGATGCTGATTATGGCTAAACTCCTTGTCCTAACACCATATTGAAAACGTAGACATGGAATATTCTATGTGTGAATAAAGGCTGATTTTCAACAGATGACAAATATTCAATCTCAAATTGCAATCTCACGTTACCAAATACGTTAACATCTTGTATTGCGAAAAAGAGTTTCTAACCTAGAATCACAAAACACATGTGGTATCATTTAGCTTTGATGTCACTTTGTCCTCCAAAATCAATTTCGAACACATTTGCTATTGAATTAGGGTATGTTCGTACGATCATACGAGGCTGAGCCACTCTGGATTCTTGAAATCCATCGTTTTCCAACTGTCGCTCCCAATACCATTAAGTGTATTGATTGGATTATATCTTTCGTTAATTAATAATTAATCCTGTGTTTTAGTTCCAGATTTTGTTTTTATTTAAACACCAAATTCTTCTTCGTAAAATACAAATATTGTACAACTTGTCTCTAGGTAAATAGATGGTTTATGTTTCCTCAATTTAAAATCCAAGTCCGCGTTCTCTACATCTAAACCTTATATCACTGGCAACAACAAAACTTCTTTAACTTCAGAACATGGTTTTACCGGAGTTTATCTACTAAACAACGTAATGTACAAGACTCGGAGTTACGAATGTGAAGGTCACAGTGTAGAAGAAACATTCAGGATCTACATCTCAGAAAAACAGAACAAGTAGAAGCAGTCCAGCAACGCTCCTCCTAATGTTAGTACACTTACTTAGCGCTATGTCAATGCTCGCGGTTTACCCACACAAAAGTATGTAACAAATGTAGAAATCGTCAAAGAAAAAATCGTTTTAAACTGGAGATTCACAGACGTCCTCTTCATCAAGAAATAATACTCTACATTTAACAGTAGCCACGATTGCCTGATGTAGTAAAGGTTGTTTGAATCCTGATTTATTTATTTTTCTAAAAACCACACTGGACATTTGTATATTTATTCGTTTATATTATTATCTGTATGTTTGTTTATGAAATTATTCATTTATAATCAAATACTTTTCTGGTCAGTTTTTTAAGAGTATTTTTCTAGCATATAATAGGTCGTTATTATTATTGTAGCATAATAACTGATATTTCACAACCCGAGCGCATTACTTTATCCAACACTGCTTTTCTTTTTAAATCATAATTACGTCATGTGCTTCAGTTTTAGATTGTTTATAGAAGTTGAACTCCTTCCTTAAAACAGCTTTATAAGCGAAACGTTGCTAATAAAAGTAATATATTGCAATATATTGGTATATTATTTTTTTATTTGTTTGAGATTATTTTTCTACTTCTTCACTATTGACTACATTCTTCTGAAAAATACCACATAACTCTAAATCTTAACAGAACTTTAGAATACGGCGAGATTCTGTACGCATAATGAATTAAAATTTATTTTATTTTTAATTGGTAAATAGTAAAGTAGACATAGAAAGAACGTATTTACTAGGGAGAATTTTAAATTGTACTGTTACAAGCTTATCCAATTACCTAGAGTGCAGATTTTACATTTAATTGAGATTAGAAACATAATATGTTTCTTCTGTCAGCTACGAGTAATAAGAAGTACACATGTCTATGATGCTAATTTTTTTTTACAAAACTGAATATGTGGTTTTCAATTATTTTATGGACACTTCTAATTTTTCTTCGTAGGTTGCAGCAAAAGGCATCTGTACACATGTATATACAAAAGCCAACAATTCATCATAGCTATACAGTACGGTGAACTAGAGTATTGTCGTAAAGTCTTAATGAAAAGTGTTTCCTTGAAAGTTATGTACGCTCAGAGTCTTAATAACTATATTCATAGAAAGACACCATCTGCAATTAATGTCACACTTGCTAATTGGATTAAAATCTACAGATGTTTCTAAAAAGAGAAAAACTTATTTCGATATAGTACCACAGCTTATTTATAGAAAATAAAAGGAAAACGTAATTTTCTTTAGGAAATATTAAATAACTCAATATAATCATATTATATAACTGTACATATTAACACGAGGAAGTTTCTAAGTTATAAAATGTTTTTTTTTCATAATTTTAACCAATTATAATAAGACCTTCACCTAAATTGTTCTCATTGGAATTAAACATAAACTTTATCATTTAGTGGGTTTAGAGAAATGAGACCAAATATTCGAAAAATACAACTTCGCGAATTTCGCTTGCAACATTATTGATTTTGAAAATTGTGTTTAATCTTGTTTGACATTCCCTACATATTTATATGTTTGATCACCTATCTTTAGTAAACAACTGTCTACACCAGGATTTTATTATGCTTCATAACGTTGTCTGTAAACAGCTTTTGTTTTTAAACGTAGCTGATGGTTCCCAAATGTATTTGTAAAATTTCAACTTTTTTTTTCAATATTGTTTGGTCGATATTAATTTCGATACTAATTCCATTTACTTTTCTCCTTATAACTACGGTATTTTAATATAGAATAAAAATGTATTGTCCTCAGGGTCTGTTCTAGTTTTTTACACATTTTATATTTTAATGTTTAACTACCTAGTAACCAAGAGTTGCTCTCTAGGTTAGATAGTTGTTACTCTTTATAAAATATTTTACATACAAAATTTTTTCAAATTTCCTTTCCTTAAAATCCATTATTATAATCATTACATACTTACATATATGTATATTGTTGAACTCCATCTTTGATGTTAGTGAACTTTAGTTTGATATCCACCAATCAGTATGTTATGAATAATCATTTGGCATACTTTAGTACAATTGTTTATAGTGTTTCGCCACATCAACAAAAATAATTTATACTTAAGAGGAAAAGGGAATATTTATACCTAAGTGATTTCAAACCGGAAACTTTCTGAAGATTAGTACTGTGAGCGACGTATCTATTGTTATGAATTTTGTAGTTTTTTGTACAAATAATTACAAACTTCCTTGTGTTATAACGAGACACATAGGGAAACTTTGTTTTTATAAGTTGCCGCAATACGTGAAGAACGTGTTTTCCCTATTAACGAAATAGTTCTATATAATATAATTCCTTTTATAATACTAACATTCAAATAATATGGACATAAAGTCAAGTCACGTGATTTCACTAATAAATCTGTCTATTACGAAGTATAGAAGATGTATAATGTAAATATTTAAAAGCCAATGCACTTTCACTGTGACAATTTCCCTTGTATATAGCATACATTCAAAACGTATGCAGTATGTTGTTGAGCATAAACCGTGAACGAGATTTAATAAAATAATAAGCTTTTAGTGACAGCTACGGTCGATAAAAAAGCTAAAGGTAGAACGTGACTTTATAACATTCCTCAATAGATTTACGAGGGCTTTTAAACGGTTTATGAAAGCAGTTTGAAAGGACATCTATAAATAGAACAATTATGCATTGCCATACAGTAAATACTTTCTCCATGTTGATACTTCTGATTTGAATAAAAGTGTCAGCGTATTTTCGGTGACATTTACCAATATCTTATTAAAACATATATAGATAGATTATGGTCTTAGTTCTTTTAATTTTATTTGTTTTAACATGTTCTTCATGATGATTCTTGTTTCCAAATCTTAGTAGCTTTGGATGATGATTGCTCAGTAAAATTCGAAAACCGATTTCGAACACATGTATTCGATTCATTCGCTATTAAAACAATTATAGTAGTGTATGTTCGTACGATCATACGAAGCTGAGTCACTCTGGATTGTTGAAATCCATCTAAAACAATTATAGTAGTGTATGTTAGTACGATCATACGAAGCTGAGTCACTCTGGATTGTTGAAATCCATCTAAAACAATTATAGTAGTGTATGTTAGTACGATCATACGAAGCTGAGTCACTCTGGATTGTTGAAATCCATCTAAAACAATTATAGTAGTGTATGTTCGTACGATCATACGAAGCTGAGTCACTCTGGATTGTTGAAATCCATCTAAAACAATTATAGTAGTGTATGTTCGTACGATCATACGAAGCTGAGTCACTCTGGATTGTTGAAATCCATCGTTTTCCAACTCTCGCTCCCAATACCATTAAGTGTATTGATTGGATTATATCTTTCGTTAATTAGTAATTAATCCTGTGTTTTAGTTCCAGATTTTGTTTTTATTTAAACACCAAATTCTTCTTCATAAAATAAAAATATTGTACAACTTGTCTCTAGGTAAATAGATGGTTTATGTTTCCTCAATTTAAAATCCAAGTCCGCGTTCTCTACATCTAAACCTTATATCACTGGCAACAACAAAACTTCTTTAACTTCAGAACATGGTTTTACCGGAGTTTATCTACTAAACAACGTAATGTACAAGACTCGGAGTTACGAATGTGAAGGTCACAGTGTAGAAGAAACATTCAGGATCTACACCTCAGAAAAACAGAACAAGTAGAAGCAATCCAGCAACGCTCCTTCTAATGTTAGTACACTTACTTAGCGCTATGTCAATGCTCACGGTTTACCCACACAAAAGTATGTAATAAATGTAGAAATCCTCAAGCGGGAGAAAAAAAAAGACTGGAAATTCACAGATGCCCTTTTCATCCAGAAATTATACCCTACATTTAACCGCAGTCACGGTTGGCTGATGTAGTAAATGTTGTTTTCATCCTCTTTTTTATTTCTAATGTATTTCTCTTCTAAATCCACACTGGACTTTTGTTTATATTATTATCTCTATGTTTGTTTATAAAATTGTTAATTTCATCTATTATGTCGTTCCTATTGTTGGGGCATAATACTTGATAATTCACAACATGAGCGTATTACTTTATCTAACATTGCTTTTCTCTTTAAATCTTAGTTATGTTCTATTATTAAGTTGTAGCTTTGTTAACAGTATTTTAAGTACTTCCTTGAAAAAAAAAGCTCTATAAGCGAAGCGTCGGTAATATGTATTTTCGGGTGGTTTGTTGTTCGTTTTTCACCTACTGAATAACGAGAAACGTTGCTAATAAAAGTAATATATTGCAATCTATTGGTATATTATTTTTTTATTTGTTTGAGATTATTTTTCTACTTCTTCACTATTGACTACATTCTTCTGAAAAATACCACATAACTCTAAATCTTAACAGAACTTTAGAATACCGCGAGATTCTGTACGCATAATGAATTAAAATTTATTTTATTTTTAATTGGTAAATAGTAAAGTAGACATAGAAAGAACGTATTTACTAGGGAGAATTTTAAATTGCACTGTTACAAGCTTATCCAATTACCTAGAGTGCAGATCTTACACTTAATTGAGATTAGAAACATATGTTTTTTTTTTTCTGTCAGCTACGAGTAATAAGAAGTACACATGTCTATGATGCTAATTTTTTTTACAAAACTGAATATGTGTTTTTCAATTATTTTATGGACACTTCTAACTTTTCATCATAGGTTGCAGCAAAAGGCATTCATCTGTACACATGTATATACAAAAGCCAACAATTCATCATAGCTACACAGTACCGTGAACTAGAGTATTGTCGTAAAGTCTTAATGAAAAGTGTTTCCTTGAAAGTTATGTACGCCTCAGAAGTTTAATAATCAAATTCATAGAAAGACACCATCCGCAATTGATGTCACACTTGCTAATGGGATGAAATCTACAGATGTTTCTAAAAAGAGAAAAACTTATTTCGATATAGTACCACAGCTTATTTCTAGAAAATAAAAGGAAAACGTAATTTTCTTTAGGAAATATTAAATAACTCAATATAATCATATTATATAACTGTACATATTAACACGAGGAAGTTTCTAAGTTATAAAATGTTTTTTTTTTCATAATTTTAACCAATTATAATAAGACCTTCACCTAAATTGTTCTCACTGGAATTAAACATAAACTTTATCATTTACTGGGTTTAGAGAAATGAGACCAAATATTCGAAAAATACAACTTCGCGAATTTCGCTTGCAACATTATTGATTTTGAAAATTGTGTTTAATCTTGTTTGACATTCCCTACATATTTATATGTTTGATCACCTATCTTTAGTAAACAACTGTCTACAACAGGATTTTACTATGCTTCATAACGTTGTCTGTAAACAGCTTTTGTTTTTAAACGTAGCTGATGGTTCCCAAATGTATTTGTAAAATTCAACTTTTTTTCAATATTCCGGTTAGTTTTTCTTTGAATTTGAAACTTATAATCATGACATTTTGATAAAGGATAAGTATTTATTGTCCTTTTTATTTTTTCAGATTTTATTATCTAACACCTAGTAACCAAAAGCTCCTCTCTAAATTAGATATTTATTACTCTTTAATATTTTTATGAAAGATTTTACATGCAAAATATTTCTTAATTGTTTTCCTTTCATAAATATGTTTTATTATAGTTGTTATGCATATATATATATATGGTTGAGTTCCAAAAACAAATTGTGCAGAATAATTTCTTCGCCCACAAATGTCCCTGTGGCTGAACGCAAACAGCCCATTGTGAGCTCTGAACTTAAACATAACCAAACAAATAAATCAACCCCTAGGTACAGCCCCCCAAGTCTGCGGACTTACAACGCTAGAATCCGGGTTTCGATACCCGTGGTGGGCAGAGCATAGATAGCCCATTGTGTAGCTTAGTGCTTAATTACAAACAAACCCTAGATACAGATTATTGCTGCTTAAAATACCTTAATAAGCCTCCTAGCATTTTATTTTTAAATTAGCAGTATTTTTTCTGTATTATCATTTCACTAGTATTTTAAGCAAAAATTACTGTTCACGCTTAATATGATCGTATCGCTTAGATAAAAGTGTATCAAAACATTGTATAATATCACTTGGCTTAAGCTACCTAATTAGTAACATTTATTAGACACTTAGAAAAATAGCTTACAAATTCCATCCAAGAGATGTAGTTACTTCAGTAACCATGACAATTCCGGAACGTTTTAAGGAAAATGAATATATAAATCATGACGAGCAAGAGCATGTTAGCTGTGAAACTTTCAAATTTTGTTGACCTGGCGGACAAATACGCATAATTATCCTATGTTCAGTAGTGCACAAGCTGTGATGTTATATGAAATAGTGACTGCCCTGTAAAAAATAATGGATCGATGAATTTCATTACAGACTATTACATTAATATGCAAACGTGCATAACATTACAAAATAAAGATGATTTTCTTGTTAAATGTGCTTCAAGACATTAATCATTGCCATCGTCCGTTACCATGGGCTACAGCAACGTCAGAAAGCTCATGAAATGAAAACATCCTTTCAAATGAATGTGTTTATTGTTTTATTGTAATATCGACGACTGTGAAACATAACAATCAAACATCTAGGAGAAGGAGATGCTCGACATTATGGCAACTGTCATGACAGAATTTGAAGAAGTGTTTTATTTTACTTTTTCAAACGTAAGTGAACCTAATATCAAAAAAATATCATATAAAGTTTATTCAAAAGAGAAATAAATATAAATTCCGATAATTTGTTATTATGTGTTACCTTGGAGTGTCTATTCTATAGATATCTTTCATGTTTTACTTTATATATTCATATGGTAAAAATACACCGATGAAAAAGTTTTAGTGATCATTGTATTTGATTTGGGTTAAATATGATAAATGCCATTTTATCATTTCAGAAAACTAAAGTTTTCCACCCTAAAGACATATCAAGTTTAGAAGGATTAAATTTAAGTATTAGCTTCGAATATTGAAATAACTTTCTCAACCAAGGCTTTATATGGATAAGACCCGGCATAGCCAGGTGGTTTGGGAGCTCGACTCGCAATCTGCGGGTCGCGGGTTCGAATCCCTGTCGCACCAAACGTTCTCGCCCTTTCAGCCGTGAGGGCGTTATATAGTGACGGTCAATCCCACTATTCGTTTGTAAAAGAGTGGCCCAAGAGTAGGCGGTGGGTGATGACTAGCTGCTCTTACACTGCTAAATTAGGGACGGCTAGCGCACATAGCCCTTGTGTAGCTTTACGTGAATTTCAAAACAAACAAATAAACAATTATATGGATGATTATAATAACATTTATCAGCATTGTTATCTGTATTACTGATGAGATGTAAATTATTGATTTTGTCACTATCACTTGCCTGTCAGATTAGATATTATTTCCCTCATTGTGTGTGTAGTTGTGATTTGTGCAATACACCAGTTATTTTGTCTTTATTTAATTTTTTAGTTTAGATGGGTTTAAGCTTCTTATTCACCGACAATTTTTGAGCTTTTTCACATCTACAATTGATGCGTTCTGGGGTTCACGTAGCTTTAGAGTATTAAAAAAAAACAGTAGCGTCCTTGTTCCGAATTATGATAAGTCGTTCCTCTTTGGCGCCTCAAAATATTTTTATTGAAGGTGTCGCTGTGTGGTTAACATTGTACACCTTTTCTGGTGAGGTCAACTGTATAGAGTTGGCAGTGCATTCATCTGGAAGAAGTTATTTTTATGGAATTCCCCTACCAAGCATTTTTCTTTGATCCTGAGGCGACATTACAGGTTCTATGCCAAGGGCCGAAATGTCATTTCAGGAACAAATAAAAGCTCTAGGCAAGAGAAGTTCATACAAATAACCCCTTCAAACTGTGTAGGGGCTTCGTGATATCTTGAAGATGTGCTCTTGCAGCTTTAGTTTAAAGAAAGAGCAGTGATAGGGGTAAGCGCATGCAATCTGGGAGAGACGATACTTATATACTTGCCAACTTTTTCGGTCTCCAGATTTCTTTCCTAACAGATTCAGTGAGCTCTCGACAATTAGAGTAGCACTGCATACTTACTGTATGCGTACATTAGGCCATTTGACTTGTGCTGATACTAAATAAGGATATAGTTTTGTTTTGTCTTTAATTGTATTTATTATTTTTCTACAAATCCATCATAGTTAGAATCTAAGAATACCACAATTTCATG
>NW_013665631.1:19606-23367 GCF_000517525.1 Limulus polyphemus
AATTTCATGCAGTAAGGTTAAATTTTGATGCCATTATATTTTATACTTTTTGTTGTTTTTTTTTTGTTTTTAATAAGTGTACTTTTATGTTCTTACATTACATTGGTTTTGAAGTTAATATGAAGGAAAATTACATTTTACATAAGAGTTTGACATTGAGGGCAGATGCAGTTTAAAAGAATGGCAAGGTCTAGGAAAAAAAGGATTTTGCCTTTAAGTTTTTACCCTGGTTCTTTTAAGGGCTATGTCCACAATTTCAATCTTGCTGCAGTATCAGAAAGAAGAATCACAACCTAGGATCTCCAGAGTTGCTGTTGTAGATCTACCACTAAGTTTAGACATCAGCATATAGAAATAATTGATGACTGGGGGTACACATGGTGTCTACCAAGTTGGTGGTCTTTAGTCCAAATGAAGTAGTCTGTATAGGACATACTATCACCAATCAATGCAACCCAACTATAATCCTGGTTACAGTTACCCATGGTCAGACGACGGAGAATAGAGGAGTCGTTGGTGGATGAAATTCACCAACCACAGCTGTTTTTGCCACTAGGTGAGAGACAGCGAATACATGATGATGAAGACGGCGATTCATAACAAAAACACCTGAGAAGCATGTTATTACTGCCGCAATGGATCATAGAGAATCCTGGGCTCCTTTAGAAATTCCCTATTCTGATGCTCAGGAGAAAGGACCAAATGTTTGTCTGAATCTAAGGGTTCCTCAACGTTAACACTACCCAATATCCCTAATAACATGGCTGTGTCAACTTAGTGTTAGCCAATAAGCCACTGGAAGTATGATGCTACCACCGTCCTTGGGAGTGAAGGTAAGTTAATTTTTCCTCCAGTGTTCAAGGTTGCAACTAATGAAAACATGAACCACTTAATTAAACATTTCAAGCAGGTTACTGCTTGGAATGGCTGAACTCTGAGACTGGTGGTGAAATGACTGATGCTGAGTATTGATGGACCAGTACTTGACTCCACTGAGCAACATTAGAAGCAACTTAATAACTGTGGTACCATCACGGATCAGTTGCAGTGATGTTTTGGTCTGATGGAGAAGTGAACTAATTATTGGGCTGAATTTAATACTGAAAAGAGGGGACACTCAGAGAAATTGGTCAATTATGTAACAGTTTGCCTTATCTACATGGGAAGATGTCAGCTTGGGGCTAAAACCACTGTACATATTGGCAGTCATTATTGCCTGTGCACAGATAAACTGCAATTTCTTGGAAAACTATCCAATGCCAATCAGAACAGATCTAAACAAGTGTCTGCATTGAGGAAGTAGTCACAGTACCTCTGAATGCACAAGTGGTACTCTGTGCTTTACTGTGGAGCAGTGCCTGTGTAATCAGACACATAAATCAGGCTGAATTTGTTTAAACATTTGCCTGCCCAAGTGATGGCAGATACACACTTCTGATCTTCTATTTGGGATAATTTATTATTCAATTTCTCATTGTAATTGCCACTGCCAAGGTAAGCAACGTGTAAGTAGATATACAGAGTTATTTATATTATACTGTATCCGCGAGTGAGTGCATATCTACCAGAATACTTGAAATTGCAAAAACTATTTTAATTCAAAACAATGGCAATAATTTAGTGAGCTCTTGGTTAAACAGGCCAATGTGTTTTTGACCAGATGGCCAGTTACGTCAGACAATAGTTACTCACAACTGCAATAATACAGGTGATATACATTTGATCAAACAATTACTGAGTATACTTTCCTGAAGCCCGATGGATATAGCTAGTGCTGAGATACAGCATATGCTCGAGGATAGAATCATCTAGGCTTCAGAGAGTACTTGGTCACTAATTGTCAGGAAGAAAAAGGATGCATCAACATCCTATATTGAGTTGAGATGGGTGAGCATGGTGATCTGTGTTGATGCCTTACTGATTTTATGACCGAATTAGCATTTGGATGCGCTGGAAGACATCTGTTAGTTAAGTTCTTTAGACCATTCTTCTGGATACTGACAAGTTGAATTGGATGATGAAGTAGGCCAGAATCTGCTTCCAACGCCTGAGATGATCTGCGCATCTTGACATGTGGCCTACATAACCTATTTGCATTTCTGAATGACTTACAGAGCTTACACTGAGAGAGAGCTGTAATAAGAGAGATGCCAGGCTGATGTAGATTATGTCTTGTGTTAAGTGGCACATTGCAAGCTACTGCTGCAAACATGTGAATAGTTTTCAGCAAGATAGATAGGAAAATTTGAGATTGAAATCAGGGGAGTATTTGTTTAAAAATAAAAATCCTTGATCGCAATTTAGAAAGGAATGGGGTCTCTACAAGTTCTGTAAAGGTTGTAGAACTCGGAAATTGGCCCTAACTCTTGAGTAAATGAGAGATCCAAAGCTTCCTAGGTTTTTAGCCATTTCTTTAAGCTGGTTATGCTCTTATTATAGCCAAAATCCATTTTAGTTGAACTGAAGACTGTGACTAATCATTTCAGTTAATAAAGAGTGCTTTAATAATAGCTTCAATGTTAGCAAACCTGAAATGAGATTATCAGTTTATGCTGGATATAGATGCTATAGATAGTAGCATTGGAGTAATATTGTTGCAGGTTCTTGACAAAGTAGAATGTATCATTGAATGTAATTGCATATGCTACTCAGACAATGATAGCTCCGAATAGAGAAAGTGTAAGACGAAGAAACACTGTTTGCAATTGTAGTACTTATCTGTATGGTAGAAAGTTCACCATTTGTGTGTATACTTCATCAATGAAATGACTAATAAATTCTAGAAAGGATGATTAAACATTGGATCACAATATTTCAAGTGGTTGCAGGTCATTTACTGGGCCTGTAGTACAGAAATACTGTCTCACAAGACAATAAGAGTTTATGTGTTTGTTGAATTTTCTGATCCTGGACACAGTGCATGAGGGAAGGCTATTTCAGCAGCAGCAGTAATATCAAACCACATGGGACATGATGATTCCACTTTTGGAAGAAATATATTAATGATGCCTCAATAGCTCTATGAAAAGTAACTGAAGGACCCAAAATTAGCTTGGTTGTTACTCGTCATGCAGCAAGATGAAGCATAACCATCACAGATTAAAGAACTCATTACAGATAAATATAATCTACGACACTTGTATGAATAACTAGAGAGCATTAACGTGTGGAGTACTATTTCTATAAATCACCAAAATGTGGCTCTTAACCTGAGATACAGCTAGTACTTTTCAGAACTTTAAGGCAGGACATATTTCAGACCTTACATAATACAAAGGCTACAGTCCTTCAAAGTTTTATTCCACAAGTGCCAGTGCACATTAACAGTTCTTCTGCCATATTCATGTCAAGACCTTCAGCAATTATTCAAACACTCACTATGTGTTGTAACGAATTTATTATTATATATTTATTTTATTATCAACGTTGTTTAGATTAAGTTTATATTTAAAACATGCATAGCTCTTAGTGCTAGATATGTATTGCGAAACTCCCGTCTATTCTCCATAGTTATAGAAGATTCTTGAGAGTAAGAATCAACAATATATGTTTGTACGTAAACGCTTGTGTTAGCGCCAGTATTTTTATATAAAACTGAAATTTCTAGAACGCCTCCACACGCCTATAAATATAACCAACGCGACGCGGGAAAGAGAGTATCTATTACTAGTTTGCTATGGTCAGTGTGTTATAAACTTCGGAAGCTATAACTGTGATTGTCATAACGCTTATCAATTGGAAAACTTCAGATATTTGACCAG
>NW_013665631.1:24367-32926 GCF_000517525.1 Limulus polyphemus
AAAGGAAGACTTTATATTGCTTGTAAGTTTGTGAAACTTTTGTTTATAAATCGTTGTTTGTGATAACTATTTCGAATAACAGTTATTGTAAATTGTATTGTTGAGTGTATATTAAAACGTATTTGTGTTAAAAAAGAAAACTGTGTGTACTAATCTTGTTGGCAGATATCATAAACTGACTATATATCAGCTTTAATTTAACTACTAAATCCAAAGTACAATTTCACTACTAAATTTAAATTTATCAGTTAACTCAGTTTCAGACTATTTGAAATTATAATACGTAGCAGTGTGCTGTTCTTAGGAAAATTGCCAAATCTCTAAAGGTAACCTTTAACAAAATGTTGCTGATTTTCCATTGCAGAGACTATTCATGGATATAACTGATTTTCTTACAGAGACTGAGGAGGCAATTGGTTGTGGTGAGCGGTGTTAATTATTTCAGTAAGTATGCCAAAATTTAAACACTGACTGATTACTTAGTACAGTCCATGACTGATGTATGGAGTAAAATTACGAATAGCATGATTCAGAGCACCTGTAGAAACCCACACACAGAACTCAAGAGCTTTCTACAGCAGTGGCTTATTTATCGAGTTGTATGTGGTGTGAGTGTATGAAGTTATACACTTTGCCATATAACCCTCATGTTTTTTGATGTAGTAGAATGAATAATGTAGAATATGCGTTAGAGCTTGCAACGGATTTTAATCATAACATAACAACTGTATGAACGTTTACCATATGAAATGATGGCATATCATGCAACATAGCAAAATTTAATTGTTTGTTCAATAGACACGCCCATGCCCGGTTGAAGAATACAGATTCCTGTAGCTATGATACATGGTTCATGTTAATAAGCTAAAGCAATATGCCACAGATGTACAGATGAATTGGTTAAATAAAATATCAGAGGTTGAGAGCGACGAATCAAAGGATGGTGAGAGCACTACTATGGATTCTCCCGGCTTAACTAGCTGTCCGAAAGAAGTCAAATGCAAAATACCAGTGGAGGAACTGTGTGACAACGCTGATGATTGGGTGAGATATAGACATTAAACCCTTAAGTGATACAGTTGGGATTAATCACGATATCAGTAGCTTGGATAGTTACTTGCTTGGACACTCAATGATAAGCTGTTAACTAGTATTTCCCATGTACTATTTCACGTGATGACTGCTTGGTTATCATAAAATTAGAATAGTTGAGTGATTGCAAAATTAATGTAGCTTATAGAACATTGTGACCGTTATTTTCAAGCAATTGAGCATAGTTTCATTGTGAGATGTCTACGTAATGTTATGTGAGAGATAGTCAATTATTGAAGAGTTAGGAAAGCTGAGGTTAATAGATGTAATGCCTTAAGCGTTGACAGTTTGAACGACTGTCAATGAATGCTAGGAATTTGAAAACATTTGTAAACTGAAAAGCTATTGCGACCATTATTCTCTGAGCTATCAAGTGGTTCCCATGATAATATATACATGTATATACATATATGTATATCAAATCCTGTGAAAGCCTCTTGTTTACAAAATTCAGAACTGTTAATGTTATTAGACGCAGTACTTAAAACATTTACACTTTGCCCAATGACAGCTAGGTTGAACCTTGCTTTCCGAGTAATCAGACGGAATTTTGAAGTGAAAATTGGCAAGATATTTATACAAGCTGGCTTGTATGTATGAACGTATTACTCTTAGTATCATTTATACACAAACACATGAGAATTGTACATGACTTTCACGTGATCATTTTAGAATTTGAGCTTTTAATCAGCATATAATATGAGTCAAATTGTGATAGATAATACAGAAAAAAAATCATTGTTTCACTGAAATGTGCCTTTATTTATTTTTATATGATGCCAACTGTGATAAGAACATCGTGGTAATATTGTCGCTGGTGTTTGTATTAGTATTTTACTGTTGAACACTTTGCTTAGTCTGTGTGCTGATGTGCATTCTAGTTAGCAGCATTAAAATCAATGATTAAAGGAAATTTACTGCAAAGTTTTAGGTTGTTTAAATTCTGCTTGCGATGATTTATTTATTGATGTTAACCGAGAGAAAGCAAAAATTTATCAGTTCGAAGATAGAAGTATAGCATCTGAGATATTACTGTTGAAACAGATACTAAGGTTGCCAGAGTAATCTTATCAGGCAATCTGTCAGACACTATAAACATATATGACGATAAGTGGTCTTAATATACATGTATGTGGCATATGTGTATATGAATATACATGTATGTGGCATATGTGTATATGAATATACATGTATGTGGCATATGTGTATATGAATATACAAGTGTGATGTTGAACATAAATATGGACATTGTATAGAGTGTTAGATCACTCAAATAAATCAAATGCACAGAAAACACAAGTCCCAAGCGAAAAATGAATATAAAATAAAGAATTTAATCCAACTAATAAGATTGTAATCTATGAAGCGAAATGCAGTTATCGGCCTGTATAACTCGTAGAAAGATACTGTTCACCTGCTATTTTCACTCATGCTTTACAGTCATATCGTGTTTTTTGTGCATGAGTAAATATGTGAGATTACTCTTCCCCTTTGATTACTAAAATAGTTGTTTTTATCTTTATAGTATGTTCAACAATATCCTTCATATTTTGTGTCATTTTTAATATATTTCCAAGTTTGATAAAAACCATTGCCTTTCTAATTTAAGTTACTATGATTTTAGGATGGGTGTTCTTGTAATGTAATATGTAATCAATTAATCATTGTTAAATGTATTGTAAATCATCTTTGTGATAATATTGATGCAAATATTATGCTTCTATATCTTGCCTATGCCCTTTTTTGTGTTAGTATTTGACAGGAGCAATATCAACATACTTTTTGTCTTTTTATATGATTGAATATAAAAGTAAAAGTAAAGTTGGCTTGGGGATAATCCTAAGATAAAGTAAAGGAGAAATGTTGTATGTGCACCATGGAAGTTGATATAGGTGATCCTAAGTGCAACTGGGTATTTGCATATGCTCAGGGTGTATAGAACCCAGTTCTGTAATGAGGCTAATTTATTAGTGTCCTAACTGCTCACTGTCATAAGTAACTCCCCTTTAATGCTACTGATTTTCTCCTATCCCTGGGAGGTGTCGCTGTAAAACTATATATGTTTAATATCATGTAGTTTCTCTAGCAGGAAGGATGTTTGCTTGTTTGAAATTTCGTGCAAAGCTACTCGAAGGCTTTCTACACTAACTATTTCTAATGTTAAATTTTTTCATCTCTAATTTTGAAGAGATTGGCTACAGAGAAGACAACTAGTCAACACAACTCACCGCCAACTCTTGGGCTATTTCTTACCAACGAATAGGGGGATTAACCATCACATTACAATACCTCAACGACTGAAATGACGAGCATGTTTGGCGAGGGGATTCGAACTGAGTACCTGCATATTGTCAGTCAAGTGCACTAACCAATGGGCCACGACAAGTCTGAAAAAAATGATGTGTCCTTATTTTTACTTATGGAACGAGAAACGGTATAAGAAGCACATGCAATGTGGGAAAGGTTATGATACTGTTTTCCCTAGATATATACCCATTCTTTCAGCAGCCTCTAATGATTACCTTCAATGTATTAGATGACTTAGTGTTAGATATCAGTGTTGTCTGTATAGACTCTTCCATTAAATTTATGCTGATTCAAAATAAAGATTGTTTTCTACTTTGTTTTCAGATTTTGTTCATACTCTTTCTTCAACTCAGTAAAAATCTCAAATTCAGATTTAATTCTGCATACCATTTTCTGCTGTTCTCCATGTTACTGCGATTACTATTCTTACGTTAATGTAATCAGTATAGCTAAGATACCACATAGGTATCTATACTTATAAGTGTAAAAAACAATTGTTTGTTTGTCCGCAAACTACTCCAAGCCTTTGAATCAATCTCACCTAAACTTCGTAGAATGCTAAACTGGACCAACAGAGTGATTTTTGTATCATGCACCACTCACTCTGAGCCACGCCCAAAGCAAAAATATGTTTCTTCAGCTAATGAACCTACAGTCTTGGACCAGTTTTATTCTTTAATTTTTTATTTTAAGTTTTTTCTTGCATCTTTTTAAATTTTTCTTGTAAAATTTTAGTTATTTCTTTAAAAGTGGCAAACATTCACATTTTTCAATGGAAACCAAAACACAAGGTCAGACCCTTAAGTGCCAGGGCTACGTCTGAAAACCCCTTGTTTTGACATGGTTAGCTTTGTGTTAGATTTTGAAGAGTAGGATTACCAATAAATCTCTTTATTTTGTTCCAGGAAGGAGAAAGAACTTCTAATGTGGTCCATCAACAAACACTGAGGCTGTAGAGAGGAATTAGTAAAAGTAAATAATTGTAACACCATTTCTGTAATGTGGATTAAAATAGGTGTGAATAGAGTAGATGTGAAATAAAGTAGGTGTAAAGTAAACCATGTTTTAATAAATTATGCATATAAATACAGATTCTTGATTCAATTTATTAATTCAAGTCCTACATTCAATCCTTATGCTCCCGGAAGTGAGACTGATGCCTCAGCTTGTCAATGTATAACTATTTATATGTAAATTATCCTATAAAGATAACCATTTGTTATTATGTACCTTAAGATAGGTTGATATACCATTAGAAGGGTGAGGCTATAACTTTGGATAATAGTACATTTAATTGAGAAAGTAATTTTATATGATAAAAATAGCATATCTGATAATTGAAATGCATAGTATAGTTGTCAAAAAACTAGACAAATAAAAATACCGAATTTTGATTTCATAGTTTCATAGGTACAATGTGTCCTTTAAACATTGTCGAATATTGAATGTAACATTTAAACATTTGAATACGCACTATATATACATATGCACCATACATCTATATTTTTACTACAGAAGAAAAATATCAATTTTGTTTTACTATAAGGTTATCAGAGATTAGTCTCTCCCTATTGTTAAATCAGTCTTCAATACAAAATATCATCAAACTTTCTTCTGTTTCAACCAGAACAAGAAATGTTTCTGAATTTAGACAGCCGTGTAGATTTTCGAATAAGGAACAGACAACTTGACAGAACTATTAAAGATAAACAAAAATCATAAATATAGCGTGTTTGGGATTGTATAGAAAGGTTTTGATAAAATAGGGTATTTTAAGATTGATCTTAATGCTGCACTAAAGAAGAAATGTTCTGTCCGAACGTAGTGATTTTCTTCATATAATTCGGTTTGTTTATTTGTTAGATAATGCTCAAAGTTACACGAGGGGTATCTGTGTTAGCCGTTCCTAGCTTTGTGACTAAGAAAAAGATAAATTTTCTACTTAGTGAGAATTAGTTGCTTTTAGTGTACTTTTTAAAATGTACAAGTGACAATATTCGCGAAGACAAAACAAAAAAATTCAGATTATTTGTAGATTAAGTACCATTTATTGAGAATTTAGTAAGGCAGTAAAATCCTTCACCAACTTCCTGGACGATATCTTGAAAAACTTCAGTATGAGAGTATAGTTAATTTCTTTATTAGTTCGAACTAATTTGGCTCTTACTAATTGCACTGTAACTTATTTTTTTTATTAAAACACGTGTTAAAGATTTTTTTATCGAGTAACCAAGAAGAGTAGTGACGTATTACACCTACTCTAGCTGTTTTCTTTCAACGTTCAATGTTTAATACAATAGTATTTTTTCTGTATGATATTTAACGTTTTATCTGAGATGAAATGGACTGATCCATATTTGCGAATGAATACTTTATGACTTACAGTAACTTTTTAAGATTGATATTTTCAATCTAGCCCTAAAGGTTGTTAATTACAGAATAAATCTATTTCTAAGTGTAAAGTTAATTTTCTATTTTTTATTCATGTTATTGCAAATGGTCCAACTGAAACTGTAATGTTTAATAAAACGACAAACTTCCAGAGTTGTTTTCATGTTTGATAGTTATCCGAAGCTAATACGAACATAAAATTCTATTTTGGTTCCTTGAAAGACTTGGTTTGAAATGATGGCACAAAAATAAATAAATTCAGAGGTAAATTATTTTTATAGAAATATTACTACCCACAAGTAATTAATTTAAATGGTCCCAATTCATTTTATGAATATTTAAAGACAATGACGTGCTTGTTAACACGAAATATTCTATACCAATCTATAGAGGGTTGTAGACAGCAGTTCCATATGTAATCATATCACAGAATTTGAATTGTATTATCTGTTCTCAAATACCTTTACCCATGATCAAATTTAGTTTCCACATTGAACTGTACGGAAACTTTCTAATGTAGTAACAGAATATGTAATATTTGTAGTAACAGCTACTTATAGAGACAAAAAAGTTTAGTATTTAATAGGGAGAGCTCTCTAGTGAGAATATTTCTACAGTAAGTTATATTTCAATGATATTATTTTCTTCATCTTATATCACTTTCATTAGATTTAAACTTTTTTTCTTAAATTTTATCCGGTAATTTTAACATGATTTTCTTTATGTTTGTTTGTTTGTAGTTAAGCACAAAGCTACACAAAGGGCTATTTGTGCTCTGCCCACCACGGAAATACCGCTGTGTCACTGGGGGCTAGTAAAAAGGGTAAGTTAATGTATATCATGAAAGAAATAACGCTTACATCATGGAAACATATCTTATTCCAAAACCTTGTATAAATTTAGATTAAATTTACGCACGCTAATTTATACTAAATTACTAGTCAGATATCGTTATTGATAGTGGTAATTTTGGACTTTTCGATACTGTTGAAGTTTTTCAAAAACTATGTTGTCATTCTGACCCAAGGTCTCTTTGTTGCAAGTCAGTATCAATCTCGTCGATTGCAATGACCCTATATAATTATTGAATTTAAGCCACAATCAGCTAATGGTGGATCATGTATGGTAGCTTGTGTTTGGTTTTCCGGTAATATCTTTATTAGTAGGATGTCACATTAGCAAAAAGCATCGCCATATCTGAAAATACTGCTGTTCTAGATATTCCTTCGTGTTTATGAGTTAATAATTGTTATGTATTCTTACATAAGACAATGTATCATTTAAATGTAACTATTTCACAGGTACCTTTTATGTTACAACAAGTCTTATATAATAAAGTAAAAACAATACTGTTTTATATATTATTTAATGAGAACCAATAAGCATTAAACGATATTACATGACCTAAGGTTTGGTTTTTTTAAATTTCGTGCAAAGCTACACGAGGGTATCTGAGCTAGCCGTCTCTAATTTGGCTGTGATAAAATAGAGAAAAGGCAACTCACCCACCGCCAATTCCTGGGCTACTCTTTTACCAACGAAAAGTGAGATTGGTCGTCACATTATAATGTCCCTACGGCTGAAAGGGCGAGCATGTTCGGGGATAGGGATTAGAATCCAAGCCTATCAGATTGCAATTCTTAACCACCAAGCCACATTTGTAATATATAATTTATATTTCACACACAATTCCTTGATTATCAGGTAACATAATATGTTTTATAAGTAAACTGTATAAGTACACAGGTATTAACAAACTGAACTGAGAAACACTACATAAATCATATTTTGGAGATTGAAAACTACGCCGCATAGTGCAGGTATGTTAAAGTAAATACAATTAATCATCATACGAACTCGATGCACGTAATTTACCAAAGTAGCTTATTAGCTATGACAGACTAGCGTTTGGTTAAAGGTACACAAGTCTGCTGCGGCATTATGTTATTACTGTTACTATTTTAATCTAAATTAGAGCGAATAAACAGAGGAAAACCGTCTTTCTCAAAAGCGTTTCCACATCAAGAAATATCCAATATCCGGTGTCTACGTGTGTGGCTTACAGCTTTCCTCGTCTCGAAACGCTAATATGAAATTAACTTTTCAGATAAAATCATTGTTTTACTGTGCGTTATCATTATCTATTGTACATTTCAGTCAACGTTTAGTATAGTACAGAAAATAATTTACTGTCTCAAATGTTTGAGAACATGTGTCTAGGCGCTAGACATCTCTCTTAAGATAAGTCTGATATGCTTATATTAGAAGTCAAACGACAACGGCGTTTATAGAATTCAATTATATGTGTTTGGCTATAGAAAAGTTTTGAAATGGACAAGTATCAAGTTAATTAAAATGTTTTTGTAGTTTAAGAGTTATTTGACATTTTTCCATGTACTAGATAATGACAAAACAAATCGTCATATGACACTAATTAGGCTTCTACCAGCTGAGAAAACAAATAAAGAGTGAATCTAAGTTTCAAATGGACAGCAACTGCCTGTTGTAGAAACCTATAAATGTAGTGGACGACGTTTCGATAGTCTTCCGCCTTTCGTCTTCAGGTCAATGTGTGTGTGTGTGGTGTAGTTTGGTCTTTATAGTGTTCTAGTGGAATGTGGAGAGCGTGTTATGATTGGTTGGTGATACTACGCTCTCCACATTCCACTAGAACACTATAAAGACCAAACTACACCACGCACACACACACACACTGACCTGAAGACAAAAGGCGGAAGATTATCGAAACGTCGTCTTCTACATTTGTAG
>NW_013665631.1:33748-44532 GCF_000517525.1 Limulus polyphemus
CTATACATTTATAGGTTTCTACAACAGGCAGTTGCTGTCCATTTCAAACTTAGATTCATTATGAATACTCTGCCTGAACAACCTATCCAAGATTAAATAAAGAGGGATAATTATACACATAATTTGTATTGTTACTTCATTAAAACAGCCAATGAAAACTTTATTTGTGCACCCTCAAACTAGAATGCACTGTATTTGATTTTGTAATACAATATTTTGGTTTTTCATTTGAAGTTGTTGAAAATATTATGTAAAGAAAATAGTTCTAAGAATGTCTACGTGATTCTGCAATTATTTGGAAGTTTAACCCTTCAGCGTTCCAACTACACCACCCAAGTTTTTCCCTGGCGTGAAATTCCTTTTTGTTTCCTTAATAAATCAAATGTAGGCTAGATTCTCATTATTCGGTGATTAGCGCCGAGCTACACGTTAGAAGAATTCACACTTTCCGAACATATTTGTTTTTGATGTACGGAAGCATGTGATTCAGTAGCATACCGTGGCCTCTTAATTATATCAAGGTTTCTTGTGTCAGTTGGTTCTTGTGTTAAACGTCAATATAAAAAAAAAAAATGCAATAATGAATATGTTATTTAACAGCAAAATAGACAAAAGGGATAATTTAACAACTGGAAGTAACAAAAATGAGAAACTTAGACAGGGTACTAACGTTAATATATAGATAGTATTTGTTTATACTTCTGAAAGTGCTTCATAGACTCGGTTTAAGATTTCTAATTATACTTTTCACGAAGGGAGAACAAGTTGCAGATCTAATTTCCTAAACTTAGTTAGACAAGTTTCAATATTCTGTATTTTGTTCTTGAAATTGTATATTATTTGGTTATCTAAAGGCATTATAAATATGTGTTTAAATTTTAATAATTTGTTTTTGTTTTAAATATTTGTCAAACTTAGACTTCTACTGGTTTTATGATTGAAGCTGGCCTTCGTCAGCAATCCTTCCAATGACACACATACATGCAAGTACATATTATTCCTATAAAATTATTTATAAATAGTCATTGAAAGCCGTATTTATAAATATTAAGTACATATACAACTGCAACATAACATCTAAATATCAACTACAACAAAAACAATGTACCGAAAAGAAAATAAAGGCTGCAAGAGATTATGGCATAAACATTGCCATACCACTATTGCAATAGCTGTATTAAAACAAAAGGATACAGTAGCACAATGTCCTTTCTAAAAGATTTCTGAAGAAACATAAAATGAGACCAGCGAGAACTGAATCTACAATTCGGCTAGCCGCACTTTGAAGTTTCCTGAGTCTGTGCTAGTCATGCGCAACAATAGGATTTTCTTATCAGTATGCATTAAAAAGGAAACCTTTTCACCACTACCAGGGTTTGCTGGACTCTCAAACTGACGTCCCTGTTTATCGCTCTCGTTGCAGTTTTTTAGTAGTACAAGAACAACACATTTTGGCAACATAAATAATGATTGAATAACTATTTTGCTTGTCTTGAAATAGCGCGATAACTCAATCGGACATATTCTTTATCAAAAACTCGAGAAATAGATGATCGACCGAGAATCCATTCATTGGCTCAGCATCGTGAAACATCTAACTGCCATTTTGAGGCTCAACACAAAACAAAACATAACATGACTTATACGCATGGCTAAAACGATTTTTAATACACAAATCAAAGGCCTGGCATGGCCATGTGGTTAGGGCGTTCGGCTTGCAATCTGCGGGTCATCGAACATGTTTGCCCGTTCAGCCGTAGGGCGTTCGTTATAATGTGACGGTCAATCTCTCTATTCGTTAGTAAAAGAGTAGCCGAAGAGTTGACGGTGGTGTTGACTAGCTGCCTTCCCTCTAGCCTATCACTGCTAAATTAGAGACGGCTAGCGCATATAGCCCTCGTGTAGCTTTGCGTGAAATACAAAACAAACAAAAACCAAGTTATTCTGAACTATCTGGCAAAAATAACCGTAAGTCCTTCCAATAAAACGTTGCATCTCTCTGAAAATGGTAACTTTTTGGGACTTGTATAACTACTTGAAAATCTTGATCACGTAATACAAAATACGTTTGACGAGTTGATTCAAATTATGCGAGATGCGCGAGCTATGTGGTGAAACATATCCAGAACAAATTGCATCAGGTACTGAGGGGAAGTCGGAACTTCTAATAGGTGTGATGAATACCAAATACATATTGGTGGTTCTAGAGGTTGCACATTGGGCGTTAGCCGAACAATTCAAGACGATGATATATCTGAGCGAAACATGGGACATAGGTTAACCTCAGCAGTTTTCCAGCCTCTAGAAGTTCATGATTTATTAAGATAAAATGTGAAAGTCAAGGTTACTATAAAGGAGCGGACGTGCGGCGAGAATATTCATGTACAAAACAAAATATGTTGAATATAAATATAAAATTATTATTTTTGCATGCATAGTCCAAATCTCTTTGTAAACAAAATAACCTTCAGTTACCACTGTGCCGTGTTATTTATTAAAACTTTTAGCAACAAAATCATAGTTATTTGCTACATCCGTGCAAAGAAAACGAATACCGAAATACAGACGTAAAACCTCAAAGTCAATCTACCATCTGTGACTACGTTTGAAACTAGTATTTATTATATTAAACTCCTGAGATGATAAACCAGAGATGTTTATGATAGCAATGGTAAATGATAAAGCAATGGAAAATCATGTTTGCTGTGAGATTCGGGGCCCCTCTCTCAGATCGAGCTTTTTAACTCCCTGCTCTTAGCAGAAAGAGATTTGTAGTTGCAAAAGATCAATATAAATGTAGTTTCAAATGAACTAGGACTTTCACCCAAATTCAGAACCAATAACATTATAGTTCTACTAAAGAAGGAATACTTTCATTATGAATACCAAGGTCCATAAGACCACGTACAGTTCTTTTTTTCTAGTAGTTATTGCTTTAAGTTTTATATACGATAGCTTTAAAAAGCTATTGTAATACAAGGATTGCTAGCAATTCCTTTACATTGCCAATCATCTACAAGAAATATTATCGTTAATCGAGTATTTCAACGAGTTTTAAGTCGCTGCTGACAGGTGGTCACGTTTCAGACATCTATGACATCACTATATACATACACTCCATGACGTTTACCCAAACTGCGAAACGCATTTCGCAAAATTTTGAGCGTGTCTGTTTCTTCAGCTGCTGTCGAAATGTACTTTTCAAAAAATGCTTGTGATCTATAATTAGATAGAATGTGCTAAGTAGCTTCAGAGTATATTCAATTCAATACGTTAACGCCTCTAAATCAATTATAGTGATCTAATCAATAGTCGCTTTCAAAAATGAAAAACTCGTAAGCTAAACTTATGACCTATGATCTTGGCGTGTAACTGGTAAGAACTGGTGACTTCTATATGAAACGCGAGGATATGTGAAATAAAGGACTGGTGCCTTTGATTTTATAATCGTGTCACAACTGTGTTGTTATTACTATGTCAACTGGGAGTTTGTGAAAAGAAAAGAACTGAGTCGTTTCTACTACTCAGTCCGATAAATTAAATAGAATCATGACCGAAATAAAACACTTATAGATTAATAGGGTTTTACTGATAAGTCTTAATAGTCATAGTTACAGCATGGTCCTGTTGAGTTTTAAGTTATTTATTATTTCACGACCCTAAAGTTACTTATGATATTTAATACTGAAGACAACGGCTTTTATTTCTCGTGTCTTTGTACGTTTGAGATAACGGTGATATGTTTGCTGAATCTGAATAAAAGAACATTTATTTTACTAACATAATTATAGCGCGAAATTATAAAAATAATGTGTGCCAAGCGTTTAATTAAGAGAAATAATGTAAACTTTTGTGGAATAAAAATCATACATGATTATATTTTACCATAAACAACTCAGACTTCCTTTTAGTTAACGGTAATGATTATCAGTTACAAACATGAATAAGATGGAATTTTGATGAATGAATATTCACTTGAATGCAATCTTTTATTTTGTTTATTATATCTTCAATAATGACTTTAAATTTAGCGAATGACTAATTATATACATAAATTTTATAATTCTACGTTAAATGTCAGTTAGTGGGTGTTTTTGTTTTCAAATTAATAAACAAATTAAAACACTTACACCACATTTGCATAATGAAGCACGTTCAGACACATCAAACTAAAAGACGTTTGCCTTTTCATAGAATCCATTCATTACATGCAAATACAGCATGCCACTAGTGATGCAGCGATAAGTTTGAAGGTTTATAACGCTAAAATCGAGTTTCGATACCTATGGTGGGCACAGCACAAATAGCCCTTTATGCAGCTTTGTGCATAACAACAAAATAAAAGCAGTATTGTCCAGAATGTCGCTATATAGCAAAGCATTGAAGGTCTGTAATGGACCGATTACCAATTATCTAAAGCAAGCACCGTTCATCATGGCTAATTTTACATAGTCATATTTAAAGTATTCTCCAGGTTACCATAAAAATACAGACCCACCTATTCCAATGAATCACTGAGTAGCGAAATTCACACGCTTCACATAATGGTTTTTCATTGTTCCTCAAATTAGGTTTGTGTTTAAGGTAACAGCATTCACGGTTCTGATGAATAACTTATGGGCTGAAGCTTGTCTATTAAATCATGACTGGAAAAGATCCTTGGACATTGTGGATGTGCTTAAAGCCAGGGAATTGGTGAAAGTTTAAGACTACAGCCCAGCACATCCACAATGTCCAAGGATCTTTTCCAGGAATGATTTAATAGACAAGCCTGGAAAAGATCCTTGGACATTGTGGATGTACTGGCCTGTAGTCTTGAACTGTCATCAATGTCCTGGATTATTAACTTTAAGCCAGGTGTAATCTTTTATTCATAACATGCTTCAAATGTTACGTTGGTTTTGGACGACTAGGTCGATTGGTTTTCCACATTACCACGTCAGTAGTTTTCATTTTCGGGTATCAGTAGATGTTCTATAATGTCTCCATCACTCTTATCACTGATGTTGCGTCATTGAAGGTACTCGATTCTTGACTCCAGCTCATCGTAGTAGTCACTCACCTTTATAATCCCTGCTCATTTATGCACCATGGGTTTCACTCACATTATCAGCTATGACGTAATAGCTCTCTGTTTAAGAGATCCTATAGGCAATATTCTTGTCGAGAATGTAGGAAAACAGTGCTAATCGTGTTGAAAAATACTCAACAGCCTCGAATCTCAAGTTATTTATAAAAATCTAGAAGTATTTTATTAATTAGATAGATGGTTTTGTATAGTAAATGATGACATGTAAAAATCTAGTGAAAAACATTGTCTATACTTAATATGTAATTTTGGTGAAATTTGCCTCTAGTGATTTCACAGTCGCTTATTTCACTACTTGAATGTCAGACCTTTTTTATGCCACTTGTGTTAGCGTGTTTAACTTACGAAGTAGCAGGTGATTAAGCATTAATTTATGTGTACTTTCAACGAACCACAAACATTGTAAGTTTTAAATAGCTAACCTTTTAAGAATTATGATAAATTAAATGAAGGTGTGCCTCTTTGAGTATTATGTATTTATAACGTTTATTGTTGGATGGTACATCAAGACTAGAGGTTTTAATTCGTACTGAAGTAGAGATTGAAATCCACTTTTCGAATAAGTCTCAATAACAGATAAAATAACGCCAGATAGAAGTATATCTGCAGAGGAAGTTTCAAGCAAAATAAACATAGCTAATTTATACGAGTATCATAAATAATCATCTTAAAACCTACATGTTGATGTAATCTTGTGTAACTACACACACAGAGAGATGTAAAACTTAATATACTTCTTTGTAGACTTACGCTGTGTATTTAAAAAAATAGATTCCCTATTGTTTCTTCACAGACGGCTAACTATGTGAGTGAGAGTATGACTTTTTATGGTATTTTCTACTTTTATATTTGCCGTATGACGCCACAGCTCTGTTGCTGATTTCCAACCTTCAGTTTCGTCACGTGGGCGCTGTTCATATTAATGAGCTTTCCTAATATCTGGTTTGGGTTTAGTGTTATAATTAAAACGAAAGCTACTCAACTTATGATACTATTTCTAGGACCACACTTTAGACATAGCTGATTACAATACACGTACATGAAACGCTGATGGAAGTACGAAGTGACATTGATATTCCTCGCGGGTATTGTTGGCTACACTCCGGAACGCCGTCACGAAGAAAAGAAAACGTTTTCAGGAAAATAGCTTGAGTTGCTTTTGATTAGTTTAGAAGGGGAAATGACATTAACTATAAACGCACAATACTCTTCGGTGTATATAAAACAAACAAAAGGCTATTTAAGTTGATTTGGGACAAACTAAGAAACAACTCGGAATACTTAAATCGGGTGTGATCCATTAATTATAGTGTCAGGTAAATATATCACGCTTAACTTAACCCTAACCAGTGCGTAAACGCAGTATATCATTTTTGTTGAATTCATTTTAGCCGGTTTTATTATCCAAAAAAACGTCTAATCCTGAACATTATCTTGGTATTGAAGAGCTAGAACATGACTCTATGCAAAGTATAATATTTACTTGCGTTAAATAAAGTAATATGCACATTCTGGATTGCCAAACCCTGACCATAGAGATCAAAAGTGTTATTTTTTGTTTTTCCTTGTAAAATTCAAAGGTATCAGGATAACACATTTTGTTGGAACGAACGGTGATTTTCGAATCATGTAGGTAAAAGCACATTTATGTTAAAACACTGATGCAAGATGCTGATGTTTCTAATTATCACATTTCACATTTGTTTAAAGTCACAATGGTCATAGCATATTAATTTTTCTTAGTGTCTGGAATCACATTGTTCAAACTTATTTTGCTTCAATGGGATTGATGTTATTATATAGATTAACACACAGGTTAAAATCCTTATTTGTTGTGAAACCCAAAGAGTTCTAAGCTTCGTAGCTTGTGAAAATATCGCGGTTAATAAAATTATCACTTTAAAATATTAAGACCGATATTGAGCGTAGAAGGTTATTGTTTAAAACCATTTGTCGTTTGAAGTTTACCGATTTGTTTTTTTTATTGAAATCAGATCTGTGGAGGACTCAGATAACGGTTAAGTAAAGGTTAAAAGTAACTTGTTTGGTTTTGTAAATCTAAGTATATTTTTAAAGTTTATGAATAAAACGTTTCTTTTCTCTGCAGACCTAGTAAAACTGAAGCATGTATTTGATTTTCTAAACCAATTTCTGATTTACCTCTAAAAAAAAAAAGATATATATTGTAGTAAATGTTTGCTTGTTTGATTTCGCTCAAAGCTACTCGAGGGCTAGTTACACTAATCTTCCATAATTTAGAAGTGATAGATTACAGGGAAGGCAACTAGTCAACACCACCTACCGCCAACTCTTGGGTTACTTTACCAACAAAAAAGTGGTCTTCACCGTCACATTATAACGCCATCACGGCTGAAAAAGCAAGTACGTTCGATGATGGTATTCGAGACCGAGACTCGCAGGTTGTGCATCGAGCGAACTAACTACCAGGCCATGCCAAGTTTAATCAATTTTCATTCAGATAAAAATGAGAAAGTTAGAAGTCTGTTTACTTAGAGGGCCATATAAAGTTTTTATATAAACTTTTGTCATTTCTTAGTACCACAAAATAGCCTGACTTTAGAAGTATTCTTTGAGCTCTGAATCATGGCAAATACTAAGTTTTCCTGGACCACCATGTACGGTTTGTTTCCTCTCAAATATTGCTTTAAATAAAAAAAATTATGTATTGTTTTTTTTCAGCTACACCAAGCCATCACTTAATAGATATATTTTGTTCTTTTGTGGGATTATACTTTATATCAAGTATGTTTCGACGAATTGCGGCGGTCAAATTTAGTAAAATGTGAGTCTACTATGTACTGTCCATTCGTTTACGTTCCAGATATCTTTATTTCCAGTTACATGAAGATGTTGGTTTATATGTATGAACTTATGGGCAGGATTGACAGATTACTGCTTCTTAAATAAAAATTCTGATTTTATTTTTTCTCGTTATAGTTTCATTTGTCTTTTGGCCCGGTATGGCCAGGTGGATAAGGCGCTCGACTCGCAATCTGAGGGTTCGAATCCCAGTCCCACCAAACATACTCGCCCTTTCAGCCGTGGGGGCGTTATAATGTGACGGTCAATCCCACTATTCGTTGGTAAAAGAGTAGCCCAAGAGTTGGCGGTGGGTGGTGATGACTAGCTGCCTTTCCTCTAGTCTTACATTGCTAAATCAGGGACGGCTAGCGCAGATAGCCCTCGTATAGCTTTGTGCGAAATTCAAAACAAACAAACAAATTCATGTGTCTTTCATGTGTTTTGGGTTAAAAAGTTTAATTTCGAATAAATTGGATTCGTAAAGATACTCATAGTCAGAAAAGCGATATTTTCGTCCCTTATCCGAACGTTTTAAGAATTATGCAAATAATCAATTATTTTGGCTTCTTGTCTTCTAGGAGATTTAATGTCATACCACAAGTACGTCATGCTAATTCATAGAAAGTTTTTTGTCTCAGTTTAAGGATTATAGGACAAATTATAAGTGGTTTTTGTCACTCACAAAAACAGCATAACATGTTAAAGAAAAGTTATGTTATTCCTTACAAGAACAGAAAGAATGTTTTAATCTTGTTCTTTACAAGAATGATGCTATATAATAAAAGCTAGTATTTCAACGTTTTAAGAAATTACTTAATATTTCTTGCATTGGACAAATAAGTAAATATAATTAAAAAAACCTTTTTTCTTACTATAAATATACTAGATATAAAAGGTATTGTTTTATGTCATAATAACACCATAGCATGTTAAAAATGCTGCTTTCTTTCACAAGAACTATAACACATGAGGTGTATTTATACTCACAGGAAGATATAGTAAATTAAACAATGGTGTTATATTCTCTCACTAGAACAATACAGAATTAAAATATGTTCTTACTTATAAAGACCACCTAACATGCTAAAGGAAAATGTTTAATATATAGAATGTTTAAGGAAAGTCTTGTTTCTCTCACAATAATGACAATATACTAAGTTTGAAAACAGCTCGTCTCTCACAAGAATTATGTAACATCTTAATGTGTAATTTTCCCTCATAATTGCTTTTTGTGAACAATTAATTTATTTATGTTACGTATTACAATATATCCCGGACGAGCCTCCCGTTTATTACGTATTACAAAAGTAAAGAAATGAATCAAAGCCTTAAACATTTTTGAGGCTGAAATGTTTCTCAAAGGGATAGCATCAGGGAATCGAATGGATGCGCACATGATAGTCAACAAATACTGATTCCCTGATCGAGTTTTTGGTAAAGGTCCAACACAGTCAATAATCACGCGACTGAATGGTTCTTCGAAAGCTGGGGTAGGTTTCAAAGGAGCAACAGGATTTCTCTGGTTAGGTTTTCCGACCAACTGACAGGTATGACAAGTTATACAAAACTGAGAACTTTTGCCTAATTTTTGGCCAAAAGAAATATCTCATAATTTTGTCACATGTCTTATTGACACCTAAATGACCCCCAAGGGGATTTCATAGGCAACTTTCAATATTTCTGAACTATATGCTTTGGGAACAAGGATTTTGTAAACTACAGCCCAGTCTTCTGAAGCTGGCACATCTGGTGGTCTCCATTTCCTTATAAGCACACTGTTTTTTTAAAAAAAACAAAAAACATTTGGAACTTTCTCCAGCTCATCTTTTGTGAGTGCATATATAAATAGTGTAGAGATCTGCGGATCATTTTCTACTGAGCGATCAGTTTACTTTTAGTAAACGAAACTTCACCAGGTGAACCAGATCCCCCACGTCCATCATTGTCACTCACCGAGGTATTGTCAGTAGGAGAATCATCCACAAGAGCTCCGTCGGATCCAAAAAAATGTTTGAGACAGATCTATAATATTGCCTCTGAATTCGTATCTATCATTTGTTTTTGGCTTAATTTCTTAGCCTGAGCTCGAGTCGCAGCACACGAGGAAAACTCATCAGGATTCTTCTCAACGATATCATCCTTAGATGAAACAGTGATCGACTCGCTAACCATTTTGGGTTCGGTAACAACTTTTCCCCTAACCAAATCGTATCCCAACATCGGGTGATCTGGTGAAACTACATCTGAATGTGGACACAAACGCACTGGGTGTTGCCTTCTTTTCTTTTTTTCTTTTTCAAACACCAACAATCGGACATAACATGACCAGGTTTTTTACAAAATGGCAAACAAGCCTTGATGGTTTAGATGAAGTTTTATCCTGACTGTCAGAATATTTCGAACTAGAGGAGATGGATTTTTTAGAATAATCCCCAACTTTAGTGGATTGAACAGATACAGGTTTTTGCTGAGATGGCTGGAATCTCTTTTTCTAAAACAGCTACTTCGTGTTGAGTTTCGTCTTTCTTTTTGTTCAAATAAGTTTGAAGGTCGTCACGTGCACAATGTTTAAATTCCTCAATTACACATAATTGTCTTAGTTTGTAGAAACTTTTTCCAATATGCATAGAATTACACCATAGATTAAAATAAACCTTTTTTTCATAAGCAAATTCTATATAAGTTTGATTATCTTGCTTGCGATAACCTCGAAACTTATGGCGATAAGCCTCCGGTACAATCTTCTAGAGAGAAAGCGGCGTAAGCTTCTTGTGCTTTATCAGTTAATACACTTTGTAATAATAATGATAATTTTTCAGTGGGCCATTTTATGCTTTGGGCAACCTTCTCAAAATGTTGGAAATATTTATCA
>NW_013665631.1:45486-46709 GCF_000517525.1 Limulus polyphemus
TTTATTTTTATTAAAAAAGTGGTTTATATGTTAAACTTTAATCATCGGAAAAAAAACAGCTACTTCCTGTTGGGTTTCGTCTTTCTTTTTGTCCGAATAAGTTTGAAGATCGTCACGTGCACAATGTTTAAATTCCTCAATTACACATAATTGTCTTAGTTTGTAGAAATTTCTGCCAATATGCATAGAATTACACCATAGATTAAAATAAACTTTTTTTTTCATAAGCAAATTCTATATAATTTTGATTATCTTGCTTGCAATAACCTCGAACTTATGGCGATAAGCCTCCGGTACAATCTTCTAGAGAGAGAGAGCGGCGTAAAATTCTTGTGCTTTATCAGTAAGACACTTTGTAATAATGATGATAATTTTTCAGTGGGCCATTCCATGCTTTGGGCAACCTTCTCAAAATGTTGGAAATATTTATCAACTTCATTTTCATTGAATGGTGGTACTTTAACATATCGATGAAGTTTAAAGTTGTCATTTTGCCTTGGTTGATCGGAGTTGAGGCTAATGTCTTTCAGCTTAATTTTTTTTCGGCTTCAATACGAGCTTTTTTGGCCTGGAGACGTTTATTTTATCGTTCAGCTTCAATATAAACTTTTTCTTTCTCGGCTTCGATACGAGCTTGTTCAAGCTCGATTTGTTTGAGTTTTAACTGAATCCCTAACTTATCTTTATCACTAAACTCCGATTGGTCAGTGGGAATACTAGAATATTCCTCTAATACTTCCTCAGGCAACAAACCATCATTGATTCATATTTCAATAATGCGCTTTTTAGAATTTTTTTATCATTGATCTTAACTTATAGTTCTAAGCTTTGGTAATTTCGAACAATTCATTTTTGTTATATCTTTCGAGTTGTTCGAGGGAGGGTGAACCAAGAAAATCGTGATAATCAGACATGATCAAATCTTATTGGCACTGATAAATATAAATTGAAATATGATTTTAATTTTAATTTACATCGAATTTTGTTTCTGATTCAGATCCCAGACACGAGCTCCCAATTTATTATGTTACATATTACAATTTATTCTGGACGAACGTCCAGTAAATTACATAACGTAATATCATTTTGAATAGCCTGAAACTGAGTTAAATGATAATTTAGATTTACGAATTAAATAAATGTCGATATGTATCCAATTTATGATACTTGCCAACAAGACTGGTGCACACAGTTTTTTTAATAAAAATATATTTTAATATATA
>NW_013665631.1:46885-76577 GCF_000517525.1 Limulus polyphemus
ACTGTCTTTTGGCGCGTCGCGTTGGTTGTATTTATAGGCATGAGGAAAGCTTCTCGAAATTCAGTTTATGCAACAATATAAACAATATATCACTGTTTAGGTACACACATATATTGTTGATTCTTACGGTCGAGACTTTTCTACAATTTTAGTGAATAGGCGGGAATTTCGCCATACAGATTTAACAGTATAAGTTATGTACATTTCTACATAGAAAGTTAACTTAAACAAACATCGATATTAAAATAGGTATGTTAGAGTAAATCCGTCACTCTTATATAATTATAAACTATTAAAACTCCTATTTCTCTTTTCATCTTATTAGCTTTTTAACGAGGTAAGAGGTATTTGTGATTCAACAAGGATGTAAGTAGAAGAAATATAGATAATTTGATAAATCATATCTTCCCATTAGAGCAATGAGTGTTTTGTGAAAATTGACGTTTGTGCAACGACCACTCATTTACTAAATGGTTGGAGGGTAAATATTATGAAACTACCATTTAAGTAATTGCTAATACTAGAGCAATATGGAGGAAAATTCTTTTCGTACAATAAAAATGCCTAATATGGTTACTGATATTACACCATTTGCATTTGTATGAATTTTAAACAGTTCGATGCTTTCTGCGTTATTGTTCACATTACATAGTTGTCATTTGTTAAAAGTGGAAAGTTAATTTCGTGTTTCTGTCTACATGGTTATGAAAGACAACATGTTAAATGACGCTGAACATAGAAAGTTGAAGCTATTAAGTTTAATGAGTCTCGCTGTAAATGTCAATCTGGATTTAATTTTGTTGTAGAGATTACACTTTAGCATCATTGCTATCATGAAATAAGTCAGGAGGGAATGTCGAAATAGTTTTAAGAGGCACACACTGCTAACAAATTGATAAACAGACCTCAGTTGTATATATTATGCGTGTAATGTATTAAGTAGAGCGATATGCAGAACTCGTCTGGCCACGGTATATGCATAATATATTCTATATAAGGATAAACACACCTTGTTTGATACACATTTTACGTATAACGTATACAATACAGCGAAGAACATGCTTTGCTTGTCAACTCTTTATGCATAATTTATTCAATACAGTAAATTACAGACATCGTTATTGTAGAAACTGTAGATTGACAATGTCATAAACAATTTTGTATTAGGTCATATTAAATTAATTTTGTGATGAGCAGCAACGATCAAGTTCACCTCTCTCATAGTTTATTGGTATTATCACGTTTCCTAGACCCATAGCTAGTTCTCTAGGAGTAATAATATTACGAGCTTTCTTCGTAATTAAACACACATCAATCAACAGGCTCTTCATTGTGAACATTTCTATGATATTGTTGTTTGAATTATTTTACTTTAGAAAGTTCTAGCTGATTCTATAAGTTCCTGATACGTATGCTAATTTATACTTATACCTCAAAAACTTGATTTTAATGAAATCCTGCCTTAAAGTGTTTGGTATTTTCAACCTTAATGGCACCTTTTAGAATTGCTGCCCAGAGGCAACCACTCAGTAGCTGCCTTTAGCCGAATCGTAAGACTGACTGCCACGGTTATAACGCTGAAACTGAAGAGAGTGAATAGAGGCATATCGCGATTAAGCCTTGGACTTTCCGATCATTATTCTAGCACGTTTTGCCCAAGAATTACCCGATTTATTAAATATTCTAATACCTTAGAAAAAATTATCTTTAAAACTACGTTGAATAGGTATAACGTTATGTTTTGAAATCACTTACAAGAAATCTGAAAAACATCTGGACTGGAGTTTCTAACTATTTTAACATACTAACTGCAGATTAAAAGGAAAAAAGCTAGTAAGAATCCTCTTGCCTCTTAAAGTCACTTAAGAAAGCTAGTTGTTTTCTTTTAAAGGAACATTTGTTTCAAGTTTTCTTACGTTTTTGAAATCACTTATGTAAAAATGTAAGATAAGCTAGTATTGTTTTTTAAGTCGTTTAAAGAAGAAATGAAAGAATAAATTAGTCTGAAATTTTTGTACCAGAGGGAGAAAAACCAGTCACCAGTACCCACCGTTTACATGGGTGCTTTTAACCAGATAGCGGGAATGACTGACACGTCTCTAAAACCCCATAGCTACAAACGCAGAACATGTTCACAGTAAGGAAATCTCGGCTTTAAAGGCCTCATCATCAATACAAATTTACTTTAAACATGAAATCAAACATTTATAGTTCTGAATGTAGGAAAAAGCACATCCAGCAAACAATCCTTAAATAGAAAGAAAAAGTAATAATGTGCTTTTTTCTGATATATCTTGTGCTGCAAACTTTACTTTAAATGGTAACATTTTTTTTAAAGTTACGTTTTTGTTGTGTATATTGAATGCTTGAGAGTTACATTAACAGTAGATTTGTTTTATATAAAATGAAAGAAGAGGTCCAATTATCAACAACTAATCCCTTTAGATCTTTGAAACAATACTCGAAGATTTGAGACCAAGTACGACAAAAGCGATTACAGCAAAATACACTAAAAGCTAGATTCATGTCAAAAATATAAGAATTTGAGCTAAAAGCTTTCTTAAAACGTCTATCATATGTGATAAAAATCACATGGTTTTTTTTCCAACATTCCTCTTAATTTTTTTCTATTTCGGATTCGAAATCTGATGAGTGAGAAATAGCATTGTCAGATTTACCTTTCGTCTCCCACAAGTAACTGACCAATAGGTTTTCGGTTAATACCAAAAGTCGTCAGTTGGATAGGAACATGAATGGTATTTAATTTCAGCCCTCCCCTCCACAAAAAAAGGAGACTGGCGGGTTAGCAGAGGGTTACGACTCCCTTCGGCCACGAGAAAGAAAAAAATACTTAGTGCATACAAGAGTCGATTTTGGATGTTCATGCGAAAATAAGTTGCAAGTACATAGGCGAAAAAACTAAATTCATGTGAGCATGGGGAAAAAGTTGTATGTCGATAGTTGAAAAAAAAATATCTGCTGGAGGAACATTATGGAAAATAAATATGAGATGGTAAATTATCCTTTGGTATGGTGTCACAGTTTGGATAGTCAGGTGAAATATAATATACATCATGAACAGGTTGAGTAAGTTTTCAGCTGGTAGAAGGAGTTTCCGTGGTGGATTGCCCTGAGTATTAAGCAAATCCCTTAGGATAATGTTATTACTTCGGAACTTGTGATGGATGTATTTAATAGGAAGATCCCTAAGGCAACTAGTAACAAGAGGAACGGTGATTCGTTCATACAGATCATTTGTGAAACTAGGAAATCGTATTCCAAAGGCTTCTCGAAGACCGTAATGTTCAATGATATTTATTGTATGCAAGCGTAGAGAAGAAATTGATTCAGTCCCAACATCTTCCTCTTAATTGTCGATTCAGATTTTCAAAGGGTTGAGTACTTTATGTTGAAACGATTTTAATTTTGCAAATCAACAAGCCACGTCACAATCACTGCTAATATAAAGTTGCGGTGGAACGGGCTTGTATTAGAACTACATTTTGCTATTGGTTGGCGTTTCACAGATAGTGTGATACCACGACAAACTGGTTGCTTTTGGAAAAAGTATGTAACCGCCATTTCTGAGCCAAAGTATTCATACACTCAGATCATAAATATCAGTAAGTTAAAATACCCAAGACGGAAATGTCCCTTTTACTTAATGACATTGGAAGACAAATGACTATGGATCAACTTGGTGCAGAAAGATACCTACAACAAGTTGTACATCAGCTTTGGTAAGCAAAGTATTGTGTCTTTTGACAAGTAGGAAGGAATCCATGAACCCAAAAGTCAGTGACAAAAGCTGTCTACCTGCCACAAACAACAGTACACAACATAATCAAGAAGGCTCTCCATCTGGAAAGTCGACACAAGTCCCATGTACACAGGTTAATTCCGAAACATATCTATTCAACCATCGCATACTTCAAGCAGCTGTAGAATGAAACCAACATTTAATGTTGTTCCATATGAAGACATACCGGTTCTTACACATTACAATTTTGAATGGTCTGAAACCAAGCTAAATTGTAATTTAGATTTAGTAGTTAAATAAATGCTGATATATATATCCAATTTATGATATTTGCCAACAAAATTGATACATACAGTTTTCTTTTTCTTTTTTAATACAAGTATATTTTAATACACAAACAATAATACAATTTACAATAACAGTTATTACAAACAATGATTTATATACAAAAGTTTTACAAACTTACAAGCAATACAGTTTTCTTTCTAGTCTGGAACTTCCTTGATGTCTTATCGAGGGTTCACGATGAGCGAGTTAATTTTGAGTTGATGTAGGTACAATTTACTTAATAGGGAGCTAGCTAGCCCTGTAGTTCTCGCTGATCACACGTCGATTACAGGTCGAGTTTCCATCGATGACATTAGGTAATGTTTTCGTAAAAGTACTAATGTCCGATGTGAATCCACTGATGTTGAATGATTTATAAATGTTCCTGGTCAAATAACTGAAGTTTTCCGATTAATAAGCGTTAATAACAATCACAGTTAGTTTCCGAAGTTTATAGCACACCAACTATAGCAGATCAATAATAGATACTGTTTCTTAGACGCATCTCGTTGGTTATATTTATAGGCGTGTAGAGTTTCTCGAAAATTCAGATTACGTAACAATACAAAGCTACACTGGCGTTTACATACATACATATATATTGTTGATTCTTACACTTGAGAATCTTTTACAACTTTAACGAATAGGCAGGAGTTTTGCAATACATACTTAACAGTATAAGCTATGCATATTTCTAAATATAAATTTAATCTAAACAAATGTTGATATTAAAATAAATATACAATAATAAATCCGTTACACGGTCAAGTCGCTAAATGCAGCGCCTATGAATTTCTGTGAGAATGGGCTGTTAAAATGTGCATTGAAATATTATTTTCGTAATACATTCAATGGATTATGGAAAGCAGCAGGGAGTAATCTTATCACTTTTCAATGACAGTCTTACTACAAAGCCTTTTGCAATGGAAACTACATTGCAAGGCTATTGCTAAGATAGATGGGTATCCAGTAGAGTATGACCGGACGTGGCGACTTAGACTGTAACGATTTGGTTGTATCCAAAATTGTTTAATTATAACTTACCCAACCTCTGTATTATTTGTGAAACTTCTTAGTATGGTGTTTATAAAACACAGTTCCCAAACTTTTAGTGTTCAAGTGCGATATTATTCTTTACTCTAACATTAAAAAGGTCAGAGTTTCGGCAAGGCTTGAATTTCTTCTTCATGGGTCCAAATAGTTTTGTTAGCATTACGTGAAACGCACAAAAATGATCAACAATCATGAAAGAGGTTGGTTGCAGCCTGTAGGCCTTTGTTGACTGATTTAATAATAGACAGAAAAGTAGTTTCATCGTCGTACTGGAAAATGTGAATAGGAAGAGGAGGTTGAGAAATATTTGTTACATAGAGAAGATATAATATTAAAGTTGGAACCGAACATTTTGGTGTCGCAATTGAAAAACTGAATATCTAAGAATGTATTTTCTTAATATAAATCACTGCACGTTCAGGGGTGAGAAAGGAGAAATCAGCATGACATATGTGAGGGAAAGATGCAGAAGGTGTCAAATGTTTGCTTCAAATCAAAGAAAAGAGCACTTGAAGGCTTATTTGTATCAAAGTGATTAGTAATGGTATCTGAGACCTTTAGAGGTGACTCGTGTGTGGAAAGTCCTGGATGGAGCTCAACTTGAGTGTTTTTGGGGAGAATGAAGTGTTCAGGGATAAAGTGGATAGTCTTAAGACCATAATATTTTGTGTGGTTTGTTTGCCGTTATAAATGAGTTCAGTAGAGAGGAGAAGAATAAATCGCCTAAATGAATGAAGATGTTTCGTTGCTATTATGAAAGTTCATGCAGTGAATTAGATGCCTCCTTCGTGGCACAGGGGTATGTTAGCGGGCTTACAACGCTAAAAACTGGGGTTCGATACCTGTGGTGGGCAGAGCACAGATAGCCCATTGTATAGTTTTGTGTATAATTACAAAGAAACAAACAATCAAATATATTAGATCTGCATATGATAACATACAAGAGCATGATCTCAGTGATACAGAATTTTATATAAAAGTGAATGAGAATGATGCAATAGGAAGATAGTTTTGTTGTAAAAGATGGTTTGGAAGACAGGTATGCCTGGTAGATACGTATAAAGAGCTGGTAGTAATAATAACTAAAGTTAGTGTCTGAATTGTCAATAAAGTCAGGAGAAGAGAGGTCACATAAGTAACCTGGAAATGCTTTAGCAATATGTCGTTTATAAGAAAGTCCTCTGAAAGTACATAATAGTCTTCTACTGACATATGGATACAACAGGAGACTGAATAGTAGCATGTTGTATCTTGAGAGGTGGTACAAGGCTAGATGAGACAATGACAACATCAGGAGTAGTGTTTCATTCTAACCAGTTTTAGAGTAGCATTAAATTCTCGCAATTCGACAGAAGTCTAACCGTAAATTAATATCGTTGCCCACCATAATGATACAGCTGTGAAAATTGTGATTGAAACATGTGATAAAACTATGAGACAGTAAGATAGATGGTAGCAATAGTAGCAACTCTGGAAAGAAAATAAATGGCTATAATAAGGAGTTCTGGAAAATGGTAATGTAGAAGCTTATGCAATAAATAATATATATCTTGTAGCACTCCCACTTCTACTGATATTCAAAGGATTGTAATAACGCTGAGGTCTATAACTAGGCAAACAACCAAGATTGAAGAAGGTTTTATTGAAAAGTCAATGAAGTGTTTTGAGCTGACCTGGCTATCATGATTTCTTCAAGAGGTAAAAATAGAATTGCATATTAAATACAGAATAAGTGAGTGTAAATATGAAGGACGAATTTAGCTGCATGATGAATGTATTCCATTATGAAAGATCGTTTAAAGCTGTGAATATTTTGAAGAACGGTAGTAGGAAATGGAATAATGTCTTTAGCATGGAATTTGGAGAAAGGAGTAGCTAGGAGGTGTCTGGATCAATGATAGGTCGTCATTCTCTCGATCAGGCTTACCTTTACACTTTTTACAGTTGTGCAATGTTGATGTGGAGGACAATTTTTCATATGATCGTTTTGGATGACAGCTTCTACACAAGAATAGGAATATGCTGATCGATTAGGGCACTTTTGGGTTGTTTAAGAATTCTAAACTAATCAGCATTCACAACGTAATGGCTGAGGTTTGGTGGGGTAGGGTAGGTGTTGAAAGCTTCAACTCGATATCATAGCATTGTTTATAGAGGTAGGATCCATGATGAAGAAGATAATAGACAATGTTACTATGAATGCGAATAATATTGGTTGGTTCTTACGCATTCTGAGTACGAATTGCACGATGAACTTGAAGGCCTTCCTCTGAAAGCTCAGAGAGAATTTGTTTTTATGAAATGCTTGGGTCCACTCCACGGATAACATACGGAAACATTGGTGTAAACCTCAGAGAAGGTTGTTGTTTGCATGAGACGTATTGAATTTTTGCATAACAGTTTTATCGCTTAATGTGGCAACATTCATCTTACAGCGTTACACATCATATGAAGATGAATTAGAGGAAATAATCATCTAATTTAGGGTAGGAATGATATTTTTGGATTTATGATCATGAGTAACATGTAGAAATTACAATAAACAGAATATGGTTCGAATCAAAGCTATAGTAAAAATGAAGAAAATATTGATGAATTATGAGTATACATTGACTGAGAAAAATACTGGATAGGAATAATGAGGTCTTGAAGGCAGGATACAATGACGAATGTTAACTTTAATAGATGACTTTGAGTTGTATGAAGGAGAAACGGTTGCAGTATAGAACAGAGGTATAATTTAGAAAAGCAACCGTTTGTTTTGCAACGAGTGCGATGACAGAAATGGAAGGAATAGCACTTAAAAGAAGCATAATTTGGTTGGAGTGTACGTTTGTCATCAGCTGGGCTCTTGAATACGATTTTCAATCTAACTTGAGGTGAAGTACTGGTGTTTCTAGCTGATCCCGAAGGTTCAGCCTGTGCATTGTAACAGAAGCACTCATAACAAACATTAGACAAGTCAGTCACATACTTCTTCCAATACTATTTTTCATAAAAGTTTCTCTGAAACGCTGTTTATTTATGCTGTACAATACTTTCAAAGTTATCATTTAAATGCCAAAAGCGGGCGAAGTATTAGAAACCAATACGCTTACCATTTGTCATAAAAATACGTAACCTGCTATATTTACATCCTTTTGATTTATAACACGAAATGTTTATGTTAAGTGCGACATATAACAATGATTCTCCACTAGGAAGACTCGCTTTTAAATTCTGCATTAAACTCACTTTACCACAATTTTAAAAGTTTTCTTGAAAAATTAGTTTCGTTGATAATAATAAGTGTAGTAATAAATGAACATTATTAATAAGTAAAGAAGTACCATTTCTCTATTAAGCAAGTGATTTAGGAAAAAAATATTATAAAATAAGGTACTATTATTTGTTTGATCTTAACGAGGGTCTATTTTATCAAATTTTTCATTTTGGTGCGACATAAAGCTATTATTGACTTATTTCTTTAAAAACAGTGGACACATGCACTAAATAAACTTTTTTTTGGTAAAAGATTTAATTGTAATGAAACTTTGTTAGGAACTTCCCCTTATTATGCTGAAAAATCGGGCGAAGTCTAATCCAAGTCGGACTTAAACAGTGGGAGGAGTTATGCGGACAGATGGACATTAGCCTGTTATAAACCCAGATAAGACTTTAAAAGTTTCTGTTTAAGCGCCAAAAAAAAAAAGAACTGGCGAATAGTTAGAAACCAATAAAAGAAAAGTGACTTTTTCTGCTGGAGAATCCAAGCGTAAATATGAACTGAAGTGTTCTGTGACCGAAGGAATTGCAAGTCCTTCGTATGGAGTTCGTTACATACAAATTTGCAGGAATTTTGTGGTAACCCGATCTTCGTAAGTTATACAAGTATTTTTTTTTACTTCAGTATGAGTATAAAGTTATCAAAAACATCGAAAACCACGATGTCAAGAACTTCCAAACGGAAAAGTGACTCATCACGGAGAAAGACTGAAAGTTTTAGAAAGAAAATGAAACGTCAGGATGTAAGTTACTCACCAGGTTATGAGGCAAGAGATACAGTGAGAAGAAGCCAGGAACAAACTTGAAATACAGAAGCACATCAAATTGTCCGCCAAGAAGCAGTTACAAGAAGTCAGGAACAATTTCAAGACAGAGAAACACACCGTTTACTCGCTAAGATCCTGAACGAACAGCCGTCCGTAAGGCGGCGTTTCTGCTAGTACTGTATATATGTGTGTGCATATATTTAATGCATTTCAGAGCAACTTTTTTCTATCGTCGGTCAGCCTATCTGGTATTAAGTGAAAGGTCTTCTGGGTAATGATTTGTGGGAAACTAAAGACAGATCTAAGATTTTGCTGTTTTTTACACACTTCTGATCTCGAATCCGAAATGTACAAATTAAGAGCAATGTGCAAAAAATAGCATGTTCATTTATGTTATTTTTGTCACAAATCTTAGACGTATTGATTTCTAATTCTTCGGTGCCAATAAGCTGTATTTGAATTGAAGCCAGACAAGCAGAAGGCTGTGGCAGAAGCGGTCAGATAAAAAAAAATGTTATTTTAAGAATATTAACTCAACTATAAAATATATTTTACACAAGGAATGACAATAAAGTAGCCGTTTTAGGCATCCGTACCCTTTATCTGTTTCTATAGGACTTATTAAAAGGATTCACTATCAATAAGGGTTCATTAAGCATCAATTAAAACGGAAAATAAGTAAATACCTGATAAAAAAGAGACATTTCCTAGTTCAATAATGTATTTAGGTTAATTCACATTACACGTTTTTTATGCTGAAAATATGTTTTCTTGAATAAAAAAGGAATAAACATGACATCTTAAACATTTCTGTTACTATAAATTTGATAAAAGGCAGCAAATGAAATGTCACCGTTTTGTTTTAATGTACATGATTTACCTGTGAAATAATGTATGAGGCAAAATGTGAAATAAATATTGGCTTCAATATTATGAGCGTTATGAACTTCTTGAAACTTTATTATTTTTTGAAACACTTTGATAGTTATATTACTAATGTATTAAGGTGGAAAGATAGACATTAAATAAAATAATTGCTACACAAATATCTATCCTCAAGCAGTCTTTCAACGTATAGACTGAACCAGTTAATTAAGAATTCTAATAATATTCTCTTTATTGTTTATCGAAAACAAAACTGGAAAACATGAAATAACAATATGCCTTTAATCAACCATAATATGTATTATATATTGTTTTTATACGAAATGTTTTTTCCAAGAAAATGTATTGTTGAAGTTTGAGAGTTCAACCAGAAAGTTAAGTATAATAGTTTGTAATGCTTCCCTAAAGTTACCAATGTGCGGTAAGTCTATTATAAATCGAGTTTCTACGAAAGCTGGAATAGTGTATACGTTTTTGTATCTCTACACATGGTATGAATTATCGAGATTGGCACATGTTATAAGGAACTTGCATTTATACGTAATTACCAATTAGTTTGTTATTATTTTGAAGTATTTCCTGTTATGTTTAACTAGTTTCACAAATATCGAGTTTACTTTTGACTTTTATTAGCTATAAAGCTGAAATGTTACAGTAAGTCTGGTTATGCTTTTAAAATTTAATTCTACTGTTTTTAAGCTTAATTGTTAGAGGTCATTAGTAGTTATTTTGTTTGATACTTCAAACACATAGTATCCGAAAAGTGTTCAGACTTCAATCTTATAAACTATTTATCTGACTATCTGATTTATAAATACTATTTCACACTTTACAAGTGTAACGACTCTAAATGGTCTCTACCTCTAATACTCATGGGCTTTTACAGGAATCTCGCGTCTGGAATTCTTTGGGTTCTGTAAACAATCGATTCTCAGCAAGCCCTGGTGGCAAAGACCTTTCTGTATTGCTACTCGACAACTGAAGAAAGAAGTGAGTGAACACTATCAAAGTGTCTTTCTAGCGGTTGATGATGATGGGAACGAGATTATCTGTTTATTGGGAGTCTAAGTTAAACACATTTCAAGCTTGGGTGATTTTTGTCACACGCATAATGGGTTTCAGTAGCCGTACATCACGCTTGACTCGCCACTTCCATTAGCAGCTACTAAAGAAAATTAAAACAAATACCGTTAAAAATCGCGAAAAAATAAAGAAATGACAAGACATTAAGATGACAATTTTTGAGTTGCTTTATTTTTACTTCCATTAGCTCGTTACCAGTTCTTTCCACGACATTGTTTGGAAGTCATGGTTCTTAATCACTATTGTTTCAAATTAAATTGCTTTGTTTATATTTCTAGTATATATCAACTTGGCAGAAACATTTTAAGAAGATGAAACAATACTTATATTTTGGAACTATAATTTATTTTGTGACACTTGTTTTTGTTAAGAAATTCGCTAAGAGTAGGCACGCAGACCACGTTTTATTCTTACAAAGTAGTGGTAGTCAGTGTTTAATCTGAAATGCTGTAAACGTTAAACTTAGTTTAAACATTTGAGAGAAACCTAACAAGAACTTAATCGTAGCTTTCAGTTAAAACCATTTTTAAGCACTTAGACCCAAAAAGTCGCCCGCGTTTTCAAAAATATCGTTCTGAAAAAATATTTTTAACATTATTTTCAGACCCAAATGCTTAGTATGGGTAAGTATAGATGAGGTTGCAGCTTTTTTGGGTAAAAACGAATGATGTTTTACCAACTCTCATAACATCTTTGTTGGGATATCTTACAAACTTTGATCCCATACCTTTAATTTCATCGTATAAGAGAAATATTTGGAAAGCAAATTAACATTTGGACTGTTTAACGTAAACGCAAAGTAAATACAAATCATCACTTTTCAAGGGAGTGTTATCTGTAAAGTTCTGTTAGGTTTGGTCTTATGTTTTTTATATAGGTAGGATGATGATGTTATGTGATTATCTTTATGTTCAATTTAGGACGATTTGAATGGGTTCAGTGCACGGTTCATTACTTTAAACAAAATACTGAAAAATGTACAATCCTGCAACTATGGCTTACAAACTAGAAATCTATTTATTGCGGCTAGAAAAGATATTGTTGAAAAAACAATACTTAACTGTTATCATATATAAAACTTTTCAGCCCTGCTAAATATTACCTCAAACAAGTAGTTTCCAACCCCCAGTCTTATGACACTAGAAATAAAACTACATCTATAATGTTAGAGCTGCTAAATATTACCTCTAACAAGCAGTTTCCAACCCCCAGTCTTATGACACTAGAAATGAAACTACATATATAATGTTAGAGCTGCTAAATATAAATTCTAACAAGTAAGTCTCTACTATTAATGTTATGAAACTAGATAGAAAGCTACATCTATAATATTAGAATTGTCACATTGAACAATCAGGTTTTTCCCCTATACTTATGAAAACAGAAATAAAACTGACTTCCTAGAATTAACTACTTGATTCACTGACTATAATGAAATAACTTTTTTGCTTTTCCATCCTAAAGATTCTAGTCACGAGCTATAATTTTATTCTTACCAAAGATTCTTGTGTATGACTCACAATACAAGCTAATATTTTTTGGCTTTTATGTACACCATCAATTTGCTTGCAGAAATAGATAAACTCTGGGGAAAACCAATTACAATGCAATAATTAACTTTTTACTTGTATAATAGTTATTTCTATGAGTAGTTTCTAGTATAATAGTTTACTTTCAAAACGCTAGCTCTTGACGTATCCAGTCTTATGACACTAGAAATAAAACTACATCTATAATGTTAGAGACAATGCTTATAAGATTAACAATGTAGGTTGTCTCAGTCAATTACATCAACAGCAAACTCCACTAAAAACAGGTGGAAAAAACACTTTCTCTTCTATGTTACGGCCAATAAAAAATTTGAAAGTTATTGGTTATTAGCACGTTTTTGTCGAGGGAGAATACCACAAATTAAGAAGAATAGAACATTTTTAAAACAAATTCTGTTTAATAACAACATTTTCATTTTTAACACCGAAACTTAAAAACATAACCTCTAACAAGCAGTTTCCAACCACCAGTTGTATGATACTTGAAATATAACAACATCTATAATGTTAGAGCTGATAAATATTACCTCTAACAAGCATGTTTCAACCAAGTTTGTACTCGACAACTGTGAAAGAAAGAAAAATCATGTGAAGACATTCCAAAGTGTTGCATCTCTATAGGACTTAAAGAAGAGAAGTAACTCAAATTATTGTCTCCGTGAATTCAGAATGTTGAAGTTTTTACAACCTTGTTTATTTGTTGCTGTTGTTTGTACATGTTTCGTACTTATTCTTAGATAGAGCTTTACATTGGTAATAGAAAGTTCGGGAAAAAACTTTATAATTTACAGTATATAAGTAGTTAAATGGCTACATCAATTCGGGGTTTGGACAAGCATTTACACTAAAGCTAGAACACAGGTGAATTGAAAACAACGATTTAACTCATTAGAGGTGTGCATGATTTCTGTTACAAGTAGCGAAATCTTAGAAAATAAACTCTACGTATCACAGAAATCCCCATAGAGCGTGCTTACAGGATTGTGGGTTTGGGGCGGGTCGTTTTTTTACTACTTCTACACGAGCTGTTAATTGAGATGTGAAGTTAACACAAAAACACAAACGACCATATCACAATACTCCTGTCACATGGAAGTTTTCTCCGAGGCCAATCGCTGCTAACATTTTGTTGAAGGTTACTGGATTAGCGGCTTAATAATGTAGGTATTTTTAAGATGACATCAAACAGCAACCCGATTCTCTTTTACGCAGCGTTCCTGCAGATGTAGCTCCATTTGGCTGACTTTTCATAGTGACGGCTACCGAAATTGTCACTACGTAAAAAAAGAAAAACACACAGACACTGCAGTCGCTGTCCTGTTTTTGAAAGTGTCGAGTGGCACACTAGTCCGTCACAGAATAATGTAGCGCCACCAAACACCAGAAAAGCCAAACATGGACGTAACAGCCGGAGCTCTTGTTCAAAACTGAGAAGAAAAATAACGGAATGATAAAAAAACAAGAGAAAATCAAAATATTAGAAACCATATTACTAAGCAAGGAATACTGAATGATTGCTTTTAATTATAATAGATGATACACATCAAGAAGAACAATGATGTATTTTCATGATTCAAAATTTCCCTTTTTATGTTAAATCTATTAAAAGCTCAAAATATATTCGATATTACATATATTCGATTGATGTCTGAAGGATAAATAACATAATGAGATAAAAATGGCTTTCATTGTGTTTTGGCAATATGAGTTTAGAAGAGGCATCACAGACATCACTATACTTCTATATTGCTTCAAATCCTTGATTTGAGCTTATTTTCAACATGAACACTGCATATACACACATACTATAGGTTTTAATAATTGAGTAAACTTTGTGCCATCTTTACTAAACTTTAAAATGAATCAAAGTCTTACCGGAGCCTCTGTTTTCTGATACGTGTAGACCCGAACTTTGTCGAAGGTTACCAACCGTAGCTTCTCTGCTGTTAGTGCCAATGACTCTGGAAGCTGTAGCGGTGCATTTGAGACGAAGTCCTTCAGAAAGAAAGTGATTTTGTTGAACACGAAACTTGAGGCCTAGCACAGAAGCTACCATTCCACCCACATAGTTGACGTTAGGGTATCTGATGACGTAGTCAGGTCTAGCCTGTGCCGAGTGGTTTAGAAGAAAAAAAAAGTTTTAACTAGTAGTTAAACGTAACCAGTTAACATGAATTTTCTTCATTACATATTCGAGAACAAATAAAACTATAGCAATTCTTCAATGTGTATGCATCCATGTTAAATGAGTGAAATTGTAAAACCTATCATTAAAATCTTCCTGACTATTTATACATTTTTCGATGCAAAGCAAAACTAATTTTCGTGCAACTTTGAAGGCCAACGAAATAAAAAAGGAAACTTTGCAAAAGTAAACATCAATCACCAATATGCAGTGAAGTTAGAAATAAACGTAATTGATTTAAAACGTCTAGTTTTTTTATTATCAGTTTCGCCGATTATTAAGCAGACATTCTAAGTTTAATAATACATCTCTTTACATCCTAGAATGTTCTCAACGTCGTAATTACACAACTCGTGGCAATGTAATACTTTTAGTTTGAAGCATTGTATCGGATTTCACATGTCTTTGATTAACCCCAGTAGTTGAGAGCATCGAGTAACATGAATTAATAAATGTTTAGTCCTACTCCACGTTAAACTCTGGGTGTGCTAAAGGACACTGACAGTCTGTTGTTTAACACATGTTTAAGATTAACATGAATTAGTACATATTTTGTTCTACTTCATTTTAACTCTGGGTGTGCTAAAGGCTACCGAAAGTTCATTATTTAATACTTACCTTAGATTAACGTCAAAAACACCTGTACGATATTTTCTTAACACTTATGTTTAGGCCTACTCCATTTTAAGAGTAGGTGATGTATAGTCTACAGAGAGCTCATTGTTTAATCCCGATTTCAGTGTAATTAATGTAAAACTCTCACCTAAACCCAAAACTTCCTGTTGCGGAATTTATTGTTAAATACAATCAGAAGAATTGAAGTAACTGCTCCATATAGGTGCAGGAAGTGGGTTCTCCGCCAGTAAGCATTTTTCCTAGTTTTGTAAAAACACTAGATCGAGTTAACGTGGACCACAAAACATATTTAGGGTTCAATCATCTGCATTCAAGTGATAAAGAACGCCTACTCTGTCAGTCATTGAATACTTCATAGAGAAAATGATAAATCTTAAAGATTAAAAGAAGAATCACAATCCTGTTGAAAAACAACATATTTCAAAGACTGCACATTTCTATCATATTTAATATGTGTTAACACAAGTTACTGCCCAAGTGGCCTTTCGTTTAATACCAGTACGCGTCAAATTAAGATAAATGTGAAATGAAACATCTGCAGTTAACGTGATTTTTATCACAACTTTTAGATCTTCTAAACTATGTCTATGATTTTATTTGAAACAGTTATGGCTATTGACTTTATTTTCAACGATAGGCAAGTATTTTTGATTCTTGCAAACAATTAGCTCGATAAACTAATGCTGTTTAATACCCTGAAATTTCAAATCGTATGGAAGTCCTTTGAAAAATTGAATCCAGAAGAGTTCTTACACTCAGAATGAAAGTCAAGCTACCACTCAAAATGAACATCGAGTTCTACTGTAATAAAGGTTTACATTTTTGAGCTCATGTTCAGTTATCTAACAAGTAAAAACAACGTATAAAAAGTTTATACTTATTCCAGCGCACGTGAATAGTAATGAAAAGAAATATGATTTTTTACAGTCTACAAACGTTAAGTTGTTCATGTAAAAGTTCAGTCGATGAAAATAAAACTTGGTATATATATATATATATTTGTTTCTTTGTTAGTGATCCACACAGGAAAAACAGTATTTTATATTCAAACTAATTATGTCTTTGAACTGTATTTTCCCTTCACAGTGAGACAGTCTTTATGTTGAGCACGAAGACTGAATTTCAAAGAAGAAGAATTGTTTGAAAACAGCGAGTCTGTTGAATAATATTTTCCTTGCAGCACGGTATCGAATGTTAAACACTTTTCCTCTTCATATGCCTAGAGACTTAAAATATATTCAAACACATGCTTCGTAAATTTGAAATTAAAATTCTGAATTAAATGAAGTGTCTTATGGTTTCAAAACGTCCAACATTTTGAATTACGAAGTTAATAAATATTTATATTTTGTGTTCTGTCAGGAATAAATTCAAAATAACCAAGAATATATATATTTAATAATGGTTGAATATTAACTCTAGTTATTGAGAAAGTTGACAAAAGCGATTAGTATATATTGATTTCTAGAACATTCTGGTATTAAGAAAATGAACAATATTGGTTGGTTGAACGATTGTGGTAGCTGAGGACGTTAGCAACATCATTAGTAAGTACAGTTGCTAACATCATTCACTGAAACAAAATGATGAACTGGAGAATCATAACATACAATAAAATGAACTCTTTCCTTTACGTTTGGTGTTAAACCAGAAACTGTCAGAGAATTCTACAGAATATTTATCTTATCTTATCTTTACATACTCAGACAGAAAAGCGTAACAATATAAATAGTCACTGCAAAACTTCACAGTAGTGTGAATTTTGAAACAACTTATGGGTCTTAATTTGTGCTTTCTGCATAATCACATCAAAGAATTGGAGAAGCAGTCTTTGACTCTGACTATTTTTATCAAAATACAATCGAGACAGATGGTAAGACACATTAATCTACAACTCAAAGAGTATTTATTTGGAGGAACCAGATTTTAAAATGAATTAATATTTGACTTAGTTAAAAAATCTTAAAGGTTTTGCTTCTTCTTAAATTTTCTAGACTTTGTGACTTCGCTGTTTAACATTGAATGGTTTCTACAGTAGGAAACATTTAATCTTTTAGTCCTAAAAATAAGCCATCCCGCGTTGTAGCGTATACACATGTTGAAAATGTTGAGCTGTTTAAAAATTTCAACTTTCAATGTAAATCTTGAGAGATTTAGTGAGTCACAGAAAAATGAACGGATTTTCCTCACTAACAGATACAGTCAATTTGTACATAGATACATTTTCACCGACTCCATAATTTTCAGTCTATTTTGTCGATAATGAAGCCGGACCAAAGATCAGTGGAGGTCATTCCCGATACCACGTGGGCGATGTTGTTGATGTCAACTGCACATCGGCAATAGATGCCAGACCTGCTGAATTGCAGTGGTTCATCAATAATAAAAAGGTAAAAACTCGTGTGTAGCATTGGAAATAGAAGAACCACAGCGAGCTTGATAAACCTGTTTAATTTAATTTCTCCTATAGTCAAGTTAATGATTTCTGTATGAGTAAATACCAAAAATTAGTTACAATACGTTCCTGTAGATTTGATTAAATTTTCCCGCTTGTGTTTTCTTTTTATTGATGAAAAATGTCCTGAGGACAAGGAACACAAACAACAGGCAACGAGCACTACACAATCAGTGGAAAATTAATAACAACGTTTACATATAGGTTATTAAACTTCAAAAAAGTTCGGAGTCACCGTGTGTATTATAAAGCTTTGTTCCTAAATGATTTTAATCTTGCCAGAGTTTTTGTCTAATTTTGTTTAATGGTGATGTACACACCTAACAAACTCATGTCGCTCTCTTCCCATTATTTACTAGTTCAATATAATCTTACTTTGATAGTTTCCAAAGCTGACTTTAAATTGAATGTTGAACAGCCCAAGTGTTTAATGTTTAATTCCCAACATGCAAAACTCTTTCGGCAAGTGAAGTCGTATTAAAACACGTTAAAAACATTGTAAAGCCAATAACGTGTGTCATTTTTATTTGTTCTTTTTTCATATAAAATAATAAGCAAGATACAAAGTGACAATGCAATGATTTGGAGAAATATCTGCGTCAAGTTTTTCTAGAAGTGTTCAAACAGTTCAATTTAAAAGTTAGTTTTAATTAAGAAATTATTTGTTTGACGAAACTTTAGTTTTATGCTCAAAGGCTTGTGAATATTTATAAATGACAGTTAACTTTAAATTGACCTTTAAGTTCCTTATAAAGATTGTAGACAGATAATTGATATAATTTAAAAACATCAGATTTACACAAATATCGCTTTACGTTATTGTAAGTAAAACAGTTAATCTTTAAGATTCACAGACGACAAGAAATCTTTACACTGTATTTTTATAAATTATAATTAATGTATGGTATTATCAAAGTAATTTCTAATAAATGAGATGAAATAGCACCTTCGTTTATTGTCTGATAAAATAGCTAGTTGTATAGAATTACTACGGCTTAATTTTGTTTTGAAAATCGCTTTACTGTTCTATGCCTTTAAGCTGCCTTAGTTTTCTTCTCTTATTTGATAACTTTAAACCTCTTCAAAGAAAAAAGGAACAATGTTTTAAATAGATTAAATTATGAAGCATTGTGAGTTGAAATTCAATACATCAACAATGGTTTTTTATATACTTTGAAGAATGTAGTGTTCATATATATATATATAGTTTAATGTTATGCTTATCATTTCAATTTTATCACCAATGAAGATCTCCTACAAACTTAATGATTTCATACAAAAGTAAAAATGATTAAATATAAATGATTTGAAAGTAACATATGTAAATAGGAAAACAGATAACATTATTTTTCAGTCAAATTACAAATAGTATTAATTGGTTGTGCGTGTGTTTGTGTCAGTACTAAAATAACATGGTTTATACACACCTAAATTCAAAGAACAGAAATATTAAAATAGAAGTTATAGAAGATTGAAAATGACAGTTTTTTTCTAGATATATCAGTTGAGAAATTACAAACAGCTTTTGTACATATGTTAAGACAAATCATTTGGATACTTCTTTTATATACAAGAAAAGAGTTGTAATACTAAAAATAGTTAAAACATTTTATGTCAACACAGTATGGGTATAAATCTTTTTCATACGTCAGTAATAGTCAAGTACAACAACTTTTAACCAATCATGTAATAGAAAAAAGCAGAACGTGAATTTCAAATGTTGAAAACAAAGAAAACGAAACAGGATTTGTTTTTATTAAATGCCAGCGGTAAAGATGGAATTGCTCATATGTATTTAAACCAAATGGAAACAGAAAAAGTGAATTTTATACCCAACAGGAAATGCAAGAAACATGGATTTTATCGATAACTTAACGCTTGAAACAGCAGTTTTGTAAATATTCATTAATTAATACGTACGATCAGGAGTTGCCTTCAGTCGTTCTCCAATCACCGTTTTTTCACTGTGACTGCAGTAGTCTTGCGAAATAGTAGCCATACAGCGTACTTTCATCACACCTTGGTTAAAATTGTTGAAGTTTGCTTGGAATTGTAGACCTAAGATGGTGCTTTCCAATCCGTCAAGATAGCGCTCAGTTTGCATGGGTGTCAAGAAGCGTTCATCAACCTGTGGTGGAATAAAATCAGATCAGTGCTTCAGACCAATTCATCCATCACATAGACCATCCTTTACATTCAAAACTTCCACTCCTGTTTCTACTGAAAGCCATTGATAGAGGAACTTGTTCTCGATGGACTATAATACACCTCCATAACGTTGTCAGATATCACACACTTTCAGCCTTAGTTACGCCATGAATAACATGATGCATTGAGTTACATAATCTCACATTAATTGTTATGACTTTCAAATGATTCTATTGAACGTTGTAGCTAGAATTTTATATTTATGAATGAAGAGTCATTTTTTGCGACAGTCCTCGAGTTTATGCAATGTATCGTATGAAATCTACTCTCCAAAGGGTCTCATAATATCATTCTTCTACATGCGAAACTTTGAAAAATCATCTTTTTTTACACACACACACTATATATATATATATACCAGCCGTGGTATTTGCGCTACTTCAAATTATTAGATGTTAACATGTAGCAATACGTCGATGACGTAAAGAGGTAAATATTTCAAGCTTGAGAGCCAAAGTCTTGTTTAATTTTCCTTGCTAGTCGCTATCATATTTGCTTGGTTAAGAAAAGTTCCTTTATAGGTAAAAACTTAGCATATTCAAGGTCCAACGAATATTCCACCTTCGTCTGGCAATCTAAAACGTTAGAACATTTTAAGCACTATTGAAGTTTTTAAACTTCCCGTTTCGGAAATGTGTAATTGCAATATTGTACGAAATTGTAATAAATATTCTTTCATTGATTAAAAACGTTTAATAGTTTGAACAAGCTAACAATATCTATAGGAAAATAAACATTTATAGCAAAGTTTTAGTGATTTGATTGCAGTAAATCCGGTTAGATCTATATTTTAATCTCGGAAAATTTTAAATTATTCTGGTAAACTCAAATCAATTATTCGACTCACTTAAAAAACATTTTTAACAGAACCAGCTAAGTACTGATTAGATCTGATTCTCTAGTAGCCAAAATGCTAACCATTTCGTAAGAGTAGAAGAAATTCTATAAACCGTGATTTTTAATCGAAGTTTAATTTGAAATATTATTCGCATACTTCTTTATATATATAGTAAAAACACATGAAGTAAAACTCAGATTGGATGTCATAAACTACGAGAAAGATAAGATGAAAACCGATTTTCTTTAGTGTGGTCGTAGTGGCTGAAAATAACAAACAGGTTGGAGGAATAGTTACTATACAGTTGGTATTATAGAATTGGTATTGTTAGTATTTATGGTTGATACTAAACAAAATATTACTAATACAATTGAAACCAATTTAACTATTACCTATTTCAGAGTAATGTTTAGAAATTAACCTGTGTTTCAAATTACACAACTGTATTGTAACTTTTGCTGTATATTGTAGTTACAAATTCTGGCTTGTACTTTGACTTATTTGCTATCCATTTCTGTCATAACTTGATTTTTGAAAAACAGGCTTAAAATAATATTATTGTACAAAAATATATTATTAAATTCATTGTTTGTTTGTAATTAAGCATAAAGCTACACAATGGTCTATCTGTGCTCTGCCCACAACGGGTATCGAACCACGGATTCTATCGCTGTAAGACCGCAGATATACCGTTGTGCCACTGGGGAGCTAGCACTAGAAACTAAAGAACTAACCATTATATTCACAAACGAGTTATTCGTCCCAAAATTCTTTTTGATTGAGAATTTGTTCAGATATACATCAAATAGCTTAAACACTTGGCCAACGATAAATCACAAGTCTGAAGCTATGACGTGAACAATACATTTACTTAAAGTGGGAACTCAGCTAGTTAACTAGCCACTGATTTTCATTGATGATTTTATTTTGTCGCAACCATGTTTGCATAAGAAATGTTTTTTATACTAGATTCTATAATATTCTGTACAACGTAAAGACATCTATGTAATATGGATGTTGATGCCAATTCATGTAATGTATGCAGCTTAGACACTTATATTTCGTTTAAAGAGTATCTAGTATTCAAGAACGTTCTAATTAATATAATTTTATCCTATACAAACATTCTACATTTTTGCGTGAAATATTACACATTCAGTTTTCGCTCCTTTTGTTGCAGCATTTTCCTCATCTGCTGATATCATGTTGGTTGGGTTCTAAGTTAGGCCATGTAGCGGCCATGGGCATTCAATAAAACTCAGAACAATATGCTCTTTATCTACTCATTTCGACGTTGTTGCTTAACATTTTGTTTAATTAATTACGTAAAAGAGGCTAATTATTGGAAATCTGATTCTGTAAATTTACGCTACATAAAAAACGGCATGTTAATGTTTCTAAAAAATAATGTCGTTTAATGCCATCTTTGATTTCTTGCCATGAAAAAAAATATGTGAACAAAAATAGAAATTAAACGTTGAATTAACACCTCATACTTGAAAATTTCTTCAAGATATTAAAAATATAATTAATAAGTTTTATACATACACCACAGGTATACTGCTTTAGGTGAGAAAATTTGCTACATGTTAAAAGTGTTGAGAATAATATTCCTGAAAGTCCCACTTCTCATTTCATGCTTAATGCTTGTTTCGGGTTCCCTGTTACTTGGTGAGTTCTTACCATCTCACGTGACAATGATATTTTTTAAGAAAATTAGTAGCAATTCATATAAAAATCGATGGTGTAATGAAGTGTAACCAATTTCCAGAATACGGAATAGTAATAAAACGATGAGCTGCAAATGTTGTCATTTGTTGTATAACAAATGCCTAGAAAATAAAAATAATTTCTGGAATATCAACGTACATAGCTCTAACAATAAAAAAGTAATTTGAAATATCATTATTTATAGTGTAACAAATGTCTAGAGAATATAATTAAAAGTTAGCTACAAACGTTGTTATTTATGGTATAATTAATGTTCTCAAAGTATGCAATAAAAAGTGAGTTACAAATACTATTTGATAACGTTTGGTCTTTTGAATTTCGCGCAAAGCTACACGAGGGCTATCTGCGCTAGCCGTCACTAATTTAGCAGCGTAAGACTAGAGGGAAGGCAGCTAGTCATCACCAACCACCGCCAACTCTTGAGTTACTCTTTTACCAACGAATAGTGGGATTGATTGTTACATTATAACGTCCCCACAGCTGAAAGGGCGAGCATGTTTGATGTGATGGGGATTCGAACCCGCAGATTGCGAGTCGAGCGCCCTAACCACCTGGCCATGCCGGGCCCTATCTGATAATAAATCTTCTTGTATTTTATTTAAGATATAACAGTCATATCTCAGTTTTCAAAATTATTTACAATTTTATCTCTATTCTGTTTCAGATATGTTCATATAATATTTATATTACTTTATGACACGTGTTTTCGATACAATTTGTCTATTTTACTATACTTCACAATGCAGTTCGTTAATGTTCTAACATTTATGTTCAGTACCAATATCATGTCATATTTTTATGAACCAACTTAATATTCATTAAATAAGCATTAGTGTCCATATAGTTCTTTTAACTGCCAGTTCTTGCACAGTTTAACCTTCGAATCTGTTACCGATTCAACAATTAGACTTGGAGGTTTGATGATTCTGTTCGATATTCTCCGTTTCTCTGAAAGTGCCTGATGTTATAAAGTAGTTTAAGTTCCAGTTTTACTTTGGTTTTTAAAGTAAAATCAAGTAAGTTGACGAATTTGTTACAGAAACTAGTGAATTAATTGTTCCCGACATTAAAAAGAATTTCGTTACGATGTACTCAGGCGTAAATAATGACTATTTGTTTAATGACAAGTACAAAGCTGCAAAATGGGTTTTCTGTGCTGTAGTCACCGCGGGGATCAAACCTAGAATTTTAGTATTATAAGCCACCAAGCTTACCACTGTGCTACAGAGGGGATACATGATAAAAAATGTGTTTACATATCAAAATTATATATTTATCATTTTTAACTTCCTGTAATACAGACAGGTTATAATTTATACACATTGCATGTTTTTGTTTTTGCTTACGTTGCTAGACACTCTTTATATTATTAGCTTTATTCCAGCTCATTTCTGTGAAGAAAGGCGGTCGATCTTCCAAAAGCGTTCTGCTTATTGAGATTCCTATTTTGTGGTTCAAGTATATTTTTTATGCTTCCTCACTTCTCAGTAGCACGAAATTAGTTTCATAAGTGTAAGTTACATTACGTGATTTGATTTTCACAAAGGTTTTCATATATATGTTTATGGTTGTATTTGTTTTCATGTTTTGGTTGCTAATAATTTGGAACCTAAATGTATGTATAGTTGGTTCCATGCGTGCGCTATACGACTAACGGTAGCAAACACCTCTATGTAGATTTTCACGAAAATTGTGACACAAACAAACCTTTCATCAGGGTGAAGATCAGGCAAGTGCAATAATGTTTTCATCGTAACGTCTCTTCAAGCAGCAGGGGCATGAGTAGATAGTTTTCATTCACATTATAGATAACCGATGCTTTCAACCAATATGTTGCAATTAGAGATGGAGATACAAGCTACACTATCTAAAAGGCATTCTTATGGTAACCGGAGCTGAAAAAAAGTTTGTTGGAAATATTACTATCATTTAAACTTATTAATTTTCACAGTTGTTGCCTTACTGTGTCCCTAAACATGATATTCATTGACATGCTGGTCGATTGATTTAAACATAAAATTTACCTCCTTCTTATATATATATATATTTATTTTCAATATTCAAGCTCTTGCTGTACCTCAATAAGATGAACCAAGAATTTTTTTTTTTTCATATTCGTTTCTCCCCATTGAGAGTGGAACAAGTTGATTTCAGTAACCATTGATTCATACAATGAGGTATGATATAATACTTCGGCTGCCAATTAGGTTGTTTTTTTTTCTTAGTGTGTTGATGCAAATAGTTGAGCGTTATGGGAACGCAAACATGTTTCTTGAAACCGTTTTCTTAATGATTTCGAAAGAAGTACGACATTTCTCATTATAATGAAAATACAGCTTCTCCTAATTTCCGGAAATATTGTAGAATTACAATATCGAGAGAGAATACTATATTAGATTCGCAGTGTGTCTGTTTATTTGTTTTGTTGTTAAGCACTAAGCTACACAATAGGCTTTCTGTTCTCTGCCCACCACGGGTATCGAAACCCGGTTTCTAGCGTTATAAGCCTACAGACTTGCCGCTGTGTAAGTGGAAGTCTTCGCAATGTGAAACTAAAATGTTGAAAAATGAAATGTCGTCCTGACGGTCGGTTTTGGTTTACTCTATATTATATAATGTGTTTTTCAAAGAATGGAAATTCGGGAATAGTTAGTAATAAAGCTTTCTCTCTATTACACTATACAAATATATGTAAACTCCCAGAATATCATTGTTTTGTTTCTAGATCAAGAAAATATATCTCACCGGTCGACCATTTATTGTCCAGGACAACACTGCTGCCGGTTTTGAAGGTCTGGAAACACAGGTCAAGTTTACGTGATCACCAATCTCGTACATCCGGTCTATTCCATCTATTGTAGGCTTCCCCTCGGGCAAAACTAGCAACAAGATTAGGAGATTTAAACAATCGTTCTATAAAAGTTATTCAAACGTATATTTTAAAACAAATAAAGATACACTTTTTTTTAGCTTAATTTGTATTTACAGCAGGAGTAAATAGGCTTTCACTCTTAATTGAAAAATAAGAATCTTAAGTCATTGATTCTTTGGCAAGCAAAAAAAACAAACTGTTTCTAGTTTCAGTTCAGCTTTGAGAAATGTATGTAGAAATCTAATTATATGAAGGCTTAAAAAAAGGAGAATGTAAGAAAACTTTAATGGCCTACGGAAAGGGAGTAGAATATTTTGTTTGTTTTTAAATGAGCTTTTAGAATAAGAAGAAGTAACAGAACTTTTAGTTAAAAAAATTCAGAGCAGAATAACTATCACTTCAAGTTCACTTCACTCCCCAGGAAGAGAACATATTAAAATTGATCCAAGTGACAGTTTACGTTAAAATAAAATGATGGTAGCAAATCGCATGGGGAAATCTGTTCAAACTTCCTTGTCAGGAAAGCGAAATGGCATATTGTTGTAATAACGTGTGAACGGAGAAACGTCATTCATTTCGAAATTTCACTTTATCGAAAAACACCCTTTAAGACAAATAATGTATATCTTAATAAATTATATTTATCATAATACAATGGTATTAGGCTTATTGTGTGTTTCTAAACACCATATTGTTTATTAAGCCCCTTAGAGGTGCCTTCTAAGAAGAAGAGTGTGTTATAGTATTTCAGCTACACTATGTCTGATAAAAATAATACTGATGTTTCATGACAAAACGCGTAAAATGAGTAAAACGCGTTCACACTGTAAACCTATATTATATTTGTTTTATTGATAAGTTTGTTTCTTTTAAATTTTGCGCAAAGCTACACGAGGGCTATCTGCGCTAGCCGTCCCTAATTTAGCAGTGTAAGACTAGAGGGAAGGCAAGCTAGTCATCACCACTCTTGGGCTACTCTTTTACCAACCAATAGTGGGATTGGCCGTCACATTATAACACCCCCACGGCTGAAAGAGCGAGCATGTTTGGTGTGACAGGGATTCGATCTCGCGACTCGCAGATTTCGAGTCGAGCACCCTAACCACCTAGCCATGCCGGGCCCCTATTAATAAGATATAGTCATTCAATTTATCGAAAATAGTCATTGTAACAAACAATGTATATTTTAGTTGTCTTATTGTTAATGACAAAACCAAAATCATGAATTACAATTTATCTAAAATAGCCAATACAAAGCAAACTGTACATCTTGCTTGTTCTATTGTTATAAATAAAGTTAAAATCCTTTCATTACCATCACTTTGTTACATTTTCAGTCATTTTTCTTCTGGTTCGATTAGTTTCAATTAATGAAACTAAGCGGTGAAATATTTTATCAGTGCTGCGAGAAATTTAAGTATACATTTCTGTGTTTAGGATTTTACATGCATGTGCTTGACGAATTTCCAGTTATACGCTCTAAACTCTGTTCGTTTTAATGCGCAACTTTCATTTTTCACGACAAAGAAACGTGTTTCAGGGATTATCTCCAATTGTCTGTCCAAACTTTACACACTACAGGTAATATGAACCATGGTCGACTTAGTTAAAGAACAGGATTCCACGAAAAACTCAACATACGTGCTTCCAATTAAGCTGTAGGACTGAGTACGAGGAAAAAACATTCACTCTTTTGATGAAGTGTACTTTTAAACGTGCTTTACTGTTAATTCTGGGAATTTCCAAACTTGTTAAAATTAAAAATCAATACTTAAATATAAAGTTTTTGTGTGTGCAGTGTTATATACTTTTATTTCTATTTTATTCTATCCACTGCAATATTAAATATTGTCTGATGAAATATACTAGGCCATCTAATGTTCGCATTTGATAAATTTAATTACTCAGGATATTCCGTGTGACTTTCTTTAACTTTACAAGTTATTTTCGAAGAAAACATATCAAATGGCTCTAAATAATTTGGGCCACGCACGCATGGGCGTACTATTAACTTCATAAAAGTCAAAACACATTAGCGGTATCAGAATTTTCTTAACTATGTATATTCTACACAGAAACACATTTTTCAAACCTATCCTCAATATCTGTACCAATGAATAGTTTTCACTTTCATTAAAGGTGAGTTTGATGTGTTTTCATTAAATATCGGAAAGAAGTTTTTTTTTTTTACTAAACATTAAATAAAGAAACCGAGTTAAAGATTACTATATCCTTTTTCATGTCGGCAAACGTGCATCGTATAATAATTGAAGTTGTTTAGCAAATAATCCTAAGAGACTAGGATTAATCCATTAAACATTGAAGAATGTATAAATCTACTGGCGAGAGGCTGTGAATTAATGATGAGTACTTAAAAAATCGAACACATGTCAGTTTATGGGTATGATGCTAGTACTTAGGTAAAAGTCATTAAACAGAACACGAATATATTAACATGTAATAAAAATATTTTATGGATGTAAAATTATGAAGGGTTGGCAGTGACAAAAAGAATTCAAACAAGAATATAGGGATAATACAGCTATATCTAGACCATCCTTACATGACTCTCAATATTAAATGTTAATGTTACACTGTAAAATGTACAATAACAAAATGGTTACGAAGCTAGTCGATTCGACCGACCTCGCAGCCAGAGTCTGTAATAATCAAGACAAGTTTTGACTCAACTTGGTTTTCCTTGTATGTAAGCCCTAGGCTCTTATTTACACTACATTGACATCTACCCTGACCTTACCATGATATTATGATAAAGAAAATGCATTCCAACAGTGAGAAATATATAACTTCCAATTTCAGTAATATTAAAGTCAAGTATGCGTTTTACAGTGTAACATTGAAAGGCATGTAGGATGACCTATGTACAGCTGTATCATCCCTATATTCTTGCTTGCATGATTTTTGGCACAACCATCCTTACATCATTTTACATTTACAAAATGTTTTTATTATTTGTTTTGTGACGTTTTTCACCTGACTGAAAGTGAGTGTATTTTATGAATGTGTCTAATAACATTTAATATTGTATTCATTAATTATTTTTTTTTACTCTTTCATTTCATACATAATATAGGGGTTGGCTCTTTAAATACACCGATTGTATGGTGTACATTGCATTGAGTATTCTACATGTTACACTCATCTAATGTTCATCTATTATTGGCTGGTAATTCCTGTTTCACCCTATACTTACTGTTTTTAAAAGAACACTAGATTTCTGTAAAAAGCTAACTTCAAGGATAATGGTAACACTGTTTACACTAGAATGATGATTTTTCTTTTTAATTACTACTAATTATTACGACAAAGCAATGGCATAGTGCTCTGCCCAGAAACACATAGAGTGAATTTAGGTTTAAACTGACGTTAGTGATAAAGTACTTGTAGAGTTATATCGACTCAAACAATAAGAAGAAAGATGAACAATTTGGTAGGTTGGTAACTTTCTGGTTTGATATCTTAGCGATGGTTTCTTGCTTTGCTTTTGAGTAGAGCAACAAATAAACGTGAATGGCAATCATATTTTATAGTATAACTCTCTGTCTTCGTTGATTTTGGGCGTGCATATTTGTATTATGCACACTGAGTACCTTGGCCATTCCTATATATAGAATCAAACGACTCTATAATAACAAAGTGAGGTTTCGTATTTATTAGGTCGTCAAGAAATAAATGTCCCTTTTTTAGATGAAAAAACCTGAACAACTTATATATCAAAATAAAACATTTATTAAATAAAATAGTCCCCATTCTTATTGATGATGCTTTTCCATCTTACAATTAAATTATTAATGCCCTGATTAAAGAAATCACTTGGCTTTAAAGCGAAAAACATGTCGATGTCCTATTTATCACCTTCCACATTTGCATATGTTTTCACATTAAGATGGAGTTGCAACGAACGAAAAATATGGTAATCTGATGGTGCCATATCTGGAGAATATGGTGGGTGAGGGAGAACTTCCCAACTCAGCTCCATAATCTTGTGTTGCGTTAAACATGCCACATGTGGACGTGCATTGTCGTGGAGAAGAAGAACACCTTTCCGATTGACGGG
>NW_013665631.1:77518-87799 GCF_000517525.1 Limulus polyphemus
TTTCTGCAAATGGAATCCAGGTTTTGGGGTCGGAAGTGGTTTTTGTCTAGGACTGAGCCATTGTTTTTGATGTTTATTGTTTGCATAGAGAATCCATTTTTCATCACCGGTGAGAATTCTGTCCAAAAATGGTTCACGTGCATTACGCGCCAGAAGAGACAAAGCAATGATTACACGTTGGAAACGATGATCATTGGAGAGTTCGTGAGGCAACTAAACACCTTCTTTAGGAAGAGTTTTCTCATATTTCTTAAATTTTTACGTATTGTTTCATGAAAGACATGACATTTCAGAGCCATTTCAGAGTGTGTTGGATTGTATTAGACTCAACAAGCGTCTTCAGAGCATCAATATAAATTCCAATATGTCGGCCCCCGTCGTCAGAGTTTTTAAGGCTAAGGTCACCTGAACGAAATTTGCTGAATGTTCAAAACATTTCCATAAACGTCTTTGATATTCTTTGTGGCTACAGAGGCGTTGTTTCCCTTGTTGTATTCAAACAGCATTACATGCTGAATGTGTGTCTCGTCGTGTGCCATCACTATAAGAGATTAGAATATACTATGCTTCACACATTATATAGGCTACATTAACGTGACGTTTAGGCGGTTCGTTTACCTATTATACGTGATGTACGATTTTTGGAAGGTGGTTAATGAAAGTGTTCCAAAACGCGACATTAATTTCATGAAGATCTAATACTATGTCGCATGAATGAGATTGAAACCATACATTACTATGTCTGATGGGATATAATATTTTCCATATTGCATGAACGGCATTGAAACTATAGATTGCTAAGTCTATAGAAAGAGAGGGGAAAAGAAATAAATGTTGAATAGTTCGATTAATTCTTGAAATGTATTATTTCATTACACCATCTTATTTCAAACTTACTTGTCCAGATCTCTTTTTTATATAGAAAAATCTCTTGGAAATCATACTGAAGGAGCTAGTCATTACGAAGTGCTCCAAAACATAGTTTACCGTAGCACGAACCCTTCTAATTTTATCGAATACACTAAGAACACTCAATGGACTTCAATGAACAAATCTACAGGTAATGACAAATGGATATGAGATTTATGTGCATGATGTAGCATGTTCTTGAATACTCTGTTCATGCTATTCCAATATGCATGTGCTACGCTGTAATAACAAAGAGTTATATGAACAAATGTTTTGTGTACACACACACACATATATATATATATCATACTATAAGTAAATTCATTACACTGGTGTTTTTTTGTCAATAAGATTGTACTAGTCTTTAATTATTAATTCTTTCTGGCTCATTACTGGTTTTTAGAAAAATTAATAAATTAATGCATATTATATCAGATACAACTTGTTTCTTACACATATTTACCTTTATATATTTTAATATTGTTACATGACAAAACCGATCGCTAGACAAGAGGTGTCGTAAAGTTAGAGGTTATCTGTTCGGTAGATATATAAAATATAGGTGAATATGTAAAGGAAAGTATTAATTAAATACCCGCTAAGCCTTTTCTAACAGGTTAGGTTCTAAAATGAGATTGTCGCCAAGCAATTAAACCCGTTAGTAGGCAATTTCCTTGGGTTAGTACGTGTCTTAACTGAATTTACTAGGTCTGATAATTAAAGTTAAAAAATTCAGAGAGGTCTTCTTCAGTTCAAAGATACTTCAGAAAACCGTGATGCAATATGTACATTTAAGTCACATAGGCTGAGGTTAGCTTTCTTAGCATTTTCCAGCATCTTCTTACTTGTTCATTTCTTTGAAATAGTATTGCGCATTGTTTAGCAAAATGATTATGAAACTGTTAAACAAACACACGAAATTAATGTAGTTCCCCTAGTTTTTGTTTTTGTATATTTTTGATAGACAGAGGTAAATACTAAAGAGTAAACAAAGGCTGTAAATACAAATAAAGTGTTGTTTTGAGAGAGTATATTTAAGAGAAAAAATTCCAGACAGCAAAGTTATATGTAATCACCAGGATCTTTGATTTTCGTTGCCAAGTATATTAAAACAAATATTTATTGTATTCAATTACACTGCACCAAATTGTGGTGTTTTAAAGCAAAAATTATGTAATAAAAATTTAGTAATACGTGTGGTGCTGATTTTCGAAAAATTTCTAGAAAAATAAAAACCAAATCTGTAATTTTATCCTTAACTGTTCCAAAATTGTTTTTAGTTTCAGTGGTATTTTTTATTAGTGCAATTATAACGTTAATTTTACACTGAATCACCCTATACGTACTTGGTCTTCAGTTTGATAAATGGAGCCTTAAGTTATGCATTTGGCCACTTCAATTATTTATATTGTTGAAGTTTGTCCCTCGAATAATGACCAATAACTCTCATTATTAGTATTAATATTACAAGTTCGAAGGTTTTTGCTTTGTACTTTGATGCTCATTCTCTTCTGAACCTATAAGTATAGTTCATGAACAAGCTTTGAACTATTCTTTTTACAGTTTTCAAAGGATAAGTGGCTGCTAATTGAATTTATAAGTTTAAAATATAGTTTCTCACAATTCGTTTAAACCAACTACGTTAAGTTTAGTAAAATGTAGAGCACTCTCTTTGATTTAACATTAAAACGATTTTTAAGGTGCAAATCAAAAGGTTACATGACAAACTCAGCCAATACAAAGTTCAACTGGAATAGAATGTATTAAAACTAAATTTTGGCATTATTTGGCGTGACATAGACACAGTGCTGTGATCGAAAATTGCAAAATGCTCATACACTCCCATCATAAAAATATGTTGAAATCGGGGATTTATACTGTCGAAGGTGAGTATATCAATCGTACTTAATGGCAGTTGAAAACAAAATAATATGGATCACCTTGAGGTATCAGAACCATAAAAAAGATCTGCAACAAGTCGTACACTAATTGTACTCAGCAAAATACGGCGTCTTGTAATAAATGATAACCCTAGAATACAAAGGTCAGCTGACAAAAGCTGCCCATGTGTCTAAAACAACAAAACACAATATAATTAACAAGGATCTCTTTCTGAAAAAGCAACACAATTCTGTTTGTTTTGAATTTCGCGCAAAGATACTTGAGGGCTACCAGCTCCAGCCGTCCCTAATATAACAGTAATAGAATAGAGGGAAGGACGCTAGTCAACACCATCCACCACCAACTCTTGGGCTATTCTTTTACTAACGAATAGTAGTATTGACCATTACATTATAACGCCATGATGGTTAATAGGGTGAGCGACAGTGACAGCGATTCGAACCCGGAACCCGCAGATTGCGAGTCGAGTGTCCTAACCCCCAGGCCAGCAACACAAGTCACGTATACACAAGTTGTTGCCACTACATATACAGGAAAGGAAGACTAACTGTATGAAAGGTTCCCAGCTGAACATTTGACGAAGCGTATCTGAATCTTAATAACTGTAACAAGTATTGTGCCATTTTTTATCAGTCAATGCGTGAATAAAAGAAAAGGTGCAAAAGTGGTACACGACATGTTGCAAAACGTTTTTGAAGAATTCATGATGATCAATTACACTGCAGAAGTAGCAAATTATGGATCAAGAGAATGGGTACAAAAAACAGTGTGAGATCTGCTTAGTATCAGACCAATATTCTTGACCCTTTGTTCTACACAAAATCCAGCTTTATACGTAAACGAGGACCACAATTTATGGACTCAACAAAAAGATTCCCAGTCATACCTTCCGTTCAACTGTCGCATACCCCAAGAACCTGGTGAAAAAAAAATGGGTATTAGTGTTATTCTATACGATGACATTCCAATCAAGTCAGTGTACTCCCTATGGATTTCTGGGACATAGATTATTGAAACTGGCGCTACATAGACTATGTAAAGTATGCCAACACAGTGGTGTGTTTTCGACATGGCAACCTAACGATGGCGCCTTTTACGATAAAACTATGCTGCATGACTATTGTCAAGATGCACGGTGGTCAGATAGATCATGACCTGACGTGGCGACAAGGACTAACGACATGATGAGGCTTCAAAATCGTTTGTATATAATTCACTCAACCCTCTGTATATTGGCTTTTTATCTTAATATATATTTTCATAACAATAAAATTAAACTAGCTATTGCTGATTAACGATGTATTTATTCAAATTTAATAAAATATATAAGATTGTTCATGAAAAATATAATTCGAATCTTTGTTATTATTTTAGAATATATATTTTGTTAGAGAATGTACACATAAACCGTTTCTGTAAGAAATCTATTGTCTTGCTGTTTGTCGACTAATCATTTGTGGTGGGTGATTACAGATTGAAAATTATTCGAAGAATACTTAATAAAAGTTTCATCTGTATAAGTTATTTTGAGTTTTGGTTTTTACTTTTCCATTAAATCCACTATCAAGAAAACTAATATAGCATAGTAAGAAACTCTGACAGTATTTAATAAAGCCACAAATTTCACACCGAACTATCAGATTCAAATAATAGTAAAAACCTTCCCTTTTATATCCAACATCTGTGCACTGTGGCCACGTAAGCCACGGGTGATGATGCTAAGTTCCACGAAAAAAAAAAAGACTATTTTTTACCTATGTTTAACTTTTCGTAATGAAGTATTGATCGAATGAGAGTTGGAGATAAATGACCATATGTAGACCACAGATGGAAAACGGTTGAAAATATATCATAATTGCTTGTAGAAACGTCAGCCGTACCAAAATATATAACACAAGAGAACAATAGGAATGAAAGATTTTATATAGGTAAAAATAGCCCCAAAAAATATTAGGAAAACATTTCTCTTTTAGTATATGTTGGTAAATAATACAAGACCGAATACTGCAGGAAAAATCATCCACTGTTATTGGTTTATGTGTATATAATTACAAAAGAAAATCTCACAGAGGTAAATAGAATAAATATTCACTGTCATTGATGTAAATGCATATAGTAATACCAAACAAAAACAGAGATCCGTAGAAAAACCATCCACTGCTGTTGGTGTAGGTGTATATAACACCAAACAAAGTAGAGCTCTATCTAGATATATCATGGTAGTAGCCCTCACACACAGCTAGGTAAAGTCAAGGTGCCACTGGGATCAAGGATTCATTAACTCTTTTAAAAAAATTTTTATTGGATGTAGTATTAGTGATATGAGTATTCGAGACGTTTAAGACCTCAGGTCAGTATGACTACGGTATTCTCAGGTAAAACTAACTTTCCCCAGAAGTGAATTAAGATAGATCCGCAAAATAACAGGAGATTCAACTCAATTTTGAATTATATGAACCTGACTTGATTCGTGAAAGAAGGAGATTTTATACGAAAGTGTCAGCACAAGTAAAACTATATTTTATTTGCTAATACAAAATGACAGTGTGTATGTGTAGTTATTTATCACCACAGACAGTGGCCTTTACTAATTCTTTTTGAATCATGTATACATTTTTAAAAGCTATAACGCCTGAGGAAACATTATGTTATATACTTAAAACTATAACATCATACTTCCTCAGAGTTGTTGGTCATTACTATTGAACATAATGGATGTTGTTGTTGTTGCCTCTAGACATCGCCAGATCTGCTAAAAAAAAACCAAGAGCTCGCTTGCTACACTTACATAGTATGTACAACTTCGGAAAAACCTTTCCAATGAAAAGATAGACGTGATACCTTAGGTGAGTGATAAAGAATAATTGACAGCTACAACTTAAGTACTAAACAACTTTCTTGACCAATGTGTTATATCCAGACCGTACATATTTCTAAAGAAACGTAAAATCTTGAAAATTTCTATATTAAAACGAGGGTTAGTAAACACATGTATGTCAAATGACATATTAGCCCGGCTGCCCAAAATAACTCATTCTATCAATTCAAATTCTGAAACACTTACTCTCGAATATGTCTGCATCTGCAAATAAAGAACAAGGAGTCTATATAGTCCCCCTGTCAATCTTGTGAGGGAAACGGGTAGAAATTTAGATACAGGACTCGCAGAACATAAAAGGGATGTTAAAAATGGTCAAACAAAGAATGCTATTTTTCTTCACATGAGAAATCCTCATCATATAATTAACTGCAAATCAACCAAAATGATACATAAAACTAGAAATTATGTCAAAATAAGAATTGTACAAAGTTCGTTAGTTCAAAAATTCAGAAGGTCACTATAAATTGAACCCATTAACTGATGTCAAGTACTTGGAGCAACCATTATAAAATAAATTGTATGTGTTCTTCTCACAAAGAAAAGTTGGACTGAAGAGGACACGTGGAAGTGTCGAAACGTGTTTCTACACAAACTTCTTGTTCTGACATTAGTGGATGTAAACTTTATTTTATTTTATACTAGCTGGAGTACCCGTCCCCTGGATGGAAGTTATGTAAATTCATGATTAATGAAAAGTTATCTTAGAACATAAAAAGTTGCTTCCCTTAAATGTAAATGTAAAAAAACTGCAAAACAAAAAATGAGAAACCGCAACATTGCATGTATCTCAGCATGGACCTAACAAACCTTCATGCCAAATTTGAAGATCCATCAACAGGGGCGAAGTAGTGGTAAAAGAAACTCAAAAACGGCCATAAAAACCGCAAAATGCAAAACTTAAAATTTGTATGTTTCCCCAAATGGACCTAATGAACCTCCATACCAATTTTGGTGAAGATCCATCCAAACCCTGTGAAGTAGTTATGTGGAATACAACAGACAGTACTATTATATTTATATAGATTACTCTACACGGTATTGTGTATTTACTTGCTCTCAGTATAACTGTTTGTTCATTTTCTTCTTAGTTGTGTGTGAAATAGCGCTTAAGTAGTAATTGACTAATGTAAAAGTTTTGTTTGGATCATCTAACTTAACAATAGATGAGGTATTGGGTTTTTCAACATGGGTGTAAATCATTGTGTGCGGGAAGACAATGAAAAACTATCTCTTCCAAGCATTCATATAACGTTCTCAGCTTCTGCTTCAAAAAAGGTTTTGATTGTCTGATATATTAAAGGCTATGCATAACCGAGTTCTAACCAGATTTTCATTAAAAATCAAGGGACGTAAACCTTAAATAGGGAAAGAGGGTTTATGATACAATTTAGTGGTAGGTATACCCTGGTTGTTTAATACATAAACACCTAGGAACGAAAGTTTGTCTTTCTGTTAAATTTCAACACTAAATTTTCTATTTGGATGGTTACCATTTAACAACAAGGAAAATTCGTTAACGGGCTCAGCATTGTCAAACACCACAAACAGAACCATAACATTTTCACAGAAGCACAGAAATAGCTTAGCAAAGTCTAGAACAACGCTGCAGACCATAGCAACTCCATAAATCTGTTCATAGATTTGACCGTTAAACATACAATGTGATTGTTTCATCGAATAACGTTAATGTTTTTTAAAATCATCTTTAGTTATATAGCCTTTAGAATTTCATTCTCAGAAAATACAAAGTTACAGAAAGAAAATCAGTAGTTTCGTCCATAGGTACAATTGTAAAGAGAAGCTCGATATCATAACCCCGGCAACAATGAATGTCGTCATTAAATTGTGCCTGCTTTAAGCTATCAACAAATTCAAAAATACTTTTAACACAATATTCATTCTGTAAAAAATCTTTCGAAAACAGGGTCAAACATCTTGCTAGTGGTTGTTTATGCAGTTGCCTACACTAAAACAACTGGTCTAACTGGACATAGCTGTTTATATAAACTCACACTGTGAATCCGCTGATCTGATTCTTTTCGTAAATTTCTTCCGTTATCACGTCGAAGTTTCACCTTTAAAATGTACCTCGTAAATTTGGCTTCTCTCTTTTCTATTGGATCATTCCTAGTTAGTATAAACTTATCCGAATAATTTAAATTGATTCCACTTTGTTGATGTTAATTTAAAATCACAGTCCTATTACATTTTCCGATTTTGCGATTATAATGTCCTTGTTGTTTTGTTTTTTTAAGTTTTCAAAACCTGGGGTTTATTGTTGCTTAAATTACTATTGTTTTTACTAGTTCTGAAATCTTGTAAATGTTCCAATGGTACAAACAATCAGTGCCTTGAGTTTTACCTTGTTAAAAATTTCTGTACCAACTTCTTCCAATTTAACGCTTAGACAATTGTTATGAAACTTTTAAAATATAAGAAATAATAATCTGTAGTAACTTTCTTAGGAGGAACAGAATGTTACAAAACAAGTGATATATATTGAATCAACCAGTAGAAGGCTGTGGAGTCAAATAAAAGATCACTGGAACATTAACACATACAACACTAGAGTATTACCAACCACTCTCTAAACAAATGTGATTATGCATACCTCCTGTTTTTCCAGCGTCTTTCTCAATTCCCGTGAAGAATTTCATATTGAAATACTAGAATCTCTTGCCACTAATCTAAGAAAACTGAACCTTAACCAGAAGAAGAGCGTGCTAACACTACATTTTCAATTATGAAAAGGTAAAGAAAAAACCACGAGCTTCGATCGTTAAATATGAAATACCGAAACTTAGCGAACACACAGAAGATGAACATCATCTCTTAGCTGGTAACAGATAAGGATGTCATAAATGCCTTGTCGCAATATGTCATTGTAGGAAATGCTGCAACGTTTGTATTGAAGGAACTCTATGGGGAAGGATCATACATCTTTCAAGATGAGAATGCGTCATGCCATACCACACGTCATATTGTTCACCAATATTTGGAACACATAAAGTGAAACATTTGTCTTGGACCTCCCGAGACCGCAGCATGAATTCAAATGAATTATTTTGGACCCGATATCAGAATGTCAATAAGGACATACTCCAGAATGATCCTGTAACTAGAATTATTTTGAAAGAGGTGTGGTGGTCTCTTTCATCAAATTTGTACCAGTAGTTGATGTAAGTAACACAATCCAGGCTGTTATTAACGCCAAAAATTAGTTTCGTTCCCTATTATGATGAAACCCACTATGTTCACAGTTTGCTTTCCCAAAAGGTTTGGAAACATAGTGTAGATGTATATGGTACCAAAGACTTAAAAGGGTTTTAAGAAAATTCTCTGCTACAGTTGGCAAAGGTAAATAAAAAAAAACATATTCAAAACGTTCTTTACAATATTTGGTACAGCTCAACACTTGGAATAGCCATTCGTAATACTAACAACAAGAATTCTGAGTCGGCAAACGGAACAGAATTCAAAGAAAATCAATCACAACTATCGATTTACACTTCTGTTCAGTGATAGTCTTAGGGTACAGCAGGAAAAGGGTCATTCAAGACATTTTTAAGAAACGAAATATATGTATGCACAGAAAAACTTTCCAAGACTGTAAAAATAACATAAAGTAACAGTTATGAGTAAGATATTAAAATAAAGTGGAAGTAAAACAGAAATGTTACAATATTATTTGAAATATGTGCATAAGGTATAAGGTCATACACAGAATATATAATTTAACTGAAGTAAACTCAATATATGTGATAACTTGAGCATTTATATTTGTAATAAATATGTTTATAACTTTAATAAAATGGAATTCATATTTGTAATAAATACGATTATTACTTTAATAAATAGGCCTTCATATTTTTAATAAATATGTTTATAAATTTAATAAAATTACATTTATAACTAATAAATATGTTTATAAATTTAATAAAATGACATTGATAATTGCAATAGAAATGTTTATGATTGGTTAAAAGGATTTCTAAAAGACAATTTATTGGTTTTATCTGTTTGTTGTGAAGCAACTATACAGTGGGCTATCTCTGTTCTGCCCACCGATAGTATCGAAACCCTATTTTTTAGGGTTATAAGCCCTAAGACGTGCCACTAAGCCATCGGGAAGATTAACCTGTTGGACGGTTTCGACACATTCCAGTAAGTTGTCCGTTATAAATCCATTTTATCAACTGATCCACCTGCTAGCCATGACCGTCAAAGATCATTTATGGTTGTAATACAATTTAGCAAGACGATCAGGAACATATTTTAAATAGTTTTAATTCTAAAGTCTTAAAGTGGCAGTGTATTTGTTTGGTATAAATAAAAAAATGTCGTTTTTATTAACTTCTAATTAGACTCTTTCTATTTTTCAAAAAACAAAAAGGAAGTGTACTAGATAAAAGTTTCAGTGTTTTCACTGTCGAAAATTGCTTCATATACTAAAAACCTTTAAGGAAAGTTAAGTAAAGATAGTCAATGTTTCTAAAGCTAAGTTAGTGTACTTTGGTGACAGATTTTCTTGTAGGCAGATTTTGTTAAACAAGACCGATGTCTGTAGGTTTACTTTCTTCTTAGTAATT
>NW_013665631.1:88799-132893 GCF_000517525.1 Limulus polyphemus
CGTTAAGACGGCTTATCGACTTCTTGGGAAGAATTCTAAGAAGAAAGTAAACCTACAGACATCGGTCTTGTTTAACAAAAAAAAGCTAAGTTAGTAAACTATTTTGCTTCATTTTGAATATCAGAGTCCAGGAAAGAAAATGTGAAGACAAATTTGTTAATTTCGATGTATGAATTCCTCTGGGAATGTTAGGGTTTGTTTTGAGTAGTTTTAAGCATTAACCTGTAAACACGGTTTTCGAGTAGAGTTGTTTTTCTTGTTAATAAACATAAACTGAAATCGATAAAGGGAAAACATAAGGAGCTTACCATACACGTTCATATCTTTATCTGCTTTCACGGTCCTGTAAGAGGGCGCTTCAGTCGACACCTCACATCCATAGGATCCTTCGCTGTTGAGATCAGTTTTTTCTAGGTATACGTGGGTTTGGTTGGACTTGTTTAACTAAGTGAAGTAAAATAAGTCTAACTAATTTGTACAAAAGGTTTTTTTTTTACATAAGATACCGTCAAGTTGGTAAAATTTAAAATATTGTTAACAATGTGATTTTAAGTTTTGTAAATATACATGTGTAAAACCTAGAGATTGGGAAATTTAAGTTGGTAAATAATGTTACGTGTCAACACCTGGATGAAAATTTCAATTTAAAATGGGTCTAAAATCTAACATAAAAATTATGTTTGTTTCCTTTCTCACTCAACAGCGTAACTTTCCGAATGTAGCACTCTTTGTTACCTTTTGACATCCATACTCAGTACTATTGGTAGACTAAACCTGACTTGAATACCTGTTGATTTAATGGAAAAGGAAAAAAAAAACTTAAGTTACACGTTGTCGTCAGCGTCTTAAGTAAAGAACAAATAAGAGGTATAAGAAAGTGAAATCTCTAAGTTATCTAAGCTGCTTAACAATTTTAAATGTAATTATTGAACATAATTTATTAGTTTTTTAGATACAAAGTGTAAGTGTAAGAATTAGTCATAAGTATTAGCTTAAATTATTCTACTGTTTTTATATCATAAACCTATATACTTGGCATAGTATTTAGTACTGTAATAGTAAAATGTTTGCATCACGCTTTCTTTACAACAGTTTGGTATATAAGACTCAGTATTTCTTGCTGTATAAAATTTTTGCGTGTGGATTAAAATAGCATTTTTGTTTATTGTTTCTTTAATTCGTTTAAACACTTGTAAAGTACAATACACAGAGTAGGAAGAGTGCAATAAATAGATAACGAACATGCTTTCCTACACGTTGAAGTGTATATACGCCAAGCTTTTGGCTACTTTACTGTGGCTGTGGTCGGGATGAACTTATTGTCAGACTAAACTTTACTGTAGCCGTCGTTAGGCTAGAATTTAATGTAACCGTGATCATGCTAAAAGCCATCGTCAGCCTAAACTAAGCTTGCAGTCAATACATTTCAACATAAAGTAAAACCTGACAGTTGGCTATTTATAAAATGTTTATCACTCACACTATAAGCCTTAACGGATATTTAGAGAACGGTTTAAAAGTTTAGGATTGTAACAAATTTGATGTACAAATGTAATAATCTAGGAAACGCTTCAAAGCACGCAGTTTGTTAGAATAATAATAAAACAAACATATACGCGTTCAGAGTTACCAACTGTTACTATCTTATAATTGTGTAATAAACTAGCTAATATGAGTAGTAATAAATGTCCTGATAAATAAGAGAAGATATTAAACGATTATCAAGCCTGTATATTGAGGAATTATTATCGTTCCCCGCTGTGTTATAATGCAGTTGTTATATTCAATATGTTCAAGCTAGGAATTAGTGTTCTAACACACTGAAATGTTGATGAAAGAGCCAAAGAGAAGCTGTAAACTAACCAGCTCAAAAGCTATTTCGGATCAAAAATTGCATGTGAACAAAAATAACTTTTCGCAGGTTTAAAGTTTTGTGTTCGTTGCTAGCACGAACAAAGCATACGAAACATGCTTTTGTAATACGCCACATTTACTATTTCTCGTTATTAAAGCCCAAAGCAGTAGTACTCGTAATACTATATATTCACAATATAAGTATAAAGTTTACACTAAAAAATTATCTTGTTTGAATACTAAAATATGTCTTAATATAAGGTAAATAGAATGATAAACCAACATCAAGATAACGATGAACAGTTTCTTATCAAATTATAACGTCCCTGAAAGTACCACATCAGATAACTTGTTTTGTTTATTGTTAAGCGCAAAGCTACATAATTGGGCATCTGTTCTACGGCACTGCGAGTATCGAAACTCGATTTTTAGCGTTATAAGTCGTGAGACTTGCCACTGAGCGAACGAGGAACAAATAAATAAGCTGTAATACAATGTCTAAAAATATTACGTAATAGCATAACAATTACAGGTGTACATCTAAGTTAGAAAATTACAAGAAATTGATAGACGGTGTAGAAGACATGCTGTACTGTTGGTTTTGTTTTAAGGATAGCGATTTCGCAGTTTAAACTGTTATTCCGGTTTCACATTTCTCTGTTCTGTGAGGCTTTGAACTTCATTTATCACGAAAAAACTATTTAACGCACATAAAATGGAGACAATAGTAGTTATGAAATCATTTAATGAAAAATTCAATATTTAACTAAAAGTAACTCGGGGAAGATAAAACTTAAATCAGTAAACTTTAGAACGAAAGCTGTAAAATGACTAAATAAATAATAACGTAAATGTTTAATTTTCTCTCTATTTTTCTTGTAATAATAAAAGGATTGTAGATTATTTGAAGTTACTAATAACAGTGTGAACATTTAAGACTAGGAAGGTATTCGTTTAATCCGAAAAACGCATTCATGGGGTTATTTTTTCTATTGTTAACTTTAAACATATGTCTATAAAGAAGCTTGCATTCATACGTCAATAAAATACATAAGAAACTTGCCATGTTCGAGTAAAAGGCATAATTAAGAGTTACTGCTTGCAATATATGTACTATAGTACATAGATGTAAACAAATAGAAATAATTACTTTTTATATTGACAGTTCAACGACCAGCAAGCCTATAGTTTCCGGGTTACTAACTTAATGGTTTGATTAAATTCTCTCATCCTGAGTAAGTTAGCTCTCTAAGTGCACATGGTACTAAGAAAATTGAGAGAAATAATTTAAATAAATTGGTTTACAAATATGAATTTATTCTCTGTGTAGCATTTATTATAATGCAATATACGTCACTTTTTTAGCGATCGTTTCTTCCTGTGTGTATATGCTCGTGTATAGAAAAAATAACTGTTTTGATTCATCACTTATGTAAGTATATAAAGTCAAAGACCCCTAATGAAAAGAAGAAAATCGGTAAATTTCATAACTTAATCGCAATAATTCATTTATTATAGTGGCGTATTTTTTCTCTCATTATTTATTTGCAAATGATGAAAAAAAAACAAAAAGAGACATAATAAAATTTGATCCTCTTTATGTAAGGCTAGTAAATATACGTACTGCTAAACCAAACTTTACTAAAATATCGAATATATGTTTGATAGTGCTTTGTGTAAACTACCATAATATACAGTCTGCAAAATAAGCTATATACGCTGTGTTGCTGCAGGAATCAAACTCTGAATTCTAGCATTACACGACGTTGAGCATTAAAGCAGCTAAGTTTTTTTTTATAAAACAAAATCGCAATTTCACAAAATGCTTTAATGTTCTCGTGTTTATAATATGAAAGAAAAAAGTATGGTAAAGTCAATAATAGCCACCTGTGCCTTATCATTTTTCATGCTAGCTGAAGCTTAGTAGTGTTAAACTATCAACGTTTACTTGTAAGTATTACATGTGTGACATCACACGTACAATACTACTATATGACATTTTTCGTCAGCTAAGGCGCTCTACACACTAAGAATTTCTTATCATCTTTCCTGATGTCATAGAATGTATAAAGCAACTCTAATAACATCACTGTGCTTTCTTTGTTTCCGCATGAGCTGTTTTAGTAATGGCATAAGTAAGATTTGCTGACTTATTTGAACACACAAAAAAAACCAGACCTTCAGATCGATTCTTTCTTACCCTTGCTACGATGTTTGAAAGTTGTAAGTACTATAATTCCTGTTCCATGTATGTGTACTTTCATGTTGCGTCTGTGAAAGTTACTTAAGGCCTTAGTTATTTTAAAATAGTTAATAAATCCACCCACATAGCATGTTTATAATATCATAAATGAATATGCAGAAAAAATATATCTTACATTAAAACCTTAAGCACTAGTGAGTGCTAAACTGGTTATTTTCATTATCTGCATTTTAACAACTGTATTAAAGTGAATTGCAACAAATATATACGTATTTTTATTTATAAAGAGCACGAAATCGTGTTTTTCAGTTAGTCAGCAACAATTTTTTACATCATGTATTGTTATAAAAAACATCTGTTTCGCAAAGACCACAAAAATCAGTCTTCGGGGCAGTGTTTTACCAATTAAACTGAGATCAAATTGACAGCACATCATAATATATTTTTGAAGTATGAAATATATTTGCTCATACTGGATAACAAATACCATTTTATGATCAGCCGTGTATTATCGCGTTTCGAGATATGACAGCTCTCGTCAGCATAACCAGATTGATATCATAGAATGCTATCTTTACGAGTGTAACAATTTTTAGGGCGGGAACAATTTAAGGAAGACTTCGTGTTTACATACACTCTTGTACTTCTTCACTTAAAGCACTGGGACTTTTATTCAAATTTAATAGCCTTTTTGACCTTATATACAAAACTCATATAAAAGTATGCAAATGTTGAAGAAAACCAATTTTTTCCTGTTGCTTTTACAGAATAAACGTATTACATATACAGAAATTTTCCCCTACGTCATACAGAAAGTAATTGACATGGCCAATGAAACTACACTCACTTGCTAACGAATAGTTGATGCGATACGATCACGTATTTCTCACTGATCAAGTAATAACATGTCAATTTGTTTCAATAATTTATTCACAGCTACAGTATGGTCCAGTAGTTCGTATGCACAATATTTTAAATCCACTATCTCTGGTTTAAAATCAGCCATCATTAGAGTGTATTACGACTTTAATATGCCAATTTTATTTTCAATACTTACGAACGTCAATTGCAGTTAGAAAAATGGATACAGAAAACACCTAAACAAATAGTTAAAAACTAAAATTAATCTTCATCATTTTGCGATAAATCTGAAAATTGTCTGAAAATGGGGACTAAGATCTGTGACTTATTGTTACTTATCTTCCCTCTCTGTAAACAATATATACAGAATATAGAGTAAAAGGTTTTTGCGAAGCAAATTCAAAACCAACATGAGAAAAGTTGATTTGGTTTTGCTTTCAATCTTGTTGAAATACATCTTATCAAATATTGTTTTTACGAAAGCCAACAAAACATAGTTTCACATACATATTTGTAAAAACACCATTTGTTTGAGCATTTTCAAATAAATCGAGTTGAAGATTTAGTTAAAATAACTAATTAATTACCATCCAGCTTCTCCTGATTGCTATAATTTCTTCACCAGTAACAGTATATACAGGAAAATATACAACTATTGTGAGACTACATTTAATACCAAGGAATAAATTTCGATTCATTATTAATTTACTGAAAATTAATACAAATTAACGCTCGCGTACCATGTCAATGGTGTTACTTGTTCCATGCAAATAAATGCAAATACAGGCACTCGAGGGTCTTCAAAGCAATACCAACTGAGATTAGTTACAACACTAAAATATATCTAAATGATTAAATTTTATACTTTGTACGACGTCGTGGCGGGCATATTGAGCAATGTATACTACAGAAATAATGATTTTTATTATAGAAGTAAATCTATTGAAATGTTTTGTTTGTTTATGATATTTGAGCAAAGCTAACAAAGGGTATCTGCACTTCCTAATTTTGCACTGATAGACTAGAAGAGAAGCAGCTAACAGCTCCTCAATAGCCAGATCTTGGGCTACTCTTGGAATTTGATCATCGTTCTTATATTACATTCATAGTTCCGGAGTACAGAGTGCGATTTCACATCAAAGGGACGCGAATAGTAAACCCTCTGATCCACAGTCTGTCATGTTAGCCTTTAGGCCACTGTTTCCCAAAGTGGGAGCCGCTTTTTCTGGGGGCCGCCAAAAAATGGGCCCAAAACAAAGATGGTGAATGAATTTTAATTCTAAATTAATTAAATGATACAGTATGTCGAAAGGAGATGTTACTATTTTTACTACGGCATTGTTTTTCAATCACCATGCTAAAGTAGTGGGGGGGGGCTTTTTAAAATCACACTTTAAGGCATTTTTATAGATTGGGGGGTTTCAAACGTTTTTATACATATCAAGAGAACCTCAGACTAATAGAGTTTGGGAACCACTGATTTAGGCCAACCCCGTCCCATCTACAGAAGTTATAAAATTAGAAAATTCAATATGTTGTTTCACGAGTTGAACTTGAACAAAGTTGTTAAATAAACTACTATAAAAAAGGCAAAATCTGAAACTTAAATACTTATTATTATACATACCATAGTGATAAAAATCTACAAAGTTAATTTACTATTCATTAGTTCCTATGTACTCATATGGAACGAGGGTATGCCAAGAAAATAAAATCATAAATGTTGAGGAAGATGTTTAAAATAAACAATAAAGAAATTCTATATTTTTAGAATACAAAAGTATCTGGTTATTGTTTTAAATTAAGAAGACAACTTAGAAGTAGACTATCTATCCAGTTATTAGTAGTAGCGAGGGGATAGAAGTAATGAAGTGTTTATTTATTTAAATTCTTACATGGATCTATATGCATATTATTACCGGCAATACTACAGGAGTTATAAATAGTTATAAGTATCTGACTTTTCACAAAGGATTTAAAACGTTTTACGTGCTTTAGAAAACATTGAAATATTGCCGTTAATCAAATTAATCAAACATATAATACGGAAATCTATCTTTTTGGTGGGTTCTTCGTTTGACTTTACCTATACATAAGGAAGGATGTATTATAGATTCAGATATCCATAGGGGTATGTCGTTTTGCATTTGCAAAGAAAAGTTTTAATCCCCTATGAAACATAAGCTATACAACAAGTTAAAGAAATCCAGCAGGTTCAGCTTGAACTTAACTAATAATTAATTACTATGCTAATGCTACTTACGCTAACCTGAAGCTCAACAGGGCAAACTTTCGTTTAGTTTGAGCTTTACTGAAAATATATGATGATTGAGTAAGGTATATATATATGCGTTAATGTGAGCAGCCATGTAGTGGCGTCGTCAGGCAAATAACAAAAGAACCCCTAAAGAACTAGTGTAAACGTATGTCGATGTTAAATAGTAATTTTTTCTCGGGGGGCTGATGAGAAAATGACTCAGTGATTGTTTTAAACAAACACAATAAAACTTCAGGAAGTTATATTTTCTGAAAATTTGGGGGTTTGCTTGTTTGTCTTATACCAAAGCCACAATGGATTATCTGCTGTGTTCATTGCGGGGAATCGAGCCCAGAATTTTGACATTGTAAGTCTGTAAACTTACTGCTATCTCATCGGAGAACATTTGGGAAGGAGAAGTAATTAGATCCTGCTCTCGTCCAATTTGAACTTTATTAATAACTACTACAGAGCCATTTCCTTCCACTTAGTTAAGCCTTCCGACGCTATGCTACGCTCGGCACTTTATATTACTTTTGTTTGAAATAGGCTTCACTTCTTTGGCCTCCGACTTTTTAGCTCATTCACGGTATTAAAAGGTAAGATTTAAATTACAACCAAACTCGAATCGTTAAACTCGTTATTTGGGAGAATAACTTGGGTTCTTCTATAAAATCTCATCAAAATTAAGTCAACCAGTTTCTCATTAGTTGTTACATCAGACAGACAAAAAAATAACACATCTTTATATATACAAGTGTAAAATATTTAAAAAATTAGGAAGTAGGAATGGGTGGGATAACATTACAACAACTGGTGGTTTTTGACACTGTGCAACATCAAATTGTGTGTGGCCATTGTTCCACTTATTCCTACTTCTTGTGCTTTTTAAGTTGGTAATTGTTCAAATTAAACGAAAGGTGTATATAGCTAAATTTCTCTGTTGTAAACTTTGTTTCAGCAACCAAGTACAGATACATCAGATTACGTGACCCTAACGAAATGCATGACATCATAAGTTTGATGTCGGACGTGAGACAGAAATCTCCAATAGTCATACTTTACTTATGAGAGACATTATATCTGTCTGACTGGTAAGAGGCGAGCCACAAGAACAGTATCAAAACCGCTGATTAAAAAAATTAATTTGTTGAATATTTAGAAAGGATTAGCTACTGATAAAACTCATTTCAAATCTAAAATTTTATCAAAGTTCAACGTAGAACACGAAGTAGGAATGGAATGAATGATGACCATATTCATTTTGAGGTTGCGCCATGTCCAAAACCACGAAGTGTTGTAATGTAACCCGCCCATTCCTACCTTATTTCCTTACTTTTTGGTGCTTCCATTTCTACTTAGTAATTTATTTCTTATTTAAAAATGTTTTACACTTGTCTCATAACTTTTTTGGTACTAAGTCTCGAGAGTGACCGGGTCCAAGGTCTTTCCTTCTCATAGCTTTTCTTAGAGCTATCTCTCGACATTCCCTGGTTTTTGTTGATATCTTTGCTATAGTTTTTCTTTTATCTAGTCAGGGTGGCAGCCTTTTCTTTGACTGGATTAATGGATAAGGCTTGTTTCGCATATTAAGTTTTACTGTTTCTAGCCTTATTTCTATTCTTGCAATAATGCTGTCTTCGTGGGAACAAAGACTTTTCAAGGTTATCAACATAAGATTTTCTCATGTTCTCTCGTTTTGTTTCCTTAAAAGGTATATTTTAAAAACCTTAGATGTCAATAGGTTACATTTAGTTTGAAAACAATACAAACCTAAATTATACATCTTATCGTTCTTGTTTTAAGTTCAAAGTTCTCGAGCAAAGCCGTATCTCACTTCGGCAGGGGTAGCGTTCATCCTCACAACTTAGGCATGGACTGCTATGATAAAATTGCTTTGTTTAACACAAAATCATCGAGTCTGATGTGTATAACCAAAAACTTCTCTTTCAAATGTTACATCATAGTTAAAACCTATGTCTAGAGAATGTACTTAGTTCATGGTTTTATATTTAGCTGATACAGCTGCACGCTGATTATGTAGCGCGTGCACATAGCAATCTAACAATCGCACAAACTATAAGGGCGGGTTGTTACTTGGCAACTCACAGAGCGTGCTCGTAATAATAGAATATGACTATTAGTGTATTGTTAACTCAGATAAACGATTTTAGCCGAGGTAGAATAATTCAATCATATGCATATAGATTTGCATAATGTGAAGACAGGTGGGAGCTATGCCTTTCCAACAACGTTAGTCTGTCAGATAGTTAGATTGACAAACTTGTGTTTTTGTGAAATTTTTGTTTTTAGTGTACCGACTTTCACAAGTGCTTTGGTGGCTTATTACTCAACAGTTTGTTTGTTTCTACTCAACAGTGTGTGTAAAGTGTTTATAAGGTTTTGTTTTCTTGCTGTTTGTAGTGTGTTTGAGGTTTTAATTTGTATTGCACATAAGTCACATCTGGCCCACACCTACTATAAGTACTACTGTAGTTTTGACAGATAGGTAATGGAGTTTGTGCCAAGTTTATTTCGCTTGAATTTTGATGACATCAAGTAGTTTCATTGACATTTGCACTATTTAACGTGTACTCCCAGGAAATGCTCTATTTACAATGTGAAACAAAATACTATTTTAAACTTTACACGAAATAAGTCGTATTTTCTTATTTAGCCTGAACTTTGCTGGTATGAAGTAAACTAGTTAATAATAGTATTTACTTACGTTGATGTGTACACCCAGAAGATCATATTTTTGTCCAGGTGGTTCATCACTGGGCAAGTAGCGATAAAATTCCACATGATTCTTGTACCACTTCACTGAGTAAAGGTCATCTTCCTCCAGGTCATATCCACAATATAGCCACACGGGGGCGCCCTGTTTTACTCCGGAAGGTACGTTAAGTGCTGTCAGTTTCAGACCGAACACCACTGATGAAAAAGGAACTGGTGAATTATTTCGCATTAATTTCCGTTTTTTTTTTGCTTTTTTTGTTACACGCGAGTAACAACATCAAAGTAAAGCACACGCTAAATAACATTAATCAAACTATAATACTTTAAGTAAGAAATAGGGATATCAACAAAAACAATAAGAGAATAGTTAACTGTCATTTTATTGAAACTAATTTCTTAGCAGCCAGTGTTTAACAAAAGGATAATTGTATGTGATAAGTGGTAACCTATTCATTCTTAATGGATAATTGAATAATTCTTTCTTTTACAATTTATATTGTAGCCTATATATCAGTATTAAAAGTCATCTACTACAAGTGACTTTAACAAAACCCGTCGCTTTATAACAAAAATGACATAATTTGCCTAAACAAATCTACTCGTTGAATTACCTACTCCACGTGACATGAATAAATACCAGTAGATGTTTTCTTAAGTTATTTAGTCAACATTCGTAAATATATAGCTATTGAGTAAAGCATTATAAAAGTATAAAACTATCTTAAGCATTATTCAAGGGGTTTCTGTTGAATTTATTTACAACGTCACCTAACAGAAACGTGTCGCATAACGCTTCCCGAGTAAGTTATTTAGTCATAAGCAATAAAATCCACATACAACAGAGAACAATCACGAATTCAAACATACTTCACTGGGACTTTTATTACAAAACTTGAAATCTGTTTCACTGAGTTACTTTCGATTTTTAAGCTACTAGTAACAAAATGTTTATTTATCTTGTATGTAATTATATTTTCTTTATTTGTGTTTGAAGTTATCTGTATTTGATTAATTCAGCATTCATGAAGAATTACTCCAATACATTTGTAAAACATTATTTAGTATACATTGCCTGTTCGTAAGAGTTAAATAGATTTGTTATAAAACTGAACGTTTTGTTTATATCAAAAACACCTGTATCTTATATTTTAAAAGTTCTTTCTTCGTTTACATGTTACATAAAACACACACAACAAAATCTTAGCTTAAAAAGCTCTAAAGTATTATATTTTTCATTGATTCTATATCCAGTAATAAAAACAAAAAAGAAACATAACTCACACTCTATACAAATAAAACTTATTCAGTAATCAATACAAGAAGTGGCTCTGTTTTAAAACCCTCGCGCAAGGCGAGTTTCAATATTGCGGGTTACATGGGAATTTGCACTGCTACAGCTGAATCGTGATAGTATTCTAAAACTTATTATATGCACAAAAATCTATATGTGTATTATTTTAGAGCTGTTATGAACTTTATACATGAAATCAGTTTAATACCACAACTAATTGGTAAATAAGAATTAGCAATCTTGTAAGCGAGTGAACTACTTACAACCATTTCAAAGATGGTTACTTTTCTTGTTGACCAAACATTTAGTATTTTACTTAATGCCTAACATTTCTTGCTAGGGTTTGTATTAACAAAGACCAACTACGTAAACGTTAAACACATTGTAATGTACATCTTTTTCTGTACGCTTTTGTTGATTTTTTCAACAAAATGATCTTTCATTCAAAAACCTTGAGCATCCACAGCATTCTTTGACAGATTCTGAAACTAAATCCTCCCATTACAGAGAAGTATAGTCATCAATGTTGTACAACACGCTATTTATCATTCATAATACATTAATATTTTTTTTTTATTTGAAGCTATAGCAGAAAACTTATCATGATAAAAAGGTTTAAATCCGCTCTATTAAACTACATAAAAGGCTTTAAAAACCAAAACAATAACTCAATTTAGAACTGACAGACCAAACCCAATTTATTTTCTTTAATATAGAGTTACCAAGGGGCCAAAAAACTGTCTTCTTCAAAATAATTGAAAATTAATTAACTAGGAAAGTTTTCACTTTCGTCAAATCGTGTAGTAACTTTGTCTGATTACCAATAAATCTAACTGACAGAAAGCCTGTTACAGCTTCAAATTCATCTTTTAACGTTCTTCTTCGTTTCATTAACAATGCATCATGATTATATTTTATGATAATTCTTAATCATTGAAAATTGATAAACGTTTCTTTTATAGCAACAGGTAGTGAACCAAGAACCGTGGAATTCACAACCCAGCACGTTAATAACTGGGCTACGCCCAACCATTGATCACTATAGTTATTTCACATAGCAATAAAATATGTTGTATTATTTCACATTAAAAAGAAATGGAAAAAACTTACAGTATAACCACTTGATCACGAACTTTTATTATATTTCAATCAGTTTCGGAAATGTAAACATTTAAGATAATATATTTGTATTTCTAGGTTGTAGATATCTACGGCTTACTAGTAAGTAATGTTAAAATGTCTAATGTTATATTATAATACAAATAATCTCTCGACACTGTGTTTGGGCAAATCACCCATCATAGCAGAGAGCAAACAGAATTGTCCATAGGTAATATGAAAATGTTATCATTAGAATGATAAGTAAAAAAAACGATCTAGCTAGATTTTTTATGTCTTCAGGTAAAAAAAAACGATTTTTAGGAGAAAGTTCCCTAAAAGCGTCTGTTAATGGCAAGTTTCTATGTATATATATATATACAATTAATACTTAAACAGTTATGCAAAGTAAAATCAAAAATAAGAACTGCGTTAAAAACAGTAAATCCAAACCTGTGATAACTGACATATAAATTAACAAAAACAAGACCCCCAAGTTAAATTAAAGACGCTGCATAATTAAAAGGATCACCAGAGTACAGGCTATAATATGGGATATAAAATGCGCCTTGAGTTTTGGAGGTGACTGCGGAAGTAGGACCCACATTGCGGTGAAGATACACCATCTATCAGTCATAACCTCCGTTCGCCAGTCTCACATGAAGAAATTCATCGAAATAAAATAATCAAAAGAAACAGAAATTAGGGTGATATAGATGTGGGTGCTCAAACCCACAACGTCCCACATCTATATCACCCTTCACTGCCTGCAGACAGTTGTGGGAAGGTGACTGCTCTCCAAAGTAAAAGGAGAAGAAAAATAAATATAAAAGTAAAACGAAATATGGTATTACCACTTGGGGATACGTAAGATAAACTTACCTCCTGAGGTTGGCATTCCAGCCCCCATATAGTAGTAAAGCACTAATTAGTAGCACAGTAGACTATTTATATTAGAATACGATCCCAGTGACGTGAAAATTGAATTATGGAAAATAAATTTTAATAATTTCATTGGCATCTCAGCTACGTTTACAGCGATGGCTCAGATTCTCTAGTTAAGCGATTACTCCTTAAAGATATTGTCTAGGTTGGTTTTATTCACGTTGCTTGTGGTAACAGGACTTTCTTTATTTGTCGTTTTGAAGCCCTCAGAGTTTCAAGCTTAAAGTATGACATTATGCAATTTTAAGTGAATTTGGTAGACTTAAGTTTTTCGTTTTGCTATTGCACAGTTTGCGTGTTTTACCCTGTAACAGAAAAGAACAGAGATATAGGTGGAGTTAGCAAAATGTAGGTGGAGAAAGATTATTCATCTTGAAAAACGGAAAGGTCTTCAACCGCCTGTCTGAATTTATTTGGAGACGAGATTTCAATCGTCTAATGCAGAATTTCATGGTCTCAAACGTCGTCTCCAGGCGAACTCAAACAGGCGGAAGAAGCCGATGAACCTTCAAAGATGGTCATAAAATTGATACAGCATGACATCCAGGTTACTTGAACATAAAACCTATCGCAAAAATAACAACGAAATTCATCCAAATTCTTACATCTCCGTATGTAGAGCAGTATATGTCTCTATAAAACAGGCACGAGGAAAGAGAAGCAATGGAAGCGTTTTAAGCATGACTACTCTGTAACCATGAAGTTAAGAATGTTCGAAATCTAAACTTGAAAAATGCATGTTATTGCTACAATTCCGTAACAGTACAGCAAAAATATCTTCATAGATAAATGATTAAAAGCGTCGTATCATTGTTGTCTTCGTTTCTTATAGATGTATAAAAATCTTGTAAATTTCTTACTTTCTATATTACAGACTGCGAGCAGTTGTTACTTTTGGGGGAAAAAGTAGCAAAATTTGCCATTACATACTTGAAGCATCAGTTATAGCGATAAATAAATCGTATGAAAATTATGAAAACAACTTAAACTTCAAAGTTTTGCTGAACATTCAAGTCTATGTTCATGTATAAGGATGATAATTTATGAAACCCAGAGGAAACTCTCATGTTTCACTTGAGAATCTAATCAAGACAAATAGTAAGATTTCCTAAGATTGAATCATTATTAAGGTTTGTTTGTTGTTTATTACTTGCAAAGATGTCTCTCGGTGGGTCTGCGGTGAGTTTACGAGATTATAACGCTAAGAATTCGGTGCGCAGTTCTCCCCAGTGAACAGACTGCAGATAACCTCATCCTACGATTTCAATACTAACGTAAGACTGCAACTAGTAAGGAATGTAATAATGACAAGGTAACATTTAAATGGTATGTTTCTTGGAAAGCATACTAACTCTCTATTCTGTATGAATAATTTACGATTTAACATCTAATATGTAGGACATTTATGTAATTAACTGAAACAAGTTTGTTTGTTTTGAATTTCGCGAAAAGCTACACGAGAGCTATCTGCGCTAGCCGTCACTAATTTAGCAGTGTAAGACTAGAGGGAAGGCAGCTAGTCATCACCACCCACCGCCAACTCTTGGGCTACTCTTTTACCAACGAATAGTGGGATTGACCGTCACATTATAACGCCCCCACGGTTGAAAGGGCGAACATGTTTGGTGAGATGTGGATTCGAACCCGCAACCCTCAAATTGCGAGACGAGCGCCCTAACCACCTGGCCATGCCGGGCCACTAAGATAAGTAGAAACAAATTACGTAATTCGGCTTGTTCCCATTTGCTACGTATTATTGGGTGTGGTTCGAATATCTGAAATTATTTTCAAAATTACAGAGTTGGGCTAATGTTTTGTGCTAAATGGAGCTCTTAAGATTGCTGGTTTTAAGGCTAGTTATTAGTAGTAAGTAGTAAAAGTTGAGAAGCGACCAAAACGTATATAGCTAATAATGTCCACTGTTTTTTCTCTGAGTTATTTTTCGTCGGTGTAATTTGTTTAATCCATGTTCAAATTAAATTTAAACGGTGTTTTTTTTAAGACGCGAAACTTCAGCTAAGTCTTTTCATATGATGAACTATGGTGTGTTTTTATGTGTACGGTAACGGAAAATGCATCAAGTTATTGTATTCAATTTTGAATTCGAATAATTAAAAAAATCAGAACGGGCGATAAAAATCTAGATATTCGAATTCTATCCAGTTACGTTAGACGATCTTCCTTGTCATAGCAAAAACTTGGGTTTGAACCTTACTTGATTCTTATAACTTTATCAAAAATTCGAAGTTAAATGTTCAGTAATTATAACATCCAGCCTGCGAAACATATATTTCCAGTAATCTTCTTTTGTCTTATTTTTGAATAGAGATTTGAACAATACCTGAAATCTAATTTGCTCATCAGCGTGGCCGAATTCACACAAGTTTCCAAGATATGAGGTTGTAAAAACCCTTCTCCAGTTGTAAATCGCACACAAAGCACGGAAGTGGCCGCACATGTTCCACAGTACAATATCTGGTTTCTCAGTCTATAAAGCAGTTTTCTTCATGGATTTCCTGGGTTCTGTCGATATAGGTAGCCATTGAAAGCTCAAAGAAGCTTATCTGCCGCTATAATTTGGCTAAGAGCAGTACCTGCCTCAACATGAACACTTCTACTATTTTGTACAAGAGCAACACAGTCCAGCCAAGCCTCTAAAGTCCACATCTTCGTGGGGGATGAACATTATTGAAGGATGAGTTCTTTAGGCAGTAAAATGTGTTTTGTAGGGTAATAAAATGATCACTTTATCGGAGTAAATTTTTTAGTTCTAACTTTAATAGCGGAAACCGTGACACTCATCTGTAGCCCATAGATTTGCAGATTGGATGTTAAGCAAGTGAATATGTTATGTTGTATTTTTACTGATTATCGTTTCTTAATTTAATGTTAAGAAATAAAATATATTACTACATCAGTATAACCCAAGTGTGACTGAAGAAGGATTTAACATTTCTCATTTCAATCTCAACTTTGAACTGAATTTCCTTACACAAGCCTTTGTATTGTAACAACCAATTAAATTATAAGGTCTTTCATAAGTGTATATCATAAGTGTATACCCAGATTAATCAAACAATTTGAAGTCATATCAACTTGTCAAATACACCGCTGATATCACCGACTTGAAAGACTGTGTTTTTCGTAGCTGTATACGCTTCAAAGAAGATCAGAAACAAGGAATTCTTGTAATATTCCGATGAAAGTTCTTATTCAAATGCCTGGTATGGTCTAGTTATACGGGCATTTTAATCACAATCAGTGGGTCGTGGGATCGAATCCCATCACCGAACATGCTCGCTCTTTCGGCCATGAGAACGTTATTACGTGATTATCGATCTCATTGTTCGTTGAGATAGAGTTGTGGTTGGTGTTGACCAGCTGCCTTCTTTGCAGTTTATCACTTCCAACTTCGAAGCGACTAACGTAAATAGCCTTGAATAACTTTGAGCGAAGTTCAACAAACACACAAACAAACAAACCTTATCCAAAATTTCTATAACTTTTAAAATTAAATGATGGACAAATTAATACTCTCTAACATGCTCCCCATTCTTCGCTATTAATTATTGAGAATATTTTAATTACACTTGTAATTATTTGTGCACATTATGTAACAAAGAAAGAGGTCATATTAGCTCATAATTATACAATCCATACTAATATCAAATATCTGAAACAGGTTAAATGTTCTAGGATCATACAGGTACGAAACTTTTTTGATCTTATTAGGATCTTACTACAATTTTGAGCCACAATTTTCTTATATTCTAATAGAAATTAGTTTAATAAAATTCTTTAGTTGCGTGTCAAAGCCCCAGTGGCCCGGCGGTATGTATGCGGACTTACGACGCTAGAATTCGGGTTTCGATACCCGTGGTGGGCAGACCACAGATAGCCCTTAACTACAAAACAATGCGTGTCAAAGAAGAACCCTGAATCTCTGCTGCAATGTTCCTGAAATTTCACTGCAATGTTCCTGGAAGTTCATTGCAGCAGTCGTATAATATTATGACTATACAAACAGGTCCGACAAAAGTTTTAACACATTGAGAAATAAATGTAAACAACACGTTTACACATAATTTCCAGACACACTGCATTTGATCCAAGTTCACATGTACCAGGTTTCATGTGTTTTCAACGGTCAGACCCTTTGTTAACTTCGCTCATGAACGATAGTGCAAAGGCAGAAAAAAAAGGCAAAACCTATCGGCATCTTTCAATTAAATCTTATAGAAACGAGTTTTATGCTGAAAGCATGTGGTTTTCTTAACATTGGATCATTAGTCATTAGAAAAGACAATGAATTTTATTACAACTGAAGGCTTAGGCTTAAGATTCGTTTAACAACTAGCTTTGTGTATTTTAGTAGTATATATATACATTAATCAGAGTTTTTTTTTATTGCTTACTATAAAGAACCTTTTTGACGTTTTAATGACACTTTGTGGTACATGTATTACAATTAATCTTGACATTTCTTAAATTGGGCTGAAGAGGCAATAACGCGAACGGGCATAAATTCCTTTGCATTGCCTACATTTCATTACAGCAGTGTCTAACCCAGGCCACAAGTATTTTATCATCGTCTCTAAGGTCTACTTCTTTATATTGCATTGGTGAAAATTCACATTGCAATGCCGTTTATGTGGAAAATAAAAGTTACAATTATTTTATAAAACTTATTAGCGTCTACTGATAGGCCCAGTATAATACGGAAATTATATTCCACATATGTTTATACCAAATTTCACCATCTTACGTGATCTGCTGTCAGCCTTTTTCACTGTAGTGATAAATATTCTTTAGTGTTTTTCATTTAGCTTATCATAGTGAACCCAGCTGAAATATAAGGCTATGTTATCATTATTTTTTTAAAAGTTAGATGTAGATTTAGCATTATATATATAATTTTAGAAAACTAAATCAAACTCATATTTGGAGCACTTAGCCAAAATAATCATACTTTTAGGTAACACAACGCTTTTTTTGTTATAAACTATCTATGTAATCGGTTGAAATAATATGGCGTTAAATGGATAATTTATAATAAAAAATAGTGAAACAATATAATGTGATGTACTCAAAACAAATATGAAACTCATTTTATCGCACGGTTTACTCACCACCTGTCACTGTGAAATAGTTGGCATAAGTCGTGGTAGAGGTATTTGGAAAGGACTGTTCTTAGGTAAACATGTCGTTAGTGACATTCAGAATTAGATTTTTTATATTAGTTCAACTGATACCTTTATGAAGTTAACACGAAGCCTATTTCTGACGTTGATGAACCAAACAACCAAAACTTATATAATTAACGTAATGTTGAAGTCCCATGCAATACACTTTTAATGACATCATTTTAGCACAAATAATGATAACATCATACTGTGCATATGGTAGGCCATGTTACAAACTCTCGTCTTTCTAATTGGCTTAACTAATGACTTCATTTTGCATACAAAGGATATTGGTGAGACACAGCAATATATCATCAAACTTGAAGATCCCAACTCGGTTTCGGGAGATGGATGGTGAGAACTTAAAGACTTTAACGAAGGGTCTACACTTAGAAGTAGGTAAAAGACGCCCTACTAGTCTATCCACTTAAGAGTGACACCATTCTCACCTGCAGCAAAAAGAGTCATGATATTCTAGGTGTGGTAAAGACACGGAAATTTGACAGTTGGGAGTATTGACTGGCAACTTTCTTAGGCATTTCAATTATTATTTACAGACTAAAACTCGTGAAAATAACGATTTTCATTCAAGAGAGCTGTGTGAGTTGTCTGAGTTAAACCATGTAACCAACTCGAAACGTTTTATTATCGAATGTATTGGCAATGTGATAAATATCTTCGACATTTTTTTTTACTAACTGCTTGCTGTTAGCTGATATTCTGGGTTAACTGTATAATACTCAGTATGTTATACATTCAACTAAGTGATTTATGGTTATTGTGAGATATTACTGAAGTAAAATAAGTTTATGGTAGTACGTTAAAAATATGATAAATAAAACACTAAAACAACGAAGATCCAGCAATTTCAGCAAGTGAGTTTGATTTCTTCAAGTTTTTTTATTCCTGAAAAAACCAAGAATAACCAAGATTTGTGCCTGCTTCTAGCTTTGTCCTCGTCATTCTCCATTACCGGGAAGATTTACACCTTAGAATGCTAGAAAATTTTGCCATTAATTAAGAAAACCGGCTGTTAACCAGAAGATGAGCGTTTTACCACTAGAAATTCAAGATGTATAGAGGAAAGCAGAACACGAACTTAGGTCCTGAAGAAGACAGGATCACATATCCAAAGCGTAAGGGTTTCATCGAATTTGGTTGAAGTAAAATGAAATATATGAAAAATATGTGAAAAAGGAACATTAGTCAATATCAGGTTCAAGTAGCTTTCATTAGAGCTCAATGTTTCAGATTGTTACTACATCATAGTTATATTTCTCTTTGGAATTGAAATACATGAAGTAAAAATGGATAAGTATAATATTAATTTCCACTGCTAATGTAAATAGAAATGCAGTGTAGATAAATAAACATGATTTTACTGAAATCCTAGAAATTTAAAGATTAAATAAGAATTTCACATGCTTTAGCTCACAATCATCAGCAAAATTTAGTATCAGAAGACAAACCTCATAACCCGAGCACACTGGAAAAGTGTACTTTTCTTCATCAGGGAAAGGTAAATGGCAAAAAAACAATAATAAGATATTTTAAAGAATTCCTTCCTATCATTCATCTCACCTGTCATAGATTTGTAGCGTTAAAGTGTGTGAAAGGTGTTACTACGTGAATTTCGGAGAGGCAATGCGAAAAATCAATAGTTAATATAACTGCAATTCTTGAACTCTCACGAGCTACTGTTCATTAGGCTACTTAGCAGTATTAAGGAATACACAATGCAATTTCCAAAAAACGTCTAGATTGGGAGAAACTACCATTGGAAAGGGAAAACTGTTCACTTTACGATAAAGTTTTAAAAGCCAGAAATTAATTTCTCAACATGATCGCAGTGATTTTCCTGCATTTACTATGACATTTTGTGAAAAACCACCGTCTTTTCGGATACGAAACCTTAGATCTTCTCAAGGATGCTCTGTAATGCTTTGAGTTATGTAAAGAATATTAACATTAAAACCTTTAAAGAGCATTCACAAATTCTATGGAGTGTTGAGTGTTTCTCCACCATGTATTGAGGAGATTTCAATTTTGGTTCTTGAAAAAAAAGACAAGTGGACGATTGAAAAGTGATTGTTTTGTGCCAAAATACTTATGGTAATGCTTGTGGTCAACAGCCATAAAACAAATACGACCTATTCCTAGTTACAAAATAACAATATAAAAATCTTGACATGGTTTGTCCATAGCTCAGGTCATTGGGACAGTCTAGAAGGGAGGAGTGTAATAAAGGTTAAGCCTTACTCCTTGTAGTCATCTATAATGGACACATGTTGCACATAATACTTTTTGAAACTTAGTTGAGAGCACACCTTGTAGAATAATAGTAGTTCTTCAGGCCAAGGCAAGTGATATACCGTATTATGATAATTACCATTATCCCTCCCCCTACACTCTATTCCATGATCACTTCTTTGAACATTTTTTGTAAGGCATTGTATGTTTACCAATTAATGACTAGCTGAATTTGATATTGGTGATACCAAGTTTTAAAATTAAGTTTACAATACCACTAATATGCTCAGAACATTTTTTTGAAAATAAGCACTGGCTTTGGTGATTAAATCTATTTATCTATTTACTATGTTTTTCTGCAAGTTTATTTATAACACGTTAATCTAATTCCTCCTCATACCTATTAAAAAATAACAAAGTAATATAACATTTTATGAATATAGAATAAAATTACTAAGTTAGTATAACGACTTTCTATCTTTCTTTTTTGCCTTTTCGAATGATTCGTTATTTTTTATTACAGCTTAGTTCTTTTGTTGTTATTATTATCAAAACGAATGCATGTGAACGGAGTGAGATATTGCTATAACACATATAGAATCAATTCTATTCCTTTTAACCAACCATTTCAAAAACCTTAATTTCTAAAGAGCTCCTCCACCGTCATCTGGCCTGGCATGGCCAGGTGGTTAGGGCGCTCGGCTCGCAATCTGAGGGTCGTGGGTTCGAATCCCCGTCCCACCAAACATGCTCGCCTTTCAGCCTTTGAGGCGTTATAACGTGACGGTCAATCCCACTATTCATTGGTAAAAGAGTAGCCCAAGAGTTAGCGGTGGGGGGGGGTGATGACCAGCTGCCTTCCTTCTAGTCTTACACTGCTAAATTAGGAACGGCTAGCGCAGATAGCTCTCGTGTACCTTTGCTCGAAATTCAAAAAACAAACAAACTACCGTTATCTTGATTGCTGTTCGGCAATCATCGGCTTCCCTTTTAATTTTTCATTCAAATGAAAAACAAGCGGAGAAACCTATGTTTTCAATGTATAAAAATGTTTATTTTTATTGCAATTATTCCATGTAGGCTGTATCGTGAGAGTAGAATAGTAAAACCAGATTTAGTTACGAAGATATTCAGCGTTCGCGCAGTATTCCAGAATGTCTTTCTTTAACTACCGTCTGCTTTCGTCACCTACGCTTACTACCTTTATTTTAGCTCATGTAAGCTGTTCTATCTAAGTGTCAATACATACAAATAAACAGAGATTAGAGACGGTTTTAATTGGTAACAAAGAAAATTTTGTTGCAAGTTTAACATAGTAACAAATGTACAACATTTCGACAAGATATTTTCATCATCGGGTACAAGTAGTTTACCTAGACACTAGAATATATATATATATACAATATGGAACAAAGAAGTCAAATGACCGGAGATCGATTAACCGATTAGTATCTTGGCGCCTTAAACTCAAACCCAATAACCCATCAAACACACACACACGTAGGAAAAATGGACAGAACTTTGTTGTAAATGAAAAAAGATAATTTAATAACTGCCGACGTTTATCTTTATCTGCGTAAAACTGACTCACATAGACCATAACTCTACAGTGTTCCTAAACCACATAAACCAAATTGCCCTTTACCATTTATATTTTCAACGTATGACTCTTTTAACTCTAGTCTTGGCTGATACATAGCTTGGACACTCACACAATACGTAACATTTGCAAGATCCTTTGTTCAAAAAAATGTCTTCATTTTCAGAAACACAATAGAACGACTAAACCTTAAAGTCTTGTTTGTATCGTGTCGTTTTTCATTGAAGTTCCCATCATTGAAGCTCGTAAAATAGCATTCGACATTGACATCAATAACCCTAATCCGTTAATTCACATCCCCAGCACACTTTTTATCTCTCTCTTAGAATTTATTATAGCCAACTTCATGTTCAACAAAATGGTTTTAGCATGGACAATCCTGTTTTACCTGTTCACGAAAACGTATTTATGATACAGATCGAAACACATTCTGTTACAGATGTGTAACACGTGTTACTGGTACAAACACCAAAACATTACACTGTAGTTGAACATTTATCCCATAAATTAGTTCACAAAAAAGTCTAGTCTACTTATGAAAACTGTATAAAAATCTTTATTGTAATATTTAGGATATATATAATTTTTAAGTTGTACATTAGAAACGACTATTTATTCGCTTTCTATTCTCCCAATTATGACTAATATCTTAATATTAATATACGTTCTCTTTACATTGAACAATATTTCCTACAAATATTCACCACAATAACCCCCCCCCCCCCTTAGTATCACAGCAATATGTCTGCGGACTTACACCGCTAGAAATCGAGTTTCGATACTTTGGTTGGGCATATCACAGATAACCCATTGTGTAGCTTTGTGCTTAATTCCAAACAAACATTTACCACAAAAAGTCATTTCAATAGTGATATTTGTCTATCAAGTAAAATGTTTATTTTAGAAAATAAACTCACACCAAGTGGCAGTTAATTTGAATAACCTGAAGCTTAACTGAGATGAAATTCTTACTTTCTGTCATGTCTAAAATTCCTCCAGCGTATGCTTATTTACTTCTATGCAAAGATAACTTGTTAATTACCAGTAATAAATTAGAGCTTGCTTATTTTAATGATATTTGTTTACGAAATGGAATAGATATAAAACTTTCGTACTATGTGTGGTTTATGAGAAACAAATCCCTAAATGTATCCCGTATGAATGAGGAAACGTGATACTGTAGAACATATATTCCTAGATAATGACATTCATGGTTCCCTAAAACTTGTGTTTTAATCCGTTAAGTCTTTCCTCATTAGAAACCTAAAGCCTGTCAAGTCGCATCTCGTGCCAGTGATCAAGTTAAAGATTCGGCAAACATTTTTCTTCACTAAGGAATTAATGTTGTGTTTGATAATTAACAACAGCCCAGCCGTTTGTTATTTATGTTCCACCAGTGTTTAAAAGCAACATCATCCTAACTGCTCGCAACACTTATAATATATTCTCATGCGCCATCTAGTGATACTTAATGGCCATTTTTATCTTTAATGAACCATTAACACTAATAAGGCGGATCTGATTAAGGTTTAATAATTGATGTACCATTCAGTATTCGGAGATATATTAACCTTTACGTTATTGTGAGGTTTACCCAAGCTATTGTGTATTTAACTGAATACAATAATAGCACAAATAGTGACTTCATTTAAGCTAATGCTATAGTGATTATTTCCTATAGAGCGAAAAATGTAAATATCGATGTAATTTCTAGATAGTTTCAAGCAGTTTTCTATTTTGGTTGGTAGGGATTCCTAACATTACCAAATACAATACAATACAAGGTATGTATTCGATTTTTTGGTGTCTCCTTGAACTGATACAGACATGTAAAAACAAGCTTTAGTTCTGTCATTATGACGTCAGAATCAAAGTTTAGTTAGCCATTTCCTAGTTGATTATACCCATACTAGTGTAATATCAGGCAAACGAAATGTACGATAAACAGACATTTGTATTAAGCATGCAAATATATATATATATATATACAAATCGCTCAACTTGTCATACTACTCGTTTATAAAAGAATAAACGTGAAGCAAATAATAATAAAAACATACTATAATATGACCATTAGCGTATTTTATAGAATATAATTTGTATATTATTACTTTTATATACCAATAATATTAGTATTGTGTTAATTTCATTTTTTAAATCCAATTCCTTTTTTGTATTTAAATGTTTTTTTTGTTGTTTTTTCAAAATATTGTAAATTCACAACGATTCACATTCCCTAAATAATTGAAATGCTTAAGCTTACTTAATAAGCGAACATTGTTTGCAGAAGGTTTTTTGTCAAATGATGAAGCTGAATTGATGCATTTCAGTGTGCTGTTACAGTGTACTTCATTAAACAGCCGCTATACAAAACTAAAATGAACCCACGTAATTACAACCATTAGAGTTAAAAATAACCACGATACATCGGTTTTATGCATTTACTGAACTGGTGATGTGGCGGTAATCCACTTTTATGACTCTTTCAACTGTTGATAAGGGCGTTCACGTTATATTTTAGACAACCTGAAGTACCTGTCCTTTGTCTGGATTGCGAATTTAAAAAATGTGGGGGTGGATGCTATGATAAATAACACAAAAATCCTAATTTCCACACAATTTATTTATAATATAACATACTATTACAAAATTCATTATTAACTCACCCAAAGTTTTCTATAAGCTTTAAGAACTCAGTGTACAAAATATGGTATAAGTTGTGCGATGGTCAGGGTGACTTTGTAAGAAGAGGTAGCGGCCAACGCAGCGGCGGTAGGCGTGCTTTTTGTTACCCTCTTTCAACACCCAGCTGTTGATGTCCTTCCACACTGTTTCACGTTATTAACCACAGAATTGTCTTACGGGCCGAAATTGTAAGGTTACGGTTCAAAGTAGGAAATGGGTATAACTCAAGAAAACGGTGGCTGTTTGAGTAGAAAGTGCATCTTTCTATATTGCAAATAGTGATGGCCATTTTTTTTCATTGCATTCCTCCATAGAGAGAGTTAGTGCACTCTCTGAGATATATAAGACGTTTGTGTGCCCTCTTCTCACAATATGTGTATGCTGTATTATATAAAATTTAATAAAGTTTTTGGTGTAAGGATGTGGTGCCATCTATGAATGTAGCTAACTTTAACTTACCTCAAAGATAATAAATGATCAATAACAGCAATAATGAGGGTGGTGGCATTAAAATGCCTCTTGTTCCAAACTACCTTTCCACGATTTTGGAGTAAGGTTAATAAATGCTCAATAACAGCAATAATGGGGATAGAGGTAGTTGTGAACTCCTCTTAACATGCCTTTTGTTCCAAACTACCGTCCCACAAAGTTTGGTTGAGTTTGGCTCAGCAATCTAGGAGTAGTTAGATAACGGACAGACAAACAGACAGACACAGATCTTTGTTCTTTATATTTAGAGATCATAAGACTGTGCTAAGACAGAGACCGAAACATCGTTGACTCCCTCACTGCAGGCAGAGGGAGCCCATAAAAACTTTAAATCAAGTGCAATGTACTCTACCTGAGGCTCTCCTAAAACAATATATATATATATATATATCTTGAAAGGAATGTCTTAACAAGAATGAATAACTATATAAAACATTACACTGTAAGGTTGCTCTGCCCCCAGTGGCACAGCGGCATGTCTGCGGACTTATAACGCTAGAAACCGGGTTTCGATACCTGTGGTGGGCAGACCACAGACAGCCTATTGTGTAGCTTTGTGCATAACTTCAAACAAACAAACAAGTTGTTCATTGCTATAGATTTATCGGGAAAATTTACAACACTTTAATGTAGGATAGGTTCTGATACTCAGTAGATTTATATACTATTTAATTCATACTGTTTTCAAATCAAACGTTTGAATAACCAAGTAGTCAGTAAAATTGTAGTTTAAGAATGGTAAAGTTTAAAGTTCTAAAATATCTGAGATGACTCACTGTTGTTTTTTTTTTTTTGGAAACAATTTCGGGTGTGATAGTGCTCATGGATTTTGTTGAGAGCAGTTCTAGAAATCTAGGAGAGGGGCTGACGTGGATTTATACGTCTCTCCTCTTTATTAGTATATGTTTATATATATATATATATATATATATATATAATTAAAGCACTATGCTCACCAATTCAGAAGTGGCGTGACTCACATGCGATTAAATTCAGTACATATGTTGTATCGACCAAAAACGATTCTATTGACAACTTTGTTGTATTAACTACTGGTGAATATTTTGAAGTCCTCGGGATAAAACACCCATAGCAAAGAAATAAATCATGATTACTAATGTACCAAACAAATTACATAAATTATTTTTGAAATATTTTATGAGGATGAAAAATTTCCGAGTAAGAGAAATCCACATTTCAAAAGAAATTCATAAGTAAACGGTAAATATATTTTTGTACAGCTGGGCAGAGCATAAACAGTTTCAAAATTGATCTTTGATAAATACGATTTAGGGAACAAGGTCCTGAAATAATACTTTGTACTTTTTTCATATGATAAATACAAAAAAGTGTTGTGCTTCCAACTACCGGAATACATCTCTATAATAGCTGTAATATTGACCTATAACCCTGGACTTTATAGGTGTCTATATTCCTAACAGTGGGTTTATCTTTACGTTCCTTCTCATTGCGCTTTCTTTCTAATCCTTGTTATATCCCGGGAAAAGACGTAATCAAAGAAACAACTAAGATCTTTCATTTTCTTTAAATAAGATCTGATTTCTTGTCAATCTTGGTTTTCTAGTTGAAATACCACTTGATAAGAACCATTATTTTCGACTTCAGAAAACATAAAATATTAAACTAGCTAAGGAAATGTTCATATAAATAGGGTGAATTTTACATGACCATCTTTATAAAATAAATGATAATGGATCGTAAAATATTGTAATGGATGATTTGTGGGTTGAACCAAATAAGAAACGAACAAGTCAATCTTCATTTCGATAATTAAAGAAAAGCATGAACAGATTACTAGCCATAATCTCATGTATAATGACTTTTCTGAGACTTAAAATTCTCACCTAGTCATTTACAGAAAATATTCCAAACTAATCAGTTTGCACAATAAATTAGCCGGGCCATGTTTTTTATTTTATGTTATGATTGAAGAACTTTGTAGTTAACATAACGAGGGATGAGGGAGAGAGTGAATGGAAATACGACTAAATGAAAGTGTTTGAGAGTCTACAAGTATAATTTATGCAATACAAAAACAGTTATCAACTCATTTTCAACTGTTTGTCAGAAATTAGAATACTATTCTTCTATTCTTATGTACACGCGCATATATAGTTATATTTTGTGAGACATAAGAGTGATGAAAATAAAAACAGACTCAATGAATGAAACTAGAATAAAAGGAAAATCGTAAAATACAATGATGCTCACAAATTAATTATAGACTTAGTTCTGAATTCATTAGAGTTGAGTTTCTAAATAGGCTTTATGATATCAAATATTTTCTTATAAAAAGCATTCAATATTTATTGTGTAATATAAGCATATACACGGAAAATTTTAAGTTTGGTTAATAACATAGGTTCGTTTTAAGTACAAGATCGTCAAGTATTGAATGCTTACTTAATCAAAAATAAGTCAAATCAGTCCTGGCAAATGCATCAAATCCTAATTAGTGCACCCCACTGGAGTAGTGATAGGCCCATAGCTTCATTGGAAGCTTTTTAACAACAAAAATGAAACAAATGATCTAATTATATCTGCAGTATTTGGAAGAAAAATAGATACCTTTATGACACTAAGAAACAAAAAAATGTTAAAAACAAAAAGTATTTTTATGACATGAGTACAAAAAGACTAATTAATTTATAGGTAAAAAAAATACAATGTATTATTGTTAGATTTAAAGAAAAGCTTTCTCAAGCTTGTAAATGACAACGTTACTGATAATAATGAAACAACAAAGCAATGCACATTTAACAATGTTAATTCACATATATATTTTCCTTTTTTATATCGTCTTGAAAAGCTTCTGAAACCCACTTCAAAATTAATTTTGCCAGAGTAGCTTTAGGCTATGTAGCTTGCATTTATACGAAGTATGGGTAAATTGATTTTATCTGGTTCTAGAAGAAAATTCTTGATTTTATTGTTTATATAAAAGGAGCTTTGCTAAACTTCTGCAATTTGAGCTTGATAATTTATTTTGCAGAGTAGTCTGAAATTTTAATACTGTTTTTTTCATTGATTTTTTTTTTCATAATTCCTACAATTCATCTATATTATACAGTACTGGAAATAATTATGAAAATGCACAAGTGATATACAAGTTTAAAACAATGAGTAATTCCAAATGGTCAACTTATCATTCGTGCCATAAGCTTATCAATCCTGGTTGTGAGATATTGCTCCAAATATCCTGTAATACATTCTTGGCCAAAATGTTTGCGTACTGTTCTATATTGATGTTATTGTCTACATGCATGGAATATTTTTTGAATAAATGCCCGAGTACTAACAGAGAAGGTAGTGTATGATCGGACAAACATGTACGAGTTCTTCTTCTGGTCTGTATAAATTGTTTTGAGCATTTGTTCTTTAAAACACACATATACACCTGTTTTGTATAAAATGGTGTGCTTTTGGTATAATCATTTTCGAAACAGATCAACGCTTTGTTCAGACAGTATCACTGTACTTGGTGTAGAGTCATACCTCGTCACTTGCCAGAAGTTATAGGGTGTCAAATTGTTCAACTGTTCAGAAATGGTATGAATCAAACGGACATTGCCAAAACAGTAGGGTAGCTCCAGTGTACATTATTCAGAATCCTGAAACATCATCGGACTGCAAGAAACGTTGTTCTAGGAAAATCGACTGGTAGACGCCGGAAAACTACTGCCCGAGATTACATTGTTTTGATCAGGTTAACACATCAGGGTCTAAAGAAGTCTTGCAACACTTTACGACAGGAATGGCATGAACACATTTATTCCAGGGTATCCAGAAGAACAGTGAATAAGAAACTCACCAAACAAGATTATTTTGCAAAAAAAAAGCTACCAGCAAATTGATATTAACCAGAATTCATCACTGCCCCTGTGTTACTTGGGCAGGACAGCATGCCAACTAACAGTTAGGACACTAGTGAGATGCCATCTTTTCAAATGACAAATGAACCCTGTTTCCGGCTTGTTAAAGCTGATGGTAAGATTAGTGTTCGTCGTTTGCCTGAAGAACAGATGAGGGAAGACTGTCTTTTCCACAGGGAACACAAAGGAGGTGGTGCAGTAGATGTTTGGGCAGCTATTCTTCATGGTTGAAAAACTGCTCTTCATACCCTCCAGAGAAACGTCAATGGCATCTCCTACAGGCATAAGATAGAGACGTAACTTCTACCATATGTTAGGGCAAGATTGTACAATAACTTTGTGTTCCAGATTGACAATATCACTGACCACAGTGCGGGTATTGTACAGGATTATCTTGACCAGGAGGAGATTACAAGATTACCATGGCCAATAGATTCTCTAGATTGTAATCCCTTTGAGAAATGTTGAGCAGAAATGAGCCGGAAGATTGTTAGCCACGGCCCTAAACCAGCTACTGTATCTGTGTTTCAGTGCCTTCTAGTGACAAGTTAGGATAAAATCACGGTGGGTTACATCAATAATTTCATCGATAGCATTCCACATCGCCTTGCGGAGGTTATTAGAATACGAGGAGGACCAACCAAGAGCTGGACGTTTAATATGAACTGATATAATGTTACAGACGCTATTTATAATAATAATAATTTGATGTTATATTTTGTCATTATATATGCTTTGGTAAGGTTTTGATGCGATAGGTGAAATGTTGAATTACGCATCTTTCTACAAATGTTTGATAAAAATGTTTGCTATTCTAATAAATCGTTTCATGATGTCCATATAACCTGTCTCATTATACAAATTACATATGTATATGTTTAATATAACATGCATTTCTCAGTTTGAAGCCGATAAATGCATTTGTATTCCATCTTAATAATAATGTTCTTACTTGTTACAAAATATGCAAACATTTGGCCAAGACTGTACTCCTCACTATTCAACCAAGTCGTCTTATTGCCGTTCGACTTTCTCAGTTTCGATATAAACTCATATGGCATTAATAAAATTAATATTGGAACTTTGTGTAGGTCATGCCATGGTGGTGAATGTTCCATCGACTTGTATATTTTCCTCCAGGTATCGTGCCACCACATTTCCGAGATGCCTTAGATCACTGTATTGCTGGAAGATGAATCCATGTTAAACGGACTTTGTTCATGAGGAAAATCATGATTGATAAGAATCTGTTTGTAACTGTCACCAGTCAGAAAACAATAAATTTTGTGTATAATTCTAAAAACATTGGCTGAGATGCAGCGTGTGCTCGTGTTGTTCTCCCATCATGCTTCATTGTGATACATCTATCTGTCAATGGGCAAACTATTGTTGTTTCTGGCCAAATGAGTTGAATTGGGATTCATATCTCAAAACGAACATTCTTCCACTTTACTTATTCCACTGTTTTAAGGTTGGTACCCATTCCAGCTTTTTTGTTATCTCAACCCATTCTTTTTTGGAACCCATTCCAACTTTTTTATTATTTCAACCCATTGTTTTAAGTTTAGTACTCATTTCAGTCTTTTGGTTTGTTTTTCTCTCCTAAGTGAGACTATTCGTGCTAATGTATAGTTCACTGGAGAGAATATTCACATCTGTACTTACAGCTAGGTCATTGGTAATATCTCTACTGGATTGTCGTGTATCACGTAAATAGCATATCCTGAATACGTTAGCAACACTTTTGAGTTTGAGTTTTCTACCTCAAATGCGTCTGTTATGGACAGCACTAGTTTTACTTTTTGAGTTTCCATAGAGCTAGCTCCTACTGAAACACAATTTCGCAACAATCTGTCGCATCATGGAGCTTTCTCCAGCCATAACTTTAATTTATACACGTTCGTCATGTAGTTTTTCTGTATTGAGAGACATGGGCGCGTTTATCACACTACTAGTGGGAATAGTATGACTGCCTCTACGTTCGTAGACGTTATCCTGATGCAACACTGTCTGATTGGTTGAATGATAGCCAATAACAATGAAAACTATCAAAATATGACTTCTCTCTGTTGTTGTTGTTTGTTTGTTTTTGTGGTACAGTAGAGGAGAAAGCAGTCCCATAATATATTCCACTTAAACCCATTTTATTAACTGTTTATAAATTATTTCCGTTACTGTAGATACGAATAAAATCAGTGCACTAAACGTATTTGAATTCGGCAATGTATGTATTGCGTTTCTAATAACTTAGCACTTTCAAAATTGTACTTTGAAACATTATCAAAAATATCCTGTAAGTTTAAGGCCAACATTTATCGTGGTTTATCAGTAGTTTAATTGGTAAATGATTTAAACCCCAGAATTAAACTAAACTTTAGTTAAACACTGATCTTTCTTATTGAAACAAATGCATATTGATAATTTTGTAGCGTGTGTACATAAAACTCTTATTAAATTTGAAGTGATAAATTATAATTTTTCCTCTATTAGATTGCCAGCAAATAAGTGGGACACCCAAAGAAATTTGCAACAAAACACTAAATACATAACTTATATGTTAATGCTGATAGAAGTATTTCGGGTATTGATAACATTATGCAAACAGAGTCGACATTAACCGTTCAGTACATATCATTTACTATGAGTGTTTACTTATTGTATAGGACAGTTGAAATATGAAATGTAATAAGATAATTTACATTCAAAATGTTAAAAAAATCGTTTATTCAGTTTTATTCTGTTTAATCAAAACATTTTATATGCATATCTCTATTTCTTAATTCAAGGAAATTACAGAAGAAAAGCAACTCTACTCTATATCTAAACGATGTTGGAGATATCCGAAATTTTTATATTAAAAACAGGATTTATTTCAATAACATACTAGTTCTCTGAAACTTTGCTCTCAATTTTAATGAATTATTTGTACTATTCTTTAAAATCATTTCATTTCTATTCGAATGTAAACTTTTGAAATGTTCGTCTGTTAGGAAATATATTGAATTTAAATAAAGGATATAACATGGATATAGGTTATTTTCAATAAAGCATATTTTTCATTCACCCTGAGCTTAATAAAATATAATCCAAGTCTCTTGATCACATTCAAAATATATATATTTTTTTAATTTAAGGATTGCATTGAGACGTTCAAAATAAATTTAAAAAGCCTTCTTCGACGTAATTGTTGATTTGTAGGAATAGAATCAAGAGCATGTTCCTTATTATGTACATAACATAGAGTTCTTTGCATTCCTTTTAGAGAGAGAAAAGCTATTTCAATTTTTTCGTCCTTACTAACATTATATAACCTAAATGTCTTCTACTTAGCCTTACAGAACACATTTTAAGATAAATACTCAACAAAAGCAAAAAATGTTGACGAAAAATACTTATGGTTTTTATGATATTTCTCATATAAGAAGATAAGCCTATTTTAATCGTTTTGATTATAGCTTACGCTTGGTAAGTTTTTAAATTACTGGTTGTTGTTTTAATGTACCTTAAAGTAAAGTACTCACCTACTTACGCTCTATGCCTTTTGCTTAAACTATAACAGTACACAAGTCACTTGCTCAACAGTCTCCAAGAAAGCAACTCGTTTAAACACAATTATTTCCTGAAACGAAACATTGTACTTTACAGCCTTTTGACGATCAGTAGAAATATATGTTTAGTTTAACGAAACTGCGTTTTATCACTAGAGACAATCAGAACAATCTGACATGGTTGCTCAAGTTCCCTTCTTTCTGTTGACATTTCACTTTTGTTTCTAATACTAAATAATTTTAAAAAAGAATGGTGAAAAAACATTGTTTTCATCATTTTTCTTAACCAACTTTTAATAGCAACATGAAACCATATAGAAATGTAATTACTGAACCCAAGAGTTGGCGGTGGGTGGTGATGACTAGCTGCCTTCCCTCTAGTCTTACACTGCTAAATTAGGGACGGCTATCACAGATAGCCCTCGGGTAGCTTTGCGCGAAATTCAAAATAAACAATTATTGAAAATTCACTTTTATGATTATGATTTTCTTGGGAATTTTCAACATTTCTAAATCTACAGTTTTGGAGCTACTAGGACCAAATTTGAATGTGGACTCGGGATTGCTGGGAAGTGAGGAAGAGAGTGCATTATCTATATAACGTAACCCTCAACACTTACATATTTAGGGTACCAACGGGTAGATAAATCTCGTACAAAAGGTCATTCAAGCATGACGAGAGTCTAAGAGTAGGTCTGAAATATCTCTGAATTCGAATCTGGTATCAGATGCATTACTGGCACCCCTCGGAATCTCAGAGGCGCCATTGTTGAAACCGGAAATCTACGATCCACAGGAGGCGTGGGTCTTTGAATGTTAATGAATATGTTAAGTGACTGTCTAAGGCCACTGAGGGTTAATTTCACTTTATAAGAACGACTTCTTCATCATTGATCATGACCAGTCTGATGGCTATTGTTACATGATTACTTCTACTGTAGATGGACGTCGAATTCCAAGACCACATTTAAACAGTCCAAAGGCACAAAGGTTCGTTAGAGCAGCATTGGAGAATTTGAAAAGCATGTACTGTTTTTTTTATCACCTTTCTTATAAATTATTAATTTTGAGGTTTGGCTTGAATCTCGTGAGTCTTCTGTAATTTCAAATCCTTGTTTATTACCTTTTTAACATAACCATAAGACATTCACAGAGTTATTGCAATAGCCATAGCCTTTGGGGATGATGGTGTTACTCATAAACTTTTGCTCTACAAATATTGCACTCCGGAAGTTTTTCACATTACTTCAGCCACGAAAAAGCCTAGGTGTAACGGTTGTACTTAACAAGGCTTCAACTTAATTTTTGTTATAATTTCTAATCTTTGAAAATTGATAAACGTTCCTGTTTGGTGACTACAAGTTTTATTATTTCAGGTTTTCGTTAAAAGCTATACAAAAGGCTATCTGTGCTTGCAGTTCCTAAATTTGAAGCATAGATTAGAGAGAAGGCAGCTACTCAACACCACCTACCCCTAATTCTTGGTCTTGTAAATATTAGGATTTAACCGTCACCCTTATAATGCACCCACGACCCTAAAGTGCAGAACGAAATATTGTAAGTAACCAGACACGAATCGCAGAAACTTAGCTTCACAGGCGGACACACTAACTATTGGGCCGTGCTCGACCTCGCTGATTAATGAACTTTAAAATCTGTAGATATTAGTAATTATAAACTTTAAAATCTTCCCAAGAAGCAGTTAAAAAATTGAAACTCTACAAATAATGGTAGTGTATGAATTTTGTGTTTATTCATAATGATAATATAGTTAATGAACTTTGAGTTTGTTCGGTACTAGTAGAAATGAGCATTGAAGTCTGGGAGTATGCATTATATTATTAATTAATCATTCCGCTAATATATTTTCAGTAGTGACAGCACGGAGTATATTTATCCTTTCAAAATGAATGCAATTAATTATTTTTAGAGCAGTATGTGAATACTCGCATTCTTCTTGTAGCAAACACTATAAATGCTAACAGTTCCTCAGAACACCATACTATCAAATGGTCAAAGGACATGGTACTCTCTAATTTAAAAGAAATATCATAGAACGCTGATTAAAGGTTTCTAAACAATAGACAATTAAGTTCAAAAACTTTGTATCACTAATGGAAACATAATAACAGATGATTACTAAACTCCTCCAGCCATCATTTATTTCTGGATCGTCATTATTATCTTATAATACAATCTAATCAGTCAATTATAATGCGTGATTTACTATTTAATAATTTGCTAAATTTTATGATTTGAAGCTAAATTAAACGTTTGTTTTTTGATGAGTTTTGAAGGCTAGTTAGAAAAGAATTTAGACCAACTTCCGCGTCCGAAAGAATGCACAAATCGGAATTCACAATTATGAATATACTTGTTTCTTGTTTTATTTTTACTAGTGTTTTAGCAGACTTGTATATAGTTTAATACAGATTATCTTAAGAACCACCATTTAAGACTAAGATGTTTTTTGTTTTTGGTTGTCGTTTTTCATTATCTACGATAAATAAAATACTTACACTAATATTGGATCATAATTTGATTTCATGACAGCCCAAATTAAAAGTTTACAACATAACACTTTTATACATTAAAAAACTCCCATTCCTACACTTTATGATTTCCAAGACACATAACTTACGTACAACAGAAGTTTACAGAAATATTACAGATATTGACTCTAAATCAAACTATCATATCACAGATACTGACTCTAAATCAAACCACCAAGTCAGTATAAAGACAAGCCTTACAAATTGTCTAGTTTCCAATTGAGCAAGATATGTAAAACTTTTTTATTTTGTATTTACAGCAACGCAACTTAGGTTATTTGCCATCCATCATAAGTTTGAACTACTAAATAGATGGAAGGCAACCAGTCAACAGCCCCATACCACCACCATCCATGATAATGGACTGACTGCCAGTTTTATAACGCACTCACAGCTTGAGGTGCTGCAAATATTTCCTGAAATTACAATGATTCAAACATGGCTCGCCAGCTCCACAATCCAAAGCTCTACCAAAGGGCCAACCCGCGCCCTAACTATTACAGATGCAAAGAAGAAGAAAACCCCATCATTACAACCCTCCTTAATAACCAACACCAGGAACACTTGATAAAGAAGATAAACATCGAGAATATACAGGAAAAAAATTGCAGACATACAGCATATTCTCCTAAGTCAAAGGTACATGTCAATCATACAGAAGATATATAAACAGCATAAAGTCTGGACAGTATTAATAAGCCATGACACAATTAGTACATCAAACCACCGAAAACCCCAGTGGAGAGGAAAACAGTGTACACAGTTGCATGACAATATGGTCACACTACTCAGCACCTGTGAGTATAAAAAACCATCCTCCAAAGTATAAAAGCCATCGTCCAAAGTATAAAAGTTATTGTTCAAAGTATAAAAGTTATTGTTCAAAGTATAAAAGTTATTGTTCAAATTATAAAAGCCATCGTCCAAAGTATAAAACCCATCGTCCAAAGTATAAAAGTTATTGTTCAAAGTATAAAAGTTATTGTTCAAAGTATAAAAGCCATCGTCCAAAGTATAAAACCCATCGTCCAAAGTATAAAAGTCATCGATCAAAGTATAAAAGCCATCGATCAAAGTATAAAGGTTATTGTTCAAAGTATAAAAGCCATCGTCTAAAGTATAAAACCCATCGTCCAAAGTATAAAAACCATCGTCCAAAGTATAAAAGTCATCGATCAAAGTATAAAAGCCATCGATCAAAGTATAAAAGTTATTGTTCAAAGTATAAAAGCCATCGTCTAAAGTATAAAAATCATCGTTCAAAGTCATATTCAAGCAATTTTGATCAAGATACTGCAACGTGTGCATTGTCTTCTACAAAGTTGATTTGATTTACAGATAGAGTTTCACGATATTATATTCATCGGTTTCTGAATGCAATCATAAACGAAAAACAGAAATGACTTTTGAAACACTCGGTATAATGAATTCAGTGATCTACTTGAAATATTGATTGTTTATCTTTTTACAATATATTTTTTATGGGCTTAATAAATGTGTATAATAAAAACAGGCTGTGGCTTAAATAAACCTACTTCATCGGATATTTTTGAAAAGAAACGGAGAATTATAAAAACATCAAGTTACAAAACATGTAAGTGTGAGAGTTCGCTGAAAGAATAATTCTGGACATTTATTTTTATTACTAAAATATTAATGTTTTCAACAGAAGGACTAACTTACGTTAAATAAAAATAAGAATAAGAAACTGTCTCAAATGATTTTTACAATAGTTTTAGTTGTTATTATTTCTTATGGCTTTGAAAGGTAAGCCATAGTTTTCAGGTAATTTAATGTCAGTTATTTTGTAAAAACCTTTTGCAACCTATGATTTTTTTTTATACTACAAGGCATACATCTGTGTTCTTAGAATTTTTCAAAATCCAAAAAGCACACGCCCCCTGGATAAAACAAAGCCATTCGATACCTAGATTATGACAAAATCAGTTCAGTAAGTTTTAAATGTACATCCAGTTTCACTAGAAAAATAAACATCAAACTCATTAGGTACCGCCTGATCTTTTTAGATGTTTCAACATCGCTGTTTATATTTTAAAGTCCGTGAAAATTTGAAACTATTGCAGAATTACATCCAACAGTGAGCCTGAGCATAAATTATAATATTAAATATTTTTGTTTCAAGTCAATATTACGCATTATAACTCGATCTCAATCTTTAATTCTTCTTTCGTAGGCGTATAATAATAATATAATCTACTTGCTGTCAAAGACCATAAAAACAGTTTAAGAAAACTCGATATAAACTTACCAAAAACATCTACTCAATATATTTCACCCAGTTATTAACAATCTAATAGAATGTGCATCTTTCAGCCATTCAATACCCTTTGAAAAACTGTTTATGAGGCATATAATTAACTAAAATATTAAAAATAAATTAAAATGTCTTTATATTAAAATGACTATTAAATAAAATTGTTATTGGCATCATATTATATTTTCTAAAAATAAAAGTAATTATACAGAAATCCTATCTAAAACTCACATTTTTCTTTTGTAATTTAATCATTCAAGGTAAACAAGGTATTATTAAGTTATTTCAAAGAATGACAGAAAAGTTTAAGAAGTATCATGGGCTCTTGTTTTTTTCATGGATTAATACGTTACTTTCCAATCATAAAAGCCTGTTTACAATATTATAATAATAACAGAAACATTATCTGTTGCTTTAGGTAACAAAACCTGAGTCGTTATTATCTGAAAATTACAGTTTCGAGCAATGTTATCTTTATAATTGTACATTTCAGAAGGATATTAGATTTTATGTAAAAACAAAAATACAACAGTACCACTATATTGTCATGAAACACATTAATAACAAAATGACGCACAAAACAAAACAATTCTAATACAAATGTAAGTTTATAAAGGTTCGAAGATATTGTTACATATAAGAGGATTTTGAAGTTTTTGATCAGCTACTTTCAAGTTGCAATATCCTGTTATTTCTACGGATGTAATTTTGTAATATCTACTGACTTCTGGTTCACTGACTTTCAAGAATTAATCACTTCTTTAAATTATTATTATGTTATTGACAATTATGAAACTTGGGATTACATTTTCACGACTAATGAGAGTTGGGGGTTTCAAAGGGTGCCATCACCAGAGCCTGAACATATAAATGTGATGTTCTTACAGAAGAGCTTCGTTTTTGTTATTGTTATTTTGTATCAATTCCGAAATGTGTGGAAAAAAAGACACTAACTATTTGTCTTCTAGCTCGTTTTCTCTTGTCACATTAAATTATTTAGGATGTATTTTGTTTTTGCAAACTTGGTAGTAACCTGATATATATTTTGTTGTGTAGGTTATACACTTTTCATCCAATTTCTGATAGGCATATTGTTTGTCATGATAAATGGGGGAAATAAAATCTTAGTATCTCCCAAAAATTGTATGATAAATTACCTATTTTCAAAAGTTTTCAATATTCTTGAAGTTGATTTTTGTAGATTGAAATAATGCTATCAGTATTCTTTGACTTCAATTTTAATATTATAAGATACTTTTAGATAACATTTCATAATCAATAATATGTCAATATCTTTTTTTTCGAATTAATAAAGTTATATGTTGTTGTTATTGTTTACAGCTGATTATTTAAACTAAAACGATCACTGAAATAATTTATCTCAAATCTCAAATTAGACATTTTGTGTCTTATTTTTTATCTAAATTTTGTTCAACTTTACTGTGGACTAAACCACAAATTCAAGCCCGTTACTATGGTGTATTTAAGTTTATTCCAAACGTAACATAGCTATTTCGTTAACCTGCCCCAAAAACTGTTATTCATTAAATAAAAATAATTACCTTTGTAAAGAAGTTTCCATATATAGTAACAAATGTAAAACTTAGTAGGGAACTAAGAAAGAAAATTAAACAGACTTGAGATTCTCGTATTAGTGCTCAAGTATTGGAATACCAATACTACATACCGTTGGCGTACACAAATCATATAAACTGAAGGCTAAATAGCAAAAAACATTTAAATAAACAAATAAAAAATCTCGTATGTCACCTGGTGAAATGTTGTGGATAACACGAAATAAACAAAAGTGTTTGTTGTTTTTTAAAATTAAGCACAAAGCTACACAATGGGTTATCTGTGCTCTGCCCACCACGGGTATCGAAACCCGGATTCTAGCGTTGTAAGTCCGCAGACCTGCCGCTGTGCTACTGGGAGGCAACAAAAGTGTTACTAAGTACAAGCGATAAAGAAATTGTGTGAAATCACAAATCGTTGATCAAGTACATGAATAACCTACTAATTATGTTAAAAGCTCTACGATGCAACTAACTCATTGGTCATTTGTCTACATGACTACGATAAATTATAAATAAGAATATATTCTTCTTTTTAATAACTAAATCAGTTACTTAAACTACCAATCAGATCCTTTGGTGTGAATAACTCGTTTAAAATTCAGTTACTAACTCAGATACTAAGGGAAAAGGGCACATAAAAACTTTCCAATATTTAATCAAATAACTATATTTTGTTAAGAGAATCAATCAAAACGCCCTCATGATATATTCGACTTAAGAAAATTCTTTTTAGTCTATAATGCGCATGCGTAGTCATTTATATGATCTATTAAAGTTTCGCTTCTGAGAGATCAGAATAAATTATAAATAATTAAATAAGTTAATTACAAATATACAGAGTTTTTTCCGTATTCAGTTAACAAACTAAATAGATACAGTCATATACATCACTTAATAACAACACTTTTTAACGAGATTTATCACAGTTTAACAGAACGCTGATCCAGATGGCATTGGCACTTCTTCCATCGTTTATCCGTGTTCAGTCTGATAGCAATATTTACGCACTGTTGCCTGACGCCGCAATTTCCATTGTAATGAGTTTCTATGAAGGGCGATGAAGTCAATATCATACCACATGTCTTGACAATCATAGGTACCTTGTTGTACGTGGACATCGACTCTCTAAGACTACACTGATGTGGGTACATAGAACACATTATATACAACCCCTGTTTTGGCCTTGAAAATTGTAATGTTAACTAAATGTTCTGCTTTTTTTAGCCTTGACATATGTGATATTAAGGAAATGTTCTGAGAAGTAGAAATGCAAACAAATCACTAATTTTATAATTAACTTATAAAAACTCAGACATATTGCATAAATGAACGTATGATTATTTTGCTTACTACTTTTTTCATTCCGAAAAGATGGTCATCTGTGAAATATTTCAAGCAATTATCTCTAAAAATATTTCAAGTTGATATGAAAAGTATTAAGCGAGGTTCAGAAGCTGCGTAAGTTATACTAAAACGATTATGAAGCATCACCAAATCGTAACAACCCAGTCGTGCTCTATCTAACAACCATGCAACTTGATAATAGTCCTACAGCGTGTTTTTCTTTGTAAAAAGGCTTCGTCGTAAAGCTTTTGTGTAGAAAGCACACCATTCTTCTCTGCAGGCTTTCCATAATTCATCTATTGTATGAGAACGGCGGTTTCCCAGCACCCGTTCCAATAAATAGTCCGATCACACAGAAATCCATAGACGCGCTGTCTGACTGACATGTACGAGACAATTGAATGTATATTTATTAGTCGCTAGTTATGATTGTGTGTGTGTTTGTTTTTGAATTTCGCGCAAAGCTCCACGAGCTAGCCGTCCCTAATTTAGCAGTGTAAGAATAAAGGGAAGGCAGCTAGTCATCACCACCCACGCCAATTCTTGGGCTACTCTTTTACCAACTAATAGTGGGACTGACAGTCACATTATAACGCCCCCACGGTTGAAAGGGTGGGCATGTTTGGTGTGACGGGGATTTGAAGCCGCGACCCCCTGGCATTGAAAGTGCTCTGTGTATATAAATGTGGACGGCTGAAAGGGTGGGCATGTTTGGTGTGACGGGGATTCGAAGCCGCGACCCCCTGGCATTGAAAGTGCTCTGTATGTATAAATGTGGTAGTAAAAGGGTTAAGCAGATCAAAGGTGATATTAAAGTTTGAAAAATATGTTGTTGAATGACTTTGTTGTGGTTCCAGTTTTTTGTGTGTCATGTCTGTGATGTAACAGCAGTTGATTTCGCGAGGTTGCTGGAAATGAGAACTTAGGGCTTGTGAGCCTTTGTTAACTTTAAAGATTGCATATTACCTTGTTAAAAATACCAAGAGGTATTTTCATCTATATTTCAATGCCTTCTCTGGTCAGAAGATTTTCTTTAGAAATAATAGCCTTCACTTTAGATACGAGACTTTGGTAGGTATTGGCTTGGGGTATGGTTTCGGAACCCGTTGCTATCCTAAACACTCCAATATGCGAGCTTTCCCCTTTGATGGAGAAGATTAAAGGCTCTTTTCTTCGAAGTGTTTTGCCCATTCGATTTACAACCACAGCAATTTTCTTTCCTGGAAAATAATACATCACATTTCTATCATACGTTTACCTGTGGCGACATTAACGTCTAACGGTCAGGGATTCAATGCGAACAAAATAAACATGCGTTAAACATGTCGCTGGTGGCATGACGGCTTACATCTACTACAGTAGCAAAGTTTTATAGAAGCCATTCTGCGCTTCATATTTTGTTATTTTCATGCATTAATTCAGTACTTAATGGAACTGAACCTATTATTATTTTTTGTCTTGGTACGATGACGTAAGTGAACAAAATCTGGCAGTTATTGAACTTGTCAGAGTAAGTTAGTAAATTATTAGGAATAGTTTTACAGACCTTGTTGGTAATTACGAAGAGTAAGTTAGTGAACAGCAAAGAAGTATCTTTATGAAAATAGAGTTATGATATTTACGTACATATTTTCTCATTAGTGATTATACAAATTAGATTTCCCGAATATAGATAAGAAAACCTTGTTCTTAAAGTTTGTAAGATCCACTTAATCGGTTAACATGATTTAGCCATTGTAACACTAAAGAGGTGATTTTTAAAATAGTTATCATATAGCTTGTTATTAGCATATTCTCAAATATTTTTATTTTTTATTTTTACAAGAAAACTAAGATGCCAATATTTTAATGGGATCAAAAGATTAGAAACGGTACATACAACTAATTCAATTTATTTTAGATAAGACCAACGATACGTAAGTATTATAAAGAATATTGAGGGCACCTAGTTACTTATTCATACCGTATGTTAAATATGCTAATAAATGTGGTCATTACCGTTATACAAAATTTTCTCAAGGTTCTCCACCCGATTACATAGTTAAACTCTTTCACACGAAAACGTAAAGTCGAGTTATTGAAAATTTCCAAAAATAAAATGCATTTTGCCTGACGTTGCATAACTAAAAAGCGAATTTTAAAACTCTACAAAGAAGATGTATTTCAAGTTTGTTTTTTTTTTTTTTGGGGGGGGGGCAAGTTCAATAAATGTTAATGAAATAATAAATCCAAGAATTTTAATAATTTTTTACTTGGCAAAACAAAACTTTCTCACGAACTAGTAATTTGAATAAAATTGACAGATCATAATACTTCTTTTTCTGAGAGCCTTTTGGCACATTAGTTATGAAAGAACAGCAAAACTATATATATATATTTAGTAATATAACTAAATAATACTAGCATTATTGCATTATTTATATGATGGGGAAATTTCAACACCACATAACTTTAAAGAATTATAAGTATTTCAGTTGTAAAAATTTAATTAAAAAACAGTTAAACATCTAAATGCATGTCACAAAATTTCTAAGTTGTATCAAATGTAAAAATGCAAATGGTACGACTTAAGAAAAAGATATCTGAAGTTGTAGCAACCGAAATTGATTGGGGATATACCGTCATTGTTTGTTCAATTTAACCTGTTAACCTGTTAAGTAAAAATACAAAAGATAAAAATAAATTTAAAGTAATAAACAATTTAAATTTAACTTCTTAAAACTGAAATTATTTATAATGTTTCATTGTTATAAGGTCTTAAAATTTCGACCTCATGCATATAGTGCAATAAATCTGGGAATCTTGAATATACTTTCCATAGTTATAAAAACTTGTGTCCTAAAATTCAAGATGTCTTTCTTGTCCAGGTTCTATGTAATAGGAATTTATTTTTTCCATTCACCTACTTGCGAAATAAACAAAATGTTATTTTTTCGCTTATCCGTGGAATATTTAATTTAATATATATATGGACCAGACATAAAATCCGTTACATTTAAGAATTAATGTACATAGGTCGCAGAGTAAAAAAAAAAAGTTTTACCTCATTCATTTGATCTTTATCATGTTAATTGGGTTTGTTTATCGAATGTTAAAATTACTCTTTTTTTTTAATTTACTGAGCCTGAAGACTTTCTATTTCAAAGGACATAACTTTTAGCTCTATGGATTAAATTGGAATTTTCAAAATAAAACAGCTGGCAGTTTAATTAAAAATAATTGTATTAGAAAATGCATTCATATCGGATCTCATTGTTTTAAGCATTTTAGAAAGAGAACAAAATAAAAGTAAACAAAAATAGAATAATTTTAATGAATTCTGTATGCCATTAGATACTGCTTTTCGCAATCAAAAACGTAATGTTATTTTTAACACTAACTAGATTTATCATTTAAATTGTTGTATTTTTAAAAAATAATGGATTCAATTACAAACATTATTTTTAATGA
>NW_013665631.1:132903-134255 GCF_000517525.1 Limulus polyphemus
TAAATTGTTGTATTTTTAAAAAATAATGGATTCAATTACAAACATTATTTTTAATGATATATTGCCTCAAGATCTTGTAATACATCTAGTTTGGGTAAATTTCAGTCTTTTAAATATACAAAAAATACTAACAAAAAATACTACTTGGTTATTGATTTTAAACATAAAGATTTGGATGATTTACGTTAACAAATTAACAAGTTAGACAATGTTATTATTAAATCAGCAAAAAAATTATTTTACCTTGTTAATTTTATGAATGGAAACATTTTATAATTAAAGCTCTGGAAAATAAATTTAAATCAAATAATTTAAATAAGTGTGAGTTGGATATTATTTTCTATATCTTCAAAATAAATATTTTAAGAATTTCAAGATAATTTCATAATTACTACTATTGGTAATTCTGGTGGAAATGATTTCATTTGGTAAACTTCTATTATCAGATTTTATTTAATGAAATTAATACCAACAACACCTTTGTTAAAGGTAATTTATAAATAGATAACATACTTAATAATTGAATTAAGACTTGTACAAATTGATAATTTTCAGTAGATTAATTTCTTAAGATTTCGTTATTGTATGCTATGAATAAATTACATTAAGAAGCTTATTCAATTTAGATTTATTACTAATTCTGTAAATACCATTCTTAAACCCGTGAATGTTACTTTAGATGTACTGTTTAAAATTTAAACCTATTTACTGAAGGTTTACCCAGTAATAGGTTTTGGTTTATTGAAAATAATTTACCTGCTTTATACTGTTTTCATAAATTGAATGTTGATATAAATAATGCTTCTCAAAAATTTTTCATTTTTATTTTACAACTATTTATATAAAAATAGTTTTAAGTGATCTACAAAGAGTGTTCAATTTATTTTTTATCAAATTTTAGGTTAAATCACTATCATTTCTAATTTTCATTTCTTTAAGAAATAATACAATAAAATTTATCTTATATAAATAATTATATTATAATGAAAAAACAGATTTATAAACAAATAATCGGAATACCGATGGGGATACCTTTTCTACAAATGTAATTTGTATCTTTTTTCTATGAACAATCGTTTTCAAAACAATATTCTAATATTCAACTATACTTTTTGTTATACTAATGATTTAATTTCAATTAATAATTCACAGTTTATTGTTAATTTCCATAAAATATATTCTACTAATTTGGAAATAGAAAGAAGTAATATCAATAATTATCTAGCACATTATCCAAGATTAGGATACCAATGTCAATGAAAGAAGGATACAAATTTATATTTTTGAGGTCCGGCATGGCCAGGTGGTTAGGGCGCTCGACTCGCAATCTGAGGGTCGCGGGTTCGAATCCC
>NW_013665631.1:134299-150381 GCF_000517525.1 Limulus polyphemus
ATAATGTAACGAACAGTCCCACTATTCGTTAGTAAAAGAGTAACCCAAGAGTTGGCGGGTGGGTGGTGATGACTAGCTGCCTTCCCTGCTAAATTAGGGACGGCTAGCGCAGATAGCCCTCGTGTAGCTTTGCGTGAAATTCAAAAACAAAAACAAACTGTAAAGGAAACATTTTATTGGATGAAACTGGGCGAAAGGTTGCATCGGAAAACAGGATAACATGTAGTTTCTTCAAGAGTATCTTTATAAGAAGAGCTTCGTTCTGTTATGTAGCACTTTTATCACTCTGTTCATAACATCATCTATGTAACTGAATATGCATTCGTGCTCTTGCAAGTATTGTTGCAGACTTGTTTATTGAGATTGAAAAAATTTCAAGCGTCTGTCCTGGTGTGCAAAATCGTCAGAGCGTATTTCTATCAAATCATTATAGCATATTCTGGAAATCAGACTAAAATGTCCCTTTTCTGTTTCAATATTTTGAATAATCTAGAATAAAGTGCATAAAATTCTTATTATAACCGTCCAATATATTGCTGTTTCAGTTCCAAACCGAACTGGTGTTGCCGTAAAGGTTAAAAACTTGATTGAACAGAAGCCTTAATTTTCTCTGTGTGTTTGTTGTAAGTATGTATGTTGTACGTATGGGTGGTGATGACTAGCTGTCTTCTCTCTAGTCTTTAACTGCTATATTAGGGACGGATAGCGCAGATAGCCCTCGTGTATTTTTGACAAATTACGGTATCTTATTTTTTAGATTTTGAATTTAAAGTAGTATTGTACTTTTCTGACGTTTTAAAGGTGTAATTATCTCTCATTTAAAAAAATGCATTCTTTGATTTGTAATAATGATTAATGTTTTATAAATCATGTACCATTTGTAAATGATAATCTAAATTACAGTTAGTGTCAGTTTGAAAAATACTGAAATTAATGAAATATTTTTAATAATTATATCATTATCAAGATGCTTTACAGTACTTTAGTAGAAAAAGTTGTTTTGATTGGAAAAAAAAACGTTAGTGGGAGGGAGTTAATTTACGGTCCTAAAAACTATTTATTTGGATACCCATTAATTTTAGCTGTTTTTATGGGTTATATAGTGCAAATGATTTGGCCTAAAAAGGTTAACTTCAAATGACAGAGCGTAATTTCCATCTGGCCAACTTGTAATTTGTTGTTGTTTGTTATTAAGCACAAAGCTACACGAAGGGCTATCTGTGCTCTGCCTACCACAGTTTCTAGCAGTATAAATTCGCAGACATACCACTTTGCTACTATGAGGCTTTGTAAGTTGTTTTAAATTTTATAATGATGATGATTTCTTGATTTTACTTGAGTTTATTAATATTATTGTAAAAATTTTACGAGTGATTGTTAAACATCAAATTATATTGGAGTTTTGATTTTCTAATTTTACTTTTTATATCTGGTCTCGAACACTGACAGGTATTGTAACGTAAGCACCTATACTCCTTCCACTTTGTTTGTTTGGAGTTAAGTACAAAGCTACACAAAGGGCTATTTATGCTCTGCCCACCACGGGTATCGAAACCCGGTTTCTAGCGTTGTAACTCCGTGGATATACCGCTGTGCCACTCAGGGGCCTCCTTCCACTTATCTAATTTGTTCCACATTACCCGACTAATGTTTTGATTGACTGGTTTTGGAAGATTTCTGGAGAGACGGCATCTTTCCAACGCTTTTAGGGTTCCACGAAACCTCAGCTATCTTTCTCTAAAATTATACATTTCATACAACATCAAATGTTTATGATATTTGCTCTAATTCCCCTGCAATGCAAAGATTAAATATCCATGTTTTATTGCTAGTTATTGCAGTAAAATATCATGTATAAGTTTTTATTTTTTGGCTTTTTCTCTTAACTTACTGATTTGAGTTAATGACCTACAGTAACATTCATTATATACAAAGGGTTAATCGCGCCTTGTAAAGCAAATTGCTTATGCTAGTGCAGCCCAGACAGGAACCGTTGCACCACGGATAACATATTTAACATCTATACATTTGGTACACTCCCGACGGTGCACTGCCGGAACGGGTAAACTATGGCTGAATGAGTTTGTTACACTCTTTTGTACAGAAATGATTAACTGATGCATAGAAACTGGTTCTAAAATCACACCTAAATACACTTCATAGCAACTTTCCCATCCACAAAGTTAAGGTTATAGTTATGAAAGAGAGCCCTCCGACCAAATAAGCCATTGGGATGAAACTTAGCACATTCCCTGCTACTATTAACAAGGTAATAAACAAGGGTCACAGTTCAAAAGATCAGAAGCTTTTAGCAACACCTCGGAATCAGTGACGGTTTCCATGAGAAAGCTAGTTACGGTCCCATTTTACCACATTAAGTCCAAATTTTCTGATACAAGGCAAATCGAATTGTGTGCAAATGGACTGCTTAAACGTGGTCTTGGAATCAAACATCTACATATAGAGAAGGAGGATCTGTGAAAAGTTTGTTAAGATTTATGGTCTAAACCTAAACTGCCGTCCTTCCTAGACGTTTGTAACAATATATATCATATACTAGTGTGTGTGTAGTCGTGGTCATCAGGATGAGTTCCATCAACGATGAAGGAAGTAGCATAGGACCTGAAACAATGTTCTTAATAGTCCTCCGTATGTCATTTTCAACGGTAGTCCAAAAGAGAACACTTGTAAGCATCTATTAAATTCAGGATTTATATATTTATGTTAAACTTGCTTTTACAAATATTATTATTATCTATTTTAAACAAATTAAATTTCATTAGCAGAAATCTTCAATGTATGTGAAGTTAAGGAAAGAGATAAGTTGCGTACACGATATTATGCGTTCTTAATGCATAAGATAGGTCTCAGCCAGACAGGAACTGCACACGTGACAGATTGAAACCAAAACACTACAAGTAACAGATAAACATGATTCTCTGAATGTGGCTTTTGTTGTGTCTTTAATATATTATAAATCCAGTACTTTTTCTTACGCAAGTAAGAATGATTTTAAAAGTATAAAACTATTGATGAAAATATATCCTGAAAAACAAAAGTTCAGTAATAGAACTGTGTTTTACTGTCAACGTGAAGACAAAATATATCATTTTTAAAACCAAATGCTGAAATCGTAGTGTTACATCAGCACCATAAGTTTACAGTGATATGATATTTATGAAAATTCACACGCTCTAAATTCTTCTAGTGAAAGCAATTAAAGCTGAAAAAAAAATGTTCAAAAATGTCCTAATGAAAACTGAAACTGTTCGAAGACTTATCTAATGTCTGCATAAGTTTGAAATATAACAATGACTTTCAAAATTTGTGAACGTCACAACGGTTACCGTGCCGTACTGCAAGTCCAAGGTTCCGTTAGTTTATGCCACATTACCCTAAAAAATATATATATATATCTTGGGTGCTTTATAAGAGTACCGGTCAAATCCCACTATTCCTAGATAAAATAATGTTTCGTTTTGTTTTTGATTTTGGCGCAAAGCGTTATAACGCCCCCACGGCTGAAAGGGCGAGCATGTTTGGTGAGATGGGAGATAAAATAATAGCCCAAGAGTTTACGGTGGGTACTGTTGATTAGCAACCTTCCTTTCTATCGGGTAGGAATGGCTAGCGCAAATAAACCTTGTGTAGCTTTGCGTGAATATCCAATATAAACAAGTTAAATGTCACCACACAAAAAACAAAAATGAAGTAGTGCATTTGGCTTTGCAACTTATGATTGAAAGTATTACTGTATCTGTTTCCTTTAGAGCCACGAAACATACCAAAAGTATTTCTAGATATAACATTAAAGGTTAATTGAAAAGATTGTTTGTTTGTTTGTTTTGAATTTCGCGTAAAGCTACACGGGGGGCTATCTGCGCTAGCCGTCACTAATTTAGCAGTGTAAGACTAGATGGAAGGCAGCTAGTCACCACACCCACCCGCCAACTCTTGGGTTACTCTTTTACTAACGAATAGTGGGATTGTCCGTTACATTACAACACTGCCACGGCTGAAAGGCGAGCATGTTTGATGGGACAGGGATTCGAAGCCGCGACCCGCAGATTGCGAGTTGGGCGCCCTAACCACTTGGTCATGCCGGGCCAATTGAAAAGAAAACAAAATGATATATTGATATTTCGAAGTTTGTAGGTGTGTATATATATATATATATATATTCGTTGTTGATGATATCAGACTTTGTCTAAACGAGTTAAGAGAATAACTGTAAGTAGTAAGCTTTTTCTTATTTCGAGTCTAAAACTAACAAATGATCGTTTTGCCAATGTTTGGGAGAAACACTCATGCTTTGAAAATCTATTATGGTTCACAGTTGAGCAGCTTATCTTTCTTGAACATAGGTGTGTGAATCAGTCTACTTAGTTTAGTATTCGTGACGAGTGTTTTAGGTCTAGGCTGAGTTGGCTATTTCAGATCTAGGCGAAGTTTTGCATACATTACTAATATCAAGGATAACACACAGTTACTGTAAAATATTTGAATTTTGTTCACAGCTCACGTCACAACGCCTGAAAAGTCTATACATTTTAAGAAGAGAAAACAAATTGTTAAATATAGAAAAATACAGAACTTTAACTGTTTTGTATTTCACAGCAAAAACGTTTGGACATCACTGTAAAAAAATCCTCACAACTAGTGAAACGTTTTCACAGCACATTTCGGTGTATTTCACAGCAAAAACGTTTGGACATCACTGTAAAAAAATCCTCACAACTAGTGAAACGTTTTCACAGCACATTTCGGCAGAATATGTTTTGAGGAAACGTATTAAAAAACGAAATATTTTCCGTATTTTAGTGAAATTTTGCAAATGTTTTTAATGAGGTTTTTTGGAAATATAGATCAGAACTAAAATAATCGGTAATTAATACAGCTAATTTGATACACCCTCCTACGTACGTGTATGATGTTTCATTTGGTCGTTGTTTGGTCATGTGATCCGGGAGAATCAGGTACACCGAGACATCTACATCTCTCCTTGACTATTGATTTAGTATGTGTATGCAAAGCTTGTATTTGGGTTTTTAATTTCACGCAAAGCTACTCGAAGGCTACCTGCGCTAGCCGTCCCTAATTTAGAAGTAACAAACTAGAGGGGAAGTAGTCAGTCAGTCAACACTATCCAACGCCTACACTAATCGAATAATGGGATTAATCGTAACATTATAACGCCCCCGCGGCTGAAAGGACGAGCATGTTGAGTGCTGGGATTTGACCTTATGGTTCTCGGATTGTGCATCGAGCGCCATAACCACTAGGCTATGTTATACCGTATACAAACTGATAAAAGAAAACCTTATGATAATTAAAATACATTGTTTCATCACTTGGATACCCTAGTTATCAAAAATATTTTCAGCGGGAATCTCATAAATAACTCACGAAATTTGGCCAGTTTAAGAGACTCAGATTAGTCTTAAATCCATATACTAAGATAACTAGGCTGAACAATCCTCATAATATAAACATATTATATATTTAACATTTCAATGAATTCTCTTAAACTAATACTAAAGAAAGAATATAATTAATTTATAAAACACAGAAATTTGTTTGCCTCATGATTCCCTTAAAAAGCGTAACAGTTGTATAAGCAGAACTTTATATAATGTTATCTTCTCTAACACCTTCTAGTAACCGATGAAGGCAACTGCAAAGTAAAAGTATTACAATTACATTAACTGTACGTAAGTTTTGTGAAAATCTTCTTTATTATGTGTTAAGTAAATTTCACAAATTACTGTAGTTTTACCGGCTGATTGTATTAATTTTTATTAAATTAAGTGAGATTTTTTGAAACTAGCTAAAAAATGGAGTGCATGGTTATATTCAGCGATATAAGAAGTATGAGTTGCATCAGAAGTAAATTAAGATAAAATTACTACAATTGTCTGACAGTTTGAAGTGAATGGTCAATATTTGGCATGCTCTCACATGTTTTACATTAGTGAGCTGCATGTAAATAATAATAATTGTTCTCTAAGTTTAGTATATAACAAGTAAAAAACAAAGTTATTCCAGGAATTACTGCCTGCAAATCTCATCATTAAGATGGTCTAGAAATCAAAAGATAAAAGCATAGTTATAGATTTGTAAAAATAAGATTTCCAGGGATTAAATAAGACAATATCTAAAGTGAAAAATGTTCATTAAAAAAAACTAAAAACAATACCGTTCTTATTCATTTAGAAAAGGTACATATTAAGTCTGTCAGTAAAAGTACAATGTCACATTAACAAAATAAATCTTAAAACAAGGTATCACATATCAGTCATCCTGTGTTGATAAAGTCACATCCAGAAAGTTATGGTATGATTAAATAACGGAAGAGTAGTCAAAAATGCAGTCCATACCAGTAGTTAATAATTTTTCAACAGATAACTTCAAAAAACATATTTGTTCTCGTAAATTATCAGTGAACAATAGATATTTATCCTAACTTGCCTAGGTAGCTTTCTAGAATTCACAGTAAAGTAACTAGTCCAGTCAACAAAGTAATTGCAGAAAACCAATAATTTTTCAGTAAATTAGGTGGGAATAGTGCATGATAATGTGATAAGTGCACGTCTACAGCTGGCATATATTCTTTAAAACAATTACAATTTTCGCCCCAAAATATTCTGTTTATTTATTTATATAAGGTCAAAAATTTTCCGCTAAACTTTCGGAAACCTTCAATATATATATATTTTTATTTTTTTTTTAGCCGCGGCATAACGGCTCATAGAATGGCTCTGAGTTTTTCAAGTACAAACACATAGCTCATAGCTCTGTCATCTCTTGACCGACTTGAGATCTAATTGCAGTTTTGGATTCAATAAGTCAAACTCTTTCGATTTATGTATTTGACCACGCCCAAGGTCTGATAGATTAACTTACTCTAATCCTGTCTAAAATAATTTTAACTTAAGGATAGGCTGGTAGAGATCCTGCTGAGTAATAAAATGTAATCGGGTATACGCGCGTCCCACGCTTGGTATTGCTGGTGCACAAAAATATAGCTAATAATAAGGAAAATGTTTTTGTTTGTTTGTAATTAAGCACAAAGTTACACAATGGGCTATCTGTGCCCTGCCCACCACGGGTATCGAAACCCCAATTCTAGCGTTGTAAGTCCGCAGACATACCGCTGTGCCACAGGGGGGCAATAAGGGAAAAAGTTCAAGTGCCGCGACTATTGAAGATTCCCTCTTGTTTTCAAATAGATATATTTACGGCTAAAAATATTTCGGTAAAAATTGTTCTAGACAGTTTTACTTTAATCATTATCATCATCTTGGCAGTTATTCGGGATTGAAGACCCGGAGTGTTTGGAAATTGAATAATTCCCGTTCGCTCCGCTCGTGATATGGTTTGTATACGTTTCATGCTTCTTGAAATGAATAAGTAAAAGAAACGGAATCAAGGGATGTATTACTTTCTCTAATTCCAGCGAAAATATCGAATTATTATAATTCTACAAACGGTCAGTTAGAGAGAGAGAGGAGGGGGGAATGAATTATGAAATTGGTTTTGGCGCTTTTGGACAGATTCGTTTTAATCTTAATAGAGCTAACTAAGGCTGTAAAGTTCTGTATCGTCATTTCTTTACTAAAAAGGATGTGTTACTGCTGGCTACTTATTTGTTTATTTTTCAATTAAAGTCCAGCTTAAATTCAAAGTCACACTTTCATTCACAAGCCAGTTCATTTATATTTACAGATTCTCTCTTCTACAATAAGATTATATATTGAATTATTTTATAAGTCTTTTCTCTATCTCCACTTGGACAAATCACAATTATTTCAATATCTTATATTTAATTTCCTATTGCCAATAAATATTTTTAGTTAGTCGATACTTAGTCCAGGCCTAGGCATTCACGATAAGGAAATAAAGTGTGATCCTTCAGTTCACCCTTTATAAGTTAAGGTGGTGTTTTCAAAACTTTAAATAGCCTCGTCCCCCTAATTCAACAAAGTTTCCGTTGTAACCCCTTCACATTAAAATAATTATTGCAAGTCATAACAGTAAAATCAACAAATTTTTACCTGTTTTTAATCATTTTTTAAAAGGAAAAAAATACTTGTACGGAGTGATTAAGTGTGAGAGCAAAATGATAGTTTTGTTAGGTTATCATCGTCTCCAACTCTTCTGTTTCTTCTGTCGTTAATTTTGGGCCCTCCCGCCAAAAGGCCGTACTCCCTAGGGGCACAGTTTGGTAAACATTGAGTTAAGGTATAAAAGATAGATAGATAGACAGACGGGTGTAACAATAATAATGCACTTGAGAATTACAGACGGTACATGGTACTGATATCAGTACATGAAATTAAGCGAGTCAAGCCTTCACATTGAATCTTGTCTCTTTCAATCAATTAACCTGTGACAAATCACTACACTCGTCTATTTGCATATTATATTATCGAACCTTCTGTTACTGCGGTGATCAAGTTACTTTGTTCTCTTTTTATTCCAAGTTCTCGAATGCCACAATATGACTGTTTAAAGATTTGGCAACATCTGGAAGCTTATGAATATTTTATAAGCTGACTAATGGTCGATTAAGGTTTAAGTTTGCTATAAGAAGGCTGAAGCTGACTAATGGTCGATTAAAGTTTAAGTTTTGGCCAAATGTTTACGTGACTAGGAAGTTTAAGACCGAGAATTAATATAGCTACCTGTCTTATATACACCGATAAACAGACCATATTTTACAACCATACTCTGTACTAAGTAACCACTCGGTGTGACCATACGTGCACGTGAACCCCACGTGCTCTGGAACTAGTACATGCCATATATTAGCCGCACCCACTCTCTTAATGATCCTCCTTTATGCTGTTGGTTCATTTTAGTACATGTAGTAGGAGTCCTCAGTATTCTGGTTTGAGTATATATAGAGGATTGCGGTTCAGCCAAAGCTGAAACTAGGAGGTGGAGTAGGGGCATAAAAACGCTATACCTAAAATAATAATTTATTATATACCTTTTCTCTTCAACTAAATGTGAGAGAGGGGAATACAGGTAAAGAAAAAAAAGTTAAAACATAATTGATATGGTTCATTATAAGGTTGTTAACATATAAACGTATCTCTTGCTGGTTTATAAAAAGCTTAATCTACGCAGCAATTAGATCAGAACTCCAATGGGACTAATGATTGAGCTAAACTGTATAAACAGGATCATAAATCATTTATTGCTACACAGCCAGTTTATAACAGGGTAAAGATACTTTTAAATATAATATAATTGAATTAATCTCGACCTTAGGGTCATGTAGTTAATAGAGTTTAAATACATTAGATAGTGATAAGTGTTTTTAATTTCATTTTAAATGTAGTTCATTTCTTGCCATTTTTGTAAGTTAGCTCAAGTAGTATAATTATTGATAAATGGCGCAAAATAAATGTGGAAGACATAACTAATTTTTATTTTAAGCGCAAAATTTGTTAGTGGGAATGAACATATTATATTATTTTTACTGAACGCTTACAGTGAGTACGTTTTTTAACGAGGACGCTACTCAATGTAAAACAACTCTAAACTTACTTCAGAATTAGTTTTGCGTGTACGCAAAAACAAATGCTTTACAGGTTATTTTTTATATAATTTTATGTCTTAATAATTATATATATATGTGTGTGTGTGTGCTAAAGTAACCAACTAAACTAAGTTTCTAAGTTGTTGTTTATTTACGTCTACTTCAATATTTGCCTCTTTGAGTACTGCTCAAACTTTTCTTTCGAAGCGAAGTTTATTTTTCATTGAAAGTTGCCAACCATCTTTCATGTATGATTTGGAAGCAGCATTTATTTTTATATGTCGTTAGGAACGATTTTTTTCCATGCAAAGTTCAAATTGTCTGGGAAATTTCATTCTCGTATAAATTTACTTTAATCCTTGTATATGGCCAACTTTTCAAATACAGGAAATCATCTAATTCCCTGTTTTAAACCCAATGTTTCAGAGTTTTTCGCCGATATTCTTCATACGTCATGCTTGAGATTTCTAAATAAAAAAAATTATCAATTTTCAATATACTATTGAATTATCAATTTGATCGTTCAAAACAACTTAATCTTTATAATAATATCCATTGGAAAATAATTTGAATTATGAGTTAAATTATTGACAATCGGCATCAAAGCACAAAAGATACGTTTTTCATTTTTGTAATGCATATTAAAATAAGATATCATCATAGGACTATGATCATAAACTATGCTTTAAAATCTTAAAAAGTTGATCTAATTGTGGCAAAATGTTGGACGAATAAGTTTTAGAAGACATAAAAATACAAGAATTATTAAAATATACAAGGAAAATGAAAGAAAACCTTTAAAAACCTTTTGCTAAATCGTCATATTTTATACACATATATCATTTATATCTATTACATTTATATGTGACTTGAATGTAATTGTATTAAGAGAAATATTCCTAAACAGATCGCGTATAAATGTTCGATGTATAAGTTGTTAATAACACTTGTATATAGTTGTACGATTAGCAAATGATTTGTATCAGTTGCACATAACTGCATGGAATATAATTTATATATGTAACTTGTCTACAGTTATGAGCTGGTAATGAGTAAATTTAATGTACTGAATATCCATGTAATTTTGTGTGGTAAATATATTGTTCGTGTAATATATATATATACACACATATATCTTATAAGCAGTTTTATGGTACGTAATCGCTTACGTAACTTATTTGTAATTGCATGCCACGCAAGTGCTTTCTACACATTTTATTAGATGTTATAAAATTTTGTGCCAAACAACTCGAGAGTTATCTGTGCTAGCCACCCCTAATTTTGAAGTGATAGACTAGAAGGATGGCAGAAAGTTACCATCATTCTGTAACATCTCTTGGGCTATTAGTATATGACCGAATAGTAACATTTGACTGTTACTCTTATAACACACCCCAAACCTCAAGGAGCGGATCGCAATTTGTTTTTGTTTTTTTTTGGGGGGGGGAGGTAATCACGGGACGCGAACAACAGAACCTCAACTCCATAGTCCAACATGCTAACTACTGGGTAGCGCTTTTAAAAATATAAATGTATGCTTGTATTTGACTGAATGTACACAAATAGTTTTTGATTATGTAGTACGTAGAATGTATGTCAATTTGTGGTACGTAAATCGTTTATTGTTATAGCGCAAAGCTACTCAATTAGCTATCTGCGATGTGTCTGTCGCGAGGATCGAACCCCGTATTCTAGCTTTATAAGCTTCCGAGGATACGTTGAGCCACTGGAGGACAGTGTAATTTGTTTTAAAGTGTTTACACCTTCTGTCTATTGGTAAGTTAGCAGTAAGTTTCTGGACTTATAACTAGGGATTCACGGGCACCCGGCCAGATATTCGGCTCCGGCCAGGTATTGAGCTACCCGGTAATACTCGGCTCCGGCCGAGTGTCTAAGTTAGGCATCTAAGCCCTAATATTTGTGGCAACTTACGCGATAATGAAAATTACAGTCAATAATTTTAGTTAAAAAAATAAACGTGTTCCGAGCAACAAAAACTGACCGCCCTCTGTAAGTCGGGGATTCAGAGAACAATAAGGGTGAATAACAGGCATGGCTTGAGAAGTGGATTTCTGTGAAAGGTGGGGGTTTCGAGAACAATAGGGGTTAGGGTTTCGAGAAGTTGGGGCTATGCATTGAAAGTTGAAAGTAAAACTTGAATGTTCTGTTGGTGATTATTCGGTTAAATGTAATAAACGTCAGTTTTGTTTTTGTTTCTAATTTTTTGTGTATGTTGTTCTTTTTTTGTGGGGGGGGGCAAGGGAAAAACCCAGTCCCGGTTGACACTCGGCCTCGGTAGAAGCTTAGTGACCGGGTGCCCGGGCCCGGTATTCGGCCAAATTTTAATACCCGTGCATCCCTACTTATAACAAAAAAAAATTCGGGGTTCTATTTTCCGCAGTGAACAGAGTGCAGGTAACCCATTGTGTAGCTTTGAACAGAGTGCAGGTAACCCATTGTGTAGCTTTGAACAGAGTGCAGGTAACCCATTGTGTAGCTTTGAACAGAGTGCAGGTAACCCATTGTGTAGCTTTGAACAGAGTGCAGGTAACCCATTGTGTAGCTTTGAACAGAGAAAATAAGAACCTTTTCGTCTACGTAATTTTGTAGTTCATAAACAGTTTGCGTAATTTGTTTGTGGGTATTTAAATTACTCCTTTAAGTGTTTAGTAAATAGTTTAGTTTTGTACATTATATTTAACTGCATAGTAAACATCAAGTTTATGTAACTTGTTTCAATTTTTATTGTGCTAACTTTCATGGAATGTTATAAAAAACAAATTAACTACGTATCCTTTATATAATTTTCATGGTACATTATTTAAATTTTATGTAAATATCGTACATAACTTTTTCATGCATTTATGTGAAATATGAATTATCATATAAGTTTTTCCTATGTATGCTGTACATATCTTGTGTCTTTCACTTTCCAGTAATTTTATCATAATTAGTTAATTTACATAACCTATATTTCCTTATACACCACATTATACCATATATATACTCAATCCCAACAGTAAACATACATCAAACTCACTTAATGGTTATTTCATGACTTTTAATTGTTTTAACCAGCCTTGGATGGCTGAGCAGTAATAAACAACGACGTAAGATTTATGAGGCTTGAGGGGAAAATAATCTGTACATACACTCAAAGTGTGAAGATTAAAAAGCTAACAAACTGGCACTGACATTTAATTACAGTCACTTTCGGATTGCGGCCAGCCTTCCAAGTTTCTGGTTGTTTAGTCTTATCTCTTGTCTCTTGGGAGTTTTTATTTTTCTTTACTTGATGATTATATAAGGTTAGGCTACTATTGAATTACATTCGTTAGAAGGAAGCTGTTGGTGGGTATTACTTTACGCTAAGCGGTCCCTCGAATGTACTGTATATTAACTAGTTACTGTATTACATTGCTAATTACGGTTAAGTGATATTGGATATTAAATGTTTGATTATGCTTATTCTTAAATTTTATCGTATTAATAACTTGTTACATAATTAATTTGTATCACTGAGTTATTTAGGTTTATGGATATATTGTTATAGTGTATGATATCTTGTAAGATTAAGTTGCTAAACAATTGCATAGTATATATACTTGTTTCTAGGTGTCGCTGTTATTTCCTGCATTATCGGTTGCTTATACACTAATAATACAGTGGGTACTTTTCAAACATTTGCTATGTTATGAAAATAAGCTATTACACTATATTTCTCAATAGCAAGCTTTTGTACATCATGAACTTTCAGAACATGTTCAGATTTGGATATTATGAGACTACGGAGAAGATTAAAACGTAAATATTGTCAGTTTCAGACCGACACTGGTGGTTTACAAAACGATTATGAAGTGAACATTATCTGGTTTTCAAATGCATCAGTTGCAGGAGTAAGTTGTGTTTTTATTTATTAATCTCAGAAAACTTGTTTTACTTTGTTTTGGAATAGACATTTTTCTACCTAAATATGTCAATGGATGCGATAAAATTTGATAGGCTTAACGGAATACTTAGTTTCAAAATGGTAAGATTTCTAAACACTGTCGTTAGTCTAAATAGAAAATTTCTAGCAACGTCATTTTTTTCACAAGTGAATATTTGAATCATTAGCTAGATTAAAAAAAGACATTACTTGCACTTTAATTTAACTCATCGTGATTCAATTCATGCAACAAAGGGTAAAAACTTGTATTGGTTGCCTGAACGGTATATTTTTTTCAGAAAAAATGAGATGAAGAGTTCGGAGATTTTAACAGTTACTTCAGTTGAACATTTGTTCTTCAGTATGACACAGAAAGTTGTGGAACCGAGGCAGGTGTGGCAAGTGAAAAACTATTCCATCCTAACTTTCTTGTCGTGGTTTATGACCATTACTGTAATATGATACGTCACGGGTAGTCTTCCTCAGTTGCGTGACATTGTTGAGTTGCGTACAATGATTTATGGAAATTGCAAGTTTTCTTGTATAAATTAAACATTCACAACAGTAGGTCGTACAGGCTTGGGCTTTGTTTTTCTAAGCTAATTTCTCAGAATATACTTGCATACAACCAACCTAAGGAAAGGCCTAATAAATCAGTATTTATGTTGGTGACTTTTACATAACATACCTACCTACAACAGACATTTACAATAAAAATGCTTTAATCAAAAACACGTGAATATAAATCTTGTATACGTTAGAAATATCGGAACCAACTCAACGCTCTGTTTTGTAGTTTGCAGCAGAATACCCACTTCAGAGCAGTCATCGTAGTTATGCCTTTAAGGACTGTCATATCAATTTAAATCCAGTATCACTGAGCAGTTAAATTCTAGGCAGAAAGTTTTAAAACAACGAATGCAATCCCAGTGAAGTAAGTCAACAATTAAAAACTTTTCCAAGTTTCTCTCCTCACTCTACAGCATTTGATGCTCACCTATGTAACGTTCACCGATCTCAAAGAAAAGCGGGAAACTGTGATGAAACATTACAAAACATTTCCCATGATGCCCCAAGAAACAATACTTTTCTCAGCCTTGCACGCGACTCTCCCTTTGATCGGTTTATGGTAAATCACTATGCGCCATATTAAAGTGTAGGAGATTATTACATAATGTAATCTATGCTCGTAACTCAGAAATATTTTATCATAAATCATGTTTACATTAATTCATCTTACACGAATGTAATTCATTTCGTTTCATTAAGTCTAGTTAACCTAGTCTTATACATATGCATGTATACCAGTAAATTTACCTTGCTACCTTTACAGTTCATCTTGTGAAACACAAATTCAATTACAAAATATTTTGCATATAGCAAAAATTTGGAAGCCAAAACGTTGGAAGACTGTTACGTATTCTCGATTGTAACTCTATACATTTTAGTCATTGTTTCATGACGCTTTATATCTCTCTCTATATATATACTGTATATATGTATATAGTTCTGGTTCATTCTACCAGTATAGCATATAGCAAAAATTTGGAAGCCAAAACGTTGGAAGACTGTTACGTATTCTCGATTGTAACTCTATACATTGTAGTCATTGTTTCATGACGCTATATCTCTCTCTATATATATGTATATAGTTCTGGTTCATTCTACCAGTATAGTTAGAGATATTTGAATTCATCACCCGCATAAACATCTGTTTGTAATACGAAAAACTTTTCAACATACTGAAATATATATATACCGATAATGTGAAGGAAAATGAGACAGTTGTATTATCTAAAGACAGAACATAGACCCTTGGCGACGTTATGTGATCAAGTATGTTGTACAATTTGCTTTTGATAAAACCAAAAAGTATAGAAACTGTAAACTCATAATAACTGTAACACAGTCCTTTAGCCCTAGTTATCATAAGCTAGTTTATACAACTATCAAATGGCTGAATCATAAGCTATTTTAAAAGTTACCATATACTTCAGAATAACTTATCACAAGAGGGAATTGCTTCTCATAAGTTAACCTGCGTGAACTTTTTAAAATGAAATCCCTTTTTTGAATCTATCACGGTAGTTTAAAAGTAAGACATGTGTTATTAACGGTTTGATAATCTGCCACTGTGTATAAACTACAACCATTGACACAACACGAAGTTTGTCGAATTGTTTATTTTACTATTTTAGTATCATAAATATAGGTGTCACATTCAATATAAGGCATTTTGTAGTTAACATGTTATTATTATTCTTTTTACCTACAGCCCCCAGTGACACACGGTATGTCTGCGGGACTTACAACGGCAGAAATCGGGTTTCGATACCCGTGTTGGGCAGAGCACAAATAGCCCTTTGTGTAGCTTTATGCTTAACTTCAAAAAACAAACTTCTCCTACATCTCTTCATCGTACAAATCTGATAAAATTATTATTCTGTTACTTTTTGTGTAGTAACATTTTGTGACGATCTGAATAACTCATATTACAAGTAATAATGGCTGGAGACGGCTTGAATGGGTAATGAAGAAAAAACTTTAATATAAGTTTAACATAACAGCAAATGTACAACGTTTCGACAAGGCTTTGTTTTACCTTGT
>NW_013665631.1:150635-166738 GCF_000517525.1 Limulus polyphemus
CAAGGTAAAACAAAGCCTTGTCGAAACGTTGTACATTTGCTGTTATGTTAAACTTATATTAAAGTTTTTTCTTCATTACCCATTCAAGTCGTCTCCAGCCATTATTAGTCTCAAAGTGGGTTCCTCGTCATCGAATATTACAAGTAAGTTATACATTTTTTAAACATCATCTATATCTGATTTCTATGCAGTGTTTTAAACGAATGCTGTGTTTTATGATTTTTTTTCTAAATGTATATGTAACTTACAAACATTGATTATATGAGTTGTTTTACAACCTTGTTTTATTGATCCTCTTCACGAATTGATATTATTGTACTTTTTTGATATTTAGGAACATGCTTTAAACTCATTTACAAAGGTTATATGAAAATCCATTGTGGAAGATGTTATTTCCCAAGACACCACTTTCAAACCAATAGATCATCACGAGATGACAGCTGTTAATTTCGAAACTCGCAACATATTTTATGACACAGCAAACCAGTCTGACTGTACGTCATTTACAGAAAACATTTTCCATAAACTCGATCTTGAAGTGTTTTCTTAAATAGTAAGATCGTTTGTTTAATCTTCAATAACAAGTAATTATGAGATGTTTATAAAATCTCCAAGAAACGTTGTTTTTACCACCGAATGACAAGAGGAATAACATATATAAAAAAAGGCCATCAGTAATTGCAATGATGCTTAATGCAAAACTTTCAAACCTTGTCGAATAGATTAGAATAGCTCCAATGGTAAATCTATTCGTCATAAAACACTCTTATTCCTTTCCGAAGTTTATTAGGACTACATATTCCGTTAAAAAGAGGCTAATATTGTGGCATTTTTATAGTTAACTATCATGCTCTATAACAACGGTTATTCTTTATGATGCTATAAAGTTCCTTGAATTGCTAGCGTAACATACGTAATAAACAACTGCTGGGGTATTACAAATGCTGCAGCAACCTTCATGTATTTACTTCCAAACCTAGTATTGATTGTATGAATCTGTACATAAATGTGATAAGTTCCTGTTTTTATTATCACTTGTATAGCATTTGAGTAACACGTAAATAAATCGAGTAATGTGGCTGTCGAAAAGTCTTGTTTCATTGCAACTGTAGGAAGAACTCGCGACTGTTGTAAATCCCAATCAAAAGACTATAAAGCACGTGTGTTATCTAAAATGGTGACCGCCATGGATATATAAGATGTAAAAAGTGGCAAGAACCATATTGTCATTGGTATCAGTAGAAAAATGTATTTTCAATCGAAGCTCAGTATTTCATTATACCTTCTATAAGCAACGTTGGAGAATCAAGACCCATGACAAAAACTCCAGTAAAAAATATTGTTTATTTAGTTCTTATATGTAAATTGACGATTTTCATAAGTTTTAGCGAAAGAGTAGTCATTGATAATACCCCCATCTAGCGGTAATAAAGGACATAACATGTGAAAGAACACATTACCCCTATAGCAAAGTACACTATTTCAAGGATAACAATAACATAGATAATTGGTTATAACTAATATTACACCTTGAACAATTTGTAGCTAGTGGATGTATTTTTCTCTTATACATTAGAGAGAGGAAAACTAGGTTTGATTCTGAAGGTACATAAATATGACTTAAACGCTGTAGTGTAAGACGACTTCCCGTAGCCAATTCTTCTTGATTCTAGCGCATCTGTAGAAAGTGGGTTATAAAGGACTGGTTGATATGTACCTGTTTAACAGTTCATTCCTATTCAATGATATCTATCAGCAAACATGATATTAGACTCGCATTGCTTCTAAGATCTGGGGACCCAATTTGCCCACAAGTAAGTGTTTTGTTGTTTGTTTGTTTTTGTTACAGAAACAATAAACTAGATATCCAGTAAAACTTTTGAGTAAGTGAACTTCCCACGAAGGCACATCTTTGCCCAAGTGTTGAGGTACTTACCAATAATGGAGAATAGATGAGCTCCCCTATAACCCAAACACGAATAGACAGATTTAATTATGATTAACGTAGTGCAGGAAAGCTTCCAAAAAATCCCTACGTATAGAAAGATACTTCTGTTCTTCAGAACCTTTTCACTTTGTGTTTGTGCCATTGATGTTACAAATCACTTTGTTGGCTAATGTGTTGTATGTTTTATCATCAGATGTTAAATGTTTGTGTAAAAGATTTATTAGGTAATAATGATTAAAGATTCATGATAAAAGGCATGTTATAGTTAAGTGATATACACAACTTATGTTCATGTTAAAATTCAAGTTGTCTATAATGGTTTTTCACTACTACTGACAACAAAGCTACAATTCAGTAGCCTAAACAACAAGTTATCACTTCTTTTTCAAGTACATACAGGCGGTTTTAGTACTGCACAAGAAATAAATATTGAAAAGGGAGTTTTTAAAGTCATACATGATGTTAAATGTGTAAATTTCATTCAACTCATGGAAAACGGTTGATATCGATCATTGGGATAGAAACAGTGTGTTTTGTATATAAAATTTATGTACCATCTTGCGAGTTTTATAACTTCTGTAATGTTATAATGTTCTTTTGTAAGGTGCAGAGAAGCGTGTCGTTCACTTTTGTAATTGAATTCACTCGAATAAACCGAGACCTAAAATGAACTGAAAATACGACAGCAAATTGTAAGAATAGTGTAAACATCTTTGTGATAGTCTTCCCACATGAAATTATTGTTTACTGGCTAGTTTAGAACAAGAGAGTACAAGTTTAATCAAGAAATTTGGTTAATTAATTTGATTAGATCAATTGCAGAAATTGTTTCAAATGATAATAATTATTTTCTAGTAGAAAACTCGTGCTTCGCGTATGAAACCTACATTTTTTGTTGTGGTATTTTGTATTTGAATGCACAAAGTTTATAAAAAGTAAAGGCAGTGCTGTGTATTTAAAGAAAATAAACAGTTAAGTGACCTGCCTAGACTACTCACGTATGAGGTTAGGTACGTGGAATTCTGGACGAATGTGATGGCCGTGCGGGGCGTCTCAATGACTGCAAGGTTAACCCTAAATGGGTTAAATTTATTCCACAACACGTGATACCACCGAACATCTTTAGTTAAAAAAGCAATTTTGAGCCGAATGTTGTGATAAAAAATTACAAACCGATCGGATATAACGAAGCTTTCAAAACCTGCATATCAGGGGCTATTATTAAAGTTCAACAGGGTAATGGTACTATATATTTCCATAAATAAATGAAGAAATTCACCCACAAAATCTTAACATATAAACACTGCTGTCTGAGATGGTGTTCTGAGAGATGACAGATCCATTATCCAAATACCTTTCCTTTTGTAATACATAGTACTATCTACACCCACCCCTTCCTTACGTATATTGTGACATTATTCGTACTTTCTAACTCCTATAATTTCATTTCCATTTCTGTATAAGTTAAATACGTTCATAAAAGTTCACACGCACATATGGACTTCCCTACTTCGAATTAAATGTTTGCTTACTTTAAAAAGCTTCCTACGTATGCACACATGTTACTCTTTTAATTATATAAATTAACTATCTGTCTTCTATCTTTCTTTCATAAACTGCCATTCAGCTGTTCACCTTTTCCTGTTTATTTGCCTATAAGTCTATACGTCTATTTTTTCAACGTTTTTCTTCTCGTCAGTTGACCGATTTTTATTATTTGTCGGTCCATTCCTCTTTACTTTTCTATTTGTTCAACATACAATCTTGTGCATTTACTTAACAAAATTTTGTTTTTTGTTGACTTTGCAGAAATTTACTCCGAAACTTATATATGATAGTTTTAAGGCGTGTCCTAAACTCTACGAGTATACACCACGATCATCTTGTGTAAATCAGTTAATTTAAATCCTTTGTTGTTTTAATTCATAGGCCATTATACTCTGCGTGACTCAGCCAGCCTGGCATTAGCAGACTGCAAGATTATGTTTAATTATGTGGATCAGTAACTGACCTGCCCCACGAATTTTATTACTGTATTGTGAAACTAGGACTCAATATAGCTGCTTTTGTTTATTAATTTAAAACTTAATATAATATTCCTTTATTTGTACAGAGAACTTCATATATCGCTTATTTGCTCTCAGTTTGTTGGTGGTTTCTATTCTTAACATCCCTAAAAAGGTTTACATTATGTTGTAAAGTTGTAACTTATAACTCTCTTTGCAGTGAGCTGCGCTTACAAACTTATGTTCCATTGAGTTGAGTCTATTAATTTATATTGCAATGAATTTAAACTACAAACGTGCCTAATAAGGAGGTATAGCTACAAACTCGTATTACAAAGACCTTTAGCTACAAACGTACATTAGGTAGAGCTATGGTTACAAACTTAAATTACATGAAGCTGTAGTTAGAAACATACATTGGCTTGAGTTGTGGCTACAAACGTATTACACGCAACTGTGGTTACAAGGTTACATCAGATGGAAATGTAGTTGGAAACATACGTTACATTGAGATGTGGATGCAAAATTATATTACACGGAGCAGTGACTACAAATCTAGAGTACACAGAACTTTACGTACAAACATACTGTAGCTACAAATTTATATTACATAGAGCTGTAGCTACAAGCTTATATTAGATGGAGCTGTAGTTATACAAACTTACTTTACACAGAACTGTAGATACAAACTTAGATTACACGAAGCTGTAGCTAAAAACATACATTACATGGAGTTGTGGCTATAAACATATTATACAAAGCTGTAGCTACAAGCTTATATTAGATGGAGCTGCAGTTATACAAACTTACTTTACACAGAACTGTAGATACAAACTTAGATTACACGAAGCTGTAGCTAAAAACATACATTGCATGGAGTTGTGGCTATAAATATATTATACAAAGCTGTAGCTACAAGCCCTGATTTAAACTGAGTCGTGGTCACTAACTTACGTTACACTGAACTGTAGGTACAAACGTAGATTACGCGAAGCTGTAGCTAGTACATACATTACATAGAGTTATGGCTACAAACTTATACAACACAAAACACATTATACAAAAGTATACTGTGTCGAATCGCACTATTTTTCACTCAGCCCAGAAAATAATCTGTGTAGATTAAAACAATTATACATGCAATCAAGTTTTTCAGGACTAAATACTACATAAATTTTTAACAATAAAGGCGATAGGTAAGTTTTTGATTAAGACGGACTAATCAGAAATGTTTGAAAAGAAACCAGAATAGTCATAATATTTGGAATACTATTAAAATGGGAGAAGTCCCACTAGCGTGGGAATCCATTGCACATAACTCATAATATCAGTATTTGCATTAGTGGTAACACACTTTCAAGAATGCTATTACTGATGTTTACATTTCGATCTTATCAAAACCATGAAGCGACTTCGTAAGCAGACATTAAACACCGTGCAGAGTGTCTGGACAATTTAATATAATGCAGTTGTGCAGCTGGTGTTTCTCCCTTAGACATACATGTTTATGCAAATATATTTGAATACAGTGATCTTTCCGCTATCTCGATGAAGCACCAATCTAGTAATCCAAACGGTTGCATGTCCAATGCATGGAGTAATTCGTTCATTACTAAATACATTAACTGAAATATATGGTGACATAGCCTATACATATCGGGAGATACAAATCTAATTACAGTAACTAGCCAAGATTGTAGCTTCGTTATAAGGTAAATATATAGGTATCCAGAGTGTTATATGCGTTTATATTTAAAATTTTGTAAGTTATTGCTAAAATATCGTAATGAGTCATTTGTGTATTAGACACACGCCCTTGTGTTAATAGATAGACATGCATATACTATGGTAATTGATCATATTAATCTTGGCTTTCTTTGTAAGTAATTCAGCTGTTATTAAAATATACATTCAAACACTATTTTGATCTGTATTCTGAATTTGATTGGTAATTTACCAAAGTTTGATAGCGTGTTTTTTAATCAGTTATACCGAAAATATTTATTTTACAAAATATGAATATATGTATGAATTTCAGTAGTTTTTTTTGAAACTAGTATGCTAACTTGCATATCAGCATAAATACTTTACTGAACTGGACAATCTGCATATTAACACGCCCTCGCAACTGATAGTTGTATGCTGTACTTATAGCAAAGTTACTAGGACCATCTGTCGCCGTCTCTAAGTACTGAACAGAAAAGAGAATGCACACACCACCAATGCTAAAGGATTGGGTGCTACTCTTATAACGCACTCACTATTTAAAGTTTGGAATCGCACGGATTCGACCCCACCTAGCCAGCTCTGAAATCCAGGGCTCTAACGCTGGGTCAACTCGCACTACTGATACTGTTGTCACGTGCTAATTTATTTTTTCCTACTGCTCTTATATGACCTTATTTTGCTCATTCTTAAAGCTAACTGTTTTTCACACGGTTGTGATAATAGAAACACAAATAAACAAAAAATATTTTCATTTCAAGTAAATCTCTTTTTTTTGCAAATAAATTATTATAAGATATAAGACATATCTAAGTGTTAAAATACGACCATTGATAAAGCATTCATAAAAGATTACTAATGAACAGAAATTTTACAATAGTAAAAGTAAAGTAAACTAATTCTCTATTACATTTCTTAAATTTCCAATACATTATATCACTCGTGAAAACATTTGTTCTAATTAGTTTCTAAAAGTTTCTATCCTATTATTGACTAATCGACCCTAATGCAGATAAAATTCAGAATAGCTTATTTAAAAGATCAATTTCTGATGAATAAGTTGAATCCAGGGAAGTAGTTGCAGATTTATATACGATGTAAAATGTTGAATTCATATCTAAAAAAAAGTCTGGCTATCAAGAATTATCTGAATTAGATATGGGTAAAAACCTATAAAATCATTGGAATTTGAATCAGGAAGATCTTTGAAGTTTCTATATCCAAAAAAGTCCCATTAATCATTATTGGGTTATGGGGAGAACATATTTTTTAAAATCTTTTAGATAGTTTATTCAGACTTTTAAATATAGTTAACTATTTTATGAAACTTGTTTCTGAAGTTTTGTTGGTTAACTTACTCATTCAGTTATAGATCTGCGACATTGTGTGAAATATGGTATTAGAAACATTTCATTCAGCCAAACCAGTCACATTTATATTCATTGTTTTCATTACTTGTATAGAACCTAGTTCTTAAAAAAGTTCATAGCTTACTCAATTCAATCTAGATCCGGGAAATTGTATTCCACTTAAGAAAGTCTAGATCACTTAGACTGTACTTAATGTTTTTATATATTATGATTACGGAAACAAATTGTCTAGCCTACTTAATTGGAACAAGATCCAAAAGAAAATATTTTATTTCATTATTATGTTGAATACAGTTTGGACTGATTTTTGTCTATCAAGTATATATAGTGTTAACGGATTGGCCGTTGGCTATAAGATGGAATGAGATTCTAAAGCATCTTGGGTAATCTTGTCAGTTCGATCTAGATTCGAGTAGTTCTGGGTTTCATAAATGTTTGGCTAGTCTTCTCAACAGTGTCTAGCCATTGTGGCTTCTAGTGAAATTAGTTTGTTAGGGAAGTTTTCTAGGGAATACATACGTACAACAAACACACAGAGAAAATTAAGGCTTCTGTTCAATCAAGTTTTTAACCTTTAGGGCAACACCAGTTCGGTTTGGAACTGAAACAGCAATATATTGAACGGTTATAATAAGAATTTTATGCACTTTATTCAAGATTATTCAAGATATTTTAATCTGATTTCCAGAATATGTTATAATGATTTGATAGAAATACGCTCTGACGATTTGACACACCAGGACAGACGCTTGGAATTTTTCTCAATCTCAACAAACAAGTTTGTAACAATACTTGCAAGAGCACGAATGCATATTCAGTTACATAGATGATGTTATGAACAGAGTGATAAAAGTGCTACATAACAGAACGAAGCTCTTCTTATAAAGATACTCTTGAAGAAACTACATGTTATCCTGTTTTCCAATGCAACCTTTCGCCCAGTTTCATCCAATAAAATGTTTCCTTTACAGTTTGTTTTTGTTTTTGAATTTCACGCAAAGCTACACAAAGGCTATCTGCGCTAGCCGTCCCTAATTTAGCAGTGTAAGCAATGTAGCAGGGAAGGCAGGTAGTCAACACCATCCACCCGCCAACTCTTGGGTTACTCTTTTACCAACGAATAGTGGGATTGTCCGTTACATTATAACATCCCCACGGCTGAAAGGGTAAGCATGTTTGGTGGGACGGGGATTCGAACCCGCGACCCTCAGATTGTGAGTCGAGCGCCCTAACCACCTGGCCATGCCGGGCACTTCCTTTACAGTTGAAATCAAGTATTAAAGATGTACGCGTCCTTATACTGTTTCCGCACACACACATTTACTTGGTGATGTTGTTGTTGTCCTCTTAGTGCAAAGATACACAATGGACTATCTGCACTGTGTTCAACGCAAGGAATTTTACTAAAATTCGACAAATTACTCTGTAAGAATACTTCCAGGTGCATATTCATTTACACAAATGATGTTATCAACAGAGACATAAAAAGTCCTACATCATAGACGAAAGTAATTACAAGTTCGTAAACTTACCGCATAGAACTTTATTTGATTTGAAAAGAGTAACTGTTCACTCCTCTGTATGATCACTTTCCGCAATAATTCATGAGTCCACAACTTATATCTTTGTACATAAAAATACGAGTTTTTAAGGTAATGAATAACATGAGCATAGCTTTGAGCTTTTCTATATTACGGAATATTCTGACACTCATTGCTGACGTCCAACATTAAACTTGGGCTATATTCTGTCCGATCCTGTTTTGCTGAATGAGACTCGGTGTTTGGTAATCTCAATTATACGTGATAGTCTTCTTACAGTTGCTCTTTGCACTTAAGGTTTACTACTTGCAATCATTACTGACACAACCCTGAGACGTTAAAAATTTGCGCGTTCTTCGTTAAAGATTTATCTGGAAGATAGGAATCTACTAAGAGTTCTCTTTGAAAGCTCGTCAGTTCCTCCCTAGAGAACATAATGCTCAGAACTGAGGCATATCAGGGGACAGGGATAGCTAGTAATTCATTAAAAAACACTTCTTCTCTGTTTGTTTGTAATTAAGCACAAAGCTACACAATGGGCTATATGTGCTCTGCCCACCACGGGTATCGAAACCCGGATTCTAGCGTTGTAAGTCCGCAGACATGCCGCTGTGCCACTGGGGGGGGGGGAGCTTCTTCTCTGTCTCTTTAAGGGTGAAATTGCATCTTCTTGACTTGTTGTATGAGTAGACTTGTTCATTTATTAAAAAGAATCATATGCTTATTATAACCACAACGTATAATTATGCGTGCATTTTATCTTAATTTTTATCTTAATTTTATCTTATTTTAACTTATTTTAAATACACGGCATCTTCAATATAGACCATTTACTAAATTATAACGAACAAAAGTAATAAATATCCGAGTAAATTTTTACAACATGCAATAATTTCTGTAACCTGGTACAACAACGTAAGCCATATTACAGTATGTGCTGCTGAGGATAATGATATGTATTACATACAAAAAAATGAGGTTTTGAGTATGTCAGCGATAATCTATCTAACGGACTGTTTGAAGACAAACGGTCTTTTTAATATTAAACACAGGAAATTGTATCGAGAATGAAAATATTTTTATATTTTCAGAAAGCGTATTATAAATAAGTTAAAGTGTAGATATTGGGTTTACATTCCATTTATTTCCAATTTGCAAGGTATATGCAGACCTGGAACTGAGCAGAAAGGAAAAATCTGACATTCCATTTTTTTTCAATATATTGGTATAAAACAAATCCATTCAGCTCAGTACAGATCACAAACTTAACATTTCACCTTCTTTTCAGAATTCACGAGACGAATTAAATATTAAGTTTCATTGAATCCTCGAGATCCTTGACTCGTGAAAGTGACGTTGGATGCAACCTAATCAACTATCTTGCATTTAGTTTGCTAAACTACGCTCTCAGCAAATGTATTCTCTTAGGACACAGCAAACTTACGAAGAAGAAGAAGTGTGAAAGTTTTAGCGACTTAATACACAAATATCGCTCTGAGCACTTGTATGAATAAATAGATGTGCAAAAATTTTAACGACTTAACATGAAGTTAACGCATTGAATGCTGATTTATTAATCCCCACACTTTGTTTTCCCATCGCGATTTGATATATTAATTTTGTTATTTAAGCACACTGTATCTTAAGATATATATAGTTTTATTTCAGACTAATGTTCTTAGTAGATTCTATATTGCTTTTCTGCCATATATTGCGTACATACAGAGTTTAGTTTTCATAAACGTTTGGCTTTGCTAAAACAACTTTAAAAGAGTAGTGATTTATCTTAATTTTGACGTAAATAATGTTAAAACTTTTAAGAATGTTTTTTTAATAATTGTATTTATAAATATTCAAAAAGTTCAGGTGTATCAATATATGCTAGCATACTCAATTCCATTGGGTGGTGTGTCCCACTAGTTACTCTGCCCGAGTTGTAAGTTCGAGAGTTCATGGATCATGTCCTGCTGTTGCGAATAACCACGCTCCCCACTTTGTGGCCGCAGGTGTTCTTCTATAAGAGTGGCGGTCAAATTTTACTATTGGGTGATACAACAGCAGACCAAGAGTTGGTTGTAGACGCTGTTCACTAGTTGATTTCCGTCTAGTCTCAGTTCGAAATTAGATAAGTTCCAGCGTTTTATTACTACAAGAACATATTACAACAGGGCGCGTCACAATTCATTATATTTAAACAATGACGTCATCTTAATATCACGTGACGAACCCCCTCAAACAAACAAAGCGAAGAGGCCCATAAAGTTGTAACAAACAACTAAATATTTGCCCTTTCTGAGTTTGCAAACACTGCGAGAGTGAATAATAACTATAATGAAATTGAAATTAGAGCCAGTGTTTATTTCGAAATAATTTAGATGGAAATGAGAAAATACTGCGTTTCCAGATATGCAGATCGACCACATATTGCAAGGAATGTGGTTTCTTAATATAATCATAACCTGTCCTTGTATATGCCAACTTATGAGGACAGTCATACTTAGTTTTCAAATTTACTTAATCAGTAAATGGTACTACAAATCTAGTTAACAGTATTCTTATAAACAGCAACAAAATAAAACATAACTTTAACACTTAATAACACACTCCTTTAATTGTTTCCACCATATTCTGTACTTTACACTACGCTTTACCTATTATTACATAGCAGATTTTCTTATGCACTTGTCTATATCGAATATTAACCTCTTTAAAAATATTACTTGTAATGAAACAAAAAAAAACATAAACAAAATGTTGTCATTTGTATTTATGCGGGGAAAATATTTGCTACTTCAGTATAGGCCAATGTATATATATCACCGTGTCACAATATTTTTCTCATGAAGTTGAATAAGCCACTTGGCCAACATGTAATTAGGAATTAGAAATAACTTTGTCCTGCCTGTAAAATTAATCATTACTTATTATGCTAAGCCTTCCACTGTACGTCAATATTATAAATATATATAGTGATACAGATACAACCAAATTTAATTTTAAAAAGAAGAAAAAGAAAAACTAAATGAGTAATCGAAAAATATACTTGAAAAAATAAAAACGCAGTTAAACGCAAAACCAAACTATCGTTCTCTATTGTGTCTTTGTTTTTTAGTGCAAAGTTACACAATGAATTATCTGTGCTCTGTCTACTACTGGAAATCAAATTTCAGATTTTAACGTTGTAAGTCCGTAGATTTGTAAATTTATCTCTGACCTACCGGAAGACTCTTGTATTGTTAGTTCCGGATTAGTAAATACAAATCATAACAATACAGTAATATTAATAAAATAATATAAAGATTAATTTTTAGACTAATGTTTACGGTTTATCTTAGTATTAACTAAACAAAGAAGCCTACTACTACACAGATTAAAGCCTAGTATCTGTTAAACAAAGAAAACTACAACCATACATATTAGACTGAAACTCAGAGTTACGGTTAAACCTAGATTAGCTAAACAAATAAACCTACTACTACGCAGATTGAAGCTTCGGATAACGGTTTAGCTTAGTATTAGCTAAACAAATAAACCTACTACAAGAAAGAATAGGCTACATTATTCAAACAATAACACTAATGTAAAGAGTCTTCAACACTCTGGCCACCTACGAAGCTGGATAACAGTATAATATTTTACGTTTGAATAAATAATATAGCTCTAGGAACATCGAATTATAAAAGTTTTACAAGAACAATCTGCTCAGTAGATATCATTTTACTGACTTCGTGAATTCACTGTACTAGCGGCCATAACTACAAGATGACGTCAACAACTATGACGTTATTCGTATCAGGCCCCATAATGTTCCTGATGAAAATTATTTGAATTTAACATGAATATTTTATAACCAACACGAGGTAAATTGAAAAATCTTAGAAAAGTACAATTTTTTCAAGCGCTCCTTCAAGGCTATTTTTATTATTAATCATATCTGCATTTAACAATTTATGGAGTTGCGAGGAGCAAGTAGAAAAATAACATGATTCCAGACAATTAAATTTCCAATTTTTGGTATTTTTTGGTATAATATACGTAGTTACAATAATTACGTGGTAGCTTAAACCAAAACACAATATACTTTAACTACAGTCAATTATATATTACACTATATGCAGTAGTGAAACGTAAAAAAACAAAACAAATACAGCTTTCCGTTAAGTCTTTGAGTCTCTTTGATTTTGTTTACTTATTATCCAATTACAGTCAAAGTACACATGTAAAGTTGTTGCTTGTTTGTTTTTTGTTATACATTTACCAGTTTTATGAATTAATGCTGTGTCCAATCAAACGACCATATAATCAGAATTTTGACACAAAAGTATTATCTACAATGCTAATGCCGTTTTCATTGGGTAAGACCAATGGAAAGATCATATATAAGAGTAAGAATTGACGTTAGATTTACTACTTCGTTATTATATCATCGATATATAAGTGTAAGAATTGACGTTAGTTTTACTACTTCGTTATCATATCATTGATGTATAAGAGTAAAAATTGAAGTTAGTTATACTACTTCGTTATCATATCATTGATATATAAGAGTAAGAATTGACGTTAGTTTTACTACTTCGTTATTATATCATCGATATATAAGAGTAAGAATTGACGTTAGTTTTACTACTTCGTTGTTATATTATCGATATATAAGAGTAAGAATTGACGTTAGTTTTACTACTTCGTTATTATATCATCGATATATAAGAGTAAGAATTGACGTTAGTTCTACTACTTCGTTATTTATATCATCGCCTAATGTGTAGTTTTGCACTAAAACAAACAAATAATACTGATCTCACTAACAGACAAGAGAAGTATCTGGTATATTCCGTTTAAAACTTGTACTTTTTAAGATTTTTTTACCAATAGTTCCTTCTATCCCACATTGTAAATTGTATTAATATGTACGATGATAGACGGACTTTAGTTATGCGAGCTATTATGAAATAAAATTTTCAGTACAGAATTTACCCTATACCCATCAAAAGCTATTTTGTTGTAGCAGCAATTTGGAAACAGACCAAAATATCGCATATGGTGAATATTTATAACAGTAGCTGATGCGGTGGGTGTGTTCAGACCAGCTATTTCACTGGGCTCATAGACTAATAACGCAGAGTTCTGTTTAACTACTGAACTATGGGTAACCCAGCTTCTTCTCTCGGGTGAACGAATAAGTCACTTTTCATTTTCTAAGAAGAACCAAATCATCGATAAAGGGGGGGAAAAATGCTTTGTTTCTTTCGTTCCACTAACTTACCTTTATTTACTGAGAGTCCTTTTATAACATTTCATTGTGTTAATCAAGTAAATAAAAATAATTTCTTTTCTTCCCGTTTGTTCAAGGGACCACTTCTGGATCCAATAAAAAAGTATATTTTTATTTGTAAGTTTCAACTATTTTCATCATTACTGGAATTGATATCAATAATACTTCTTTGAGTTTTCAAACGTTTAAATTGTTCTCTTCAGAAATATTCAATTCTTTGGAAGATGAAGCAAAACGTCTTTCATGAATTTAGACATTCCTTTATTTTAAAAAAATCAAGTCAAAATTAAACAAATCTTTTGAGTCTGGTCCTCTAATCTATCTGTCCGTACTAAATACAAACTATTGCAAAGTCTGAAAAAGTGACATATCAAAGATACTAAACATTTAAAAGATATATATATATATTATTCTAGTCAAAACGATTTTTACTTTCCAAAGTGATAAGGAGATAAGTGGACTCTCTTAGATCATTAGTCTCTAAAGCAGTAAGTAACGTATTGCATGCAGCCAAGTTGGCCTCCTTTAATATTCAACGGAATTTTCATTCGATAATATTCACTATGTCACTCCCCACCCCTTTAGAGATGTGCCAATATTCATAGGGCTGTTTATAGAATCTATCGTGACAGATTTGTCTTTTTCATATATATATACACTCTGTGTGTGTGTATATATATCTATATATATAAACAGATATATATTTATGCAAAAAATACATAATGAATCATCATTGGCCACCTGACTTATTTTTTATTTTTATCTTTGTTTTCTAAAGCATCATCTTTATTACCTGAGTAGGCACTTTGCCATATCGTGTTTAGGACTACAAGGTTGATGTAATATTAAATTAGATAGGGAAAATAGAAAAATCCATACTTTTAATTATACTGATTCTTAGAGCTTTGCAAACATGAGTGATATTATATTAACTGATTACCAAAATTCAGAATAACGAGAAGGAAACAAGACTAGTTTAAGCGAAAAAATGTAACATTCTTTCTTTCGTGATCTTGAAAAGTTACACATTTGTTCAAAGTTTTCTGCACACCAAACTTACAAGAAAACATGAAGATCGCTTAAATAGTTTCACATGCCTAGGAGGTGAGAGAGGAAGTAATTAAGGTACACTCATAGAAGGCAGAGTTCAGAAGTTAAAAAGTAATTAGTATGGCTGATCTTCAATTCAAGCTCTTAATTAAATAAGCCGAAAGTTGGCGAGCGCTGCAGCCCTCCGAGGGCAGAACAACACATTGTCGTGTGTAGGCCTAAAAAAGAAATTATCAATATTTTAAAAGGAATGAAAACGAATGTTGCCTTATTCACAGGAAACACTTTCTCCTTCATGTTAATCCATCCAGGATGTGAGAGGAGTTCCTTATTACTTTAGTGATTAAAAACTTCCAAATGGCTCTTCATTAAACTAGGTTTAACAATACACATTTTAAAGGTTTCAAACCTTAAAATGACCACGATAGTCAGTTAAACAAACTTTCAACAATACGAAGTATGAGTAGGTGTACCTGTCCACTACAAACAACGTTCATGTTTTCACAAGAATATTTTAAAGATACAATAAAAAAACAGCAACAGTAAAACATTGTATTCAGTAACTCACCGCAAACACAGAAGCAAACGATGTATTATGCAATAATTCTAAACATTGTACGGAATGATGATGCAGTATCATAACCCTAAACAATGTAACACACAAATCTTCAGTAACACTGTACTTGGTACTAAATGACGATGTAGTACTGTAAATCCAAACAAAGTAATAAACTATATTTAATACACCAACATTAAACGTTTGACAAAACATCAATGTTCGACTAGTTTTAATACTCAAAAGTATGCAAAGGAACTAACAATGCTGACGGATTTGAGCTGTCAATAAAACTCTTAGATGCAGACAATTCAGCGAGCAGTCCACGTGAGACCACTATTAGACGCCATTTTGTGCGACCTGCAAATCATTCTGTCGTATATCTTATTCCCCTCAACCTAAGTTAGTAAGATCTTCATTAGTCATCTCTTGAATCTCAGGGATAATATGCAAGTCTAACATACGACACGAAAGGATGGTTAAATACAATATTTTTTTTCATTCACCACAGCCACAAACAAAACTTGAAACGTATTTTCGATACATACGAACGTGAGGTAGGTATCTTCACGGACGGCTTAGCAAATGTAAATATAAACAAAAAGTTGATTTGTTAAAAAATAAAATTACAAAAA
>NW_013665631.1:167668-191922 GCF_000517525.1 Limulus polyphemus
AAAAACATTAATGTACTTTTAAGACTACTATTTTTAACTTAGCTATAACACTAAAATACAAATAGTCTGTATTTAACGTTACTTATCAATAAACTAAACTAACAGAATTATCAGCAGTCTGCCGAAAGTGGGTGGCGAGGTTTGGTAATTGATATAATTACGACCATTAGAAAGCTAAGTTTTATGGAATCTAAAATAAAATATTCAGCAATATTGTAGATGAAGCGAGCTTTAAAATGGGAATAACTTAGAACCCCAATTACACGGTTTAGTTATTTTATTTAAAGTGGTTGATAGATATAAGTATCTTCTAGACTACTAATAGAAGGGAAATGACTCTAAGATTATAATACAGTAGTAAATGATCATTGAATGATATTCTAAACCTAAGAATACTTCTATTAGTTTCAATTAAGCTGTCATAGCAACGTTATTAATTTTCTGAAACTTAAATCTTCAACAAAAATATCAGTTGATCAGCTGAAACTAAAACAAGACTAGGCTACAATAAAGTGAAAACGAATGTGTTTAATTACGAATTAGGTTAAACCTATAGCATACTAGTAAGTTACATGTATTGCAACAAAATGACAATAAACAATTGAGAAATTACAACACACAATTAAACTAAATAATAGGGATGTGATGGTAGGTATTTCATCACTTTTGACGGGATGAACGAGCTTCTTAGCTCAGACGTTTAACAGCATAACATTGAATTTCGTGTTTTGCAAACAAATACTATTTCAGGTAGGCTTTTGGCTGCCATACTTAGAATATGAGTTCTCGCATTGAATGAAAAGTCTCTAGCTCAATAACAAAAAAAGATAGACATTCAAAGACATTTACATACCTCTCTAATTGGAATTCTTAACGGTTAATTAAGAAGAATGCAACGGAAAGCATCGGTAGTTGAAGTAGAGTTTTCATAGAATGCTGCCTGTTTTTAAAATGGGACAACGTTTTGGTTTCTATACTGAGGTCTTCTTAAGGTCGAAGTCAAATTTGTTAACTGAAATATTTTTTTTTCTTTACTGGTTTTCGCAGTCCTGAGAGAAAGTTTTTTCCCTGTGCTCTTGTTTCTCTGTGAGAGCAGGTGTATCATGGGATGCGTTGAGTAACAAATACATAAGCAGTAACTCTATCGTAGGACCAATAAAAATTCCCTATACAGTTAATAACTTTGACTTCGACCTAAGGAATATGTCAGTAAACAAGTCGATACTTCGTCCCACTCAGGTAGGAGCAGTCCTTTAAGGCCAACACTATATGTCTACACTGCCTAAAATACACTTGAAGCAACATCAAAATTTGAATTTGATTTTCCTCACATATTCTAGGCTGATGACTGTCTTAATATTGTAGACCTGGATGTTTTACACCACAGAATTACACAATTTTAGGCCTCAGTTATAAAGCCGAAGATTATACTATGTGTTTTAATTGATACAGTTAAGAATGGTTACAGCGTCAAATATTATGAAAAGTGCTATAGTGTGTATTAACAAATAATATTGCTGTGACGTAGCTGTCGCATGAGAAGCGAGAATTTGAAATTGAAACTTTAGTTAATTACTTTCGTGAGAACATGCAAAGATGTAACTTATTGAAAGCATATGAATATCTCTTATCAAAGTTAATGTTTTTTTTACAAGAATATAACTGACTTCATTTAGATGTACAATACCCATGTACTCTTGTAATCTTGGAATATATGTAGCAGGAAAAAGTAACTTTCTTCGAAAATTAAGATAGAGAAAGTCGACCGCTAGCGCATGTAATGAGATGCAGAGCATAACGGAGGTTCAAAAGTGCTCTGCACACCTAACGTGCAAGATTTAATTGAGTCATCCGTCAATGGTGCACGTTATTAACCTTTACCATACTCTCCCTCCCAGGCTACTTCTAGATGTGATGGAATAAACCAGATATTATGTGGATCAAATGACGATCAAAGTAAAATGAAGATGGAAGCAATCAGAATACCTAAATTTGGAACTAGCTTGACCACATAATCACCACTCTGGAAACGGCTCGACGAAAAACATATTTGAGATCGAGAAAATCTCTCTTTGGTATTCATAAACTTCTGGATATCACGCAAAAAATTAAAGGTTAGACTTGGATAAAAAATATAACTCGAAAAATATCTTTACAAAATTAAAATTGGTCTATATTTTTAGAAACCAGTGTGAATATGTTATTTAGTGAATACTTGTGTTTCTACGTCAGGCACGTAAGATTTTCAATATCAATTGTTTTTACTTTAGAAAATGTGTACACACACATTTGTTAAAATGGTCCTCTCTTTAATGTCATTTAATTAGAATTTTCTTATTTTGGCAGCATCTGTAGAATTTAAAACAAAATATTGCAATTCATGTTTAAAAATCTGAATTTAAAATCACTCAAGAAAACAATGATTTAATACTAAGGTAGGTCTGATAAAATGCAACTAAAAATGAAGCCTTTGTATAAATGAACTGTAGAATCACAAATAATGAGCAAAAATTTGGAAATATTGTCTGGTTTAATTTGTTTTATTCTTTAAAACGAAGTATCTTAATGTAGCTTGCGGCTATTTACATAAATTACTCGTAATTGGTTTGAACAATATTAACTTATTGAAGAAAGAGATGGTTTGAAAACAAACCATGCGGGACAAAAAACACATTAAGTACGAATGTTCACTGTAACTGAATGAGTTACTGTTTTACACATAGATTTCTCAACACATTAGAGCCGTTGCCGATGGTGAAAGTATAACTAGTGCCTTTTCAACAAAACACCGAGACAAATAGGTTCCCGGGAAGAATATATTCGGATTTCTCCATACTTTAAGGAGTAACTAATATACGAGTGAACTAGGAGTATTTCATGGAGGAAGCCTCACAGTACAGTAAACATTGGTCTCGAGAGTATGTAAGTTGTGGAACCTTAGCAGTATTTCCACTAACATCGTTTACGTTTGTTTGTTTTCTCGACTCAGTTATTCATTTGGAATTGACATGTAAATAAAACACATACAAAATTATTAGAGTCAGACAGTTGTTAAAAGGGCCTCATTTTCTTTATTGGCACCAGCGACACGAAATCTCTAAAATGGACCTGCAAAAGTCCAACTTACTAGATTATTTGTAGTTACATATTTTACCGCAAAACAGATTTTATTCTCTAAAATTTTCAGTCTGGAGATGATTTAACGTACCCTTACCACTGACCAATTGTTTATTTGTCGAGAAAATATATTACTTTTTTATTCTTTATTGATATTGAATAGAAACACCTGGACGGATCAGTAATCTCTAGGTAGATAAAAAAAGATACTGAAGAAACACTGTACTGCACAAAACATTAGAATTTGGTTGAAATGTTTAATATTTTAGCTATGAAATGGGCAAACCGCTGTTATAAAATAATGTCAACCACACCCTTTGGCTAATTTTATTCATGAAAGTAAAATTATGATCCTTCACATTGATCTGGAATGCAAACAAAAGAACATTCAACGTAAACTTTTAAATAAATATCTGGTTGAGGAGGATTTATAAACTTACATTTCAAAGAATTTCATTTCCTATATAGTACATGGTCTGGTGAGCAAGAAGGGCAGCCTGGTACCGATGTTAAAACCAGAATGTTGATGAAGTCCAGAGATTACCTCGACCATCTCTTTCAAGAGCATCCCATACATGCTCAATAGAACTGAAGTGTAGTGAGCATATAAGTTACTTCCTCTGGCCAATCCTTTCTTCAAGGGATTTGTATGTTGAAGGTGAGCATTATCATCCTTTAAGCTAAAATCAGTACCGCTTGCATAAGCGTCTGGCTACGCAAAGAAATGGAGAAGATGTTCTTAATATGTTTGACATTAATGACACCATTCCATAGAATATAGAAGTCTACTTTTACTAATGAAATATGTCATGTTTCTGTATGAAAATGAGATTGGAGAATGAAGCGCTATTCGTCTGTAAAATGAATACTGCACCACAGGTGTTTGAGTCATTGGAAATTTTCTCGGCATCATTGTACCTTGCTATGAGCAGATAGTATCTCATTTGGCATCTGGTTTTTAACCGTCTGTACAGTGGCAAAGTGTTTAATTTGGAACAGATACTATAAGATTACAAGGTAATCTGCTTGTATTGTGGATGACGATTTGCCGTGCCTAGGTTTGTGAGCTATTGTCATTGGTTCCTAAACGGCTTAAGTTTCTGTTAACGGCACTTGTAGCCAAGTCACAACAGCTTTCTGTGATTGGCCAGCTTCCACTTGTTCAATGGTTGCCTTGCTCGTGAATGAAAGGTTAAATGTTTTCTTTGAAATCTAGCCATGGTTCATGAACAATATCGAGTACTTTAAACTCTATAATTCACCTTAAAGTGATATGATAAAATTGTGTGAGACCATTATATATATATATAACGTAGGCTGACTGAGCAATCGTTTGTATGTCATCTGAGCTGAATGTGAGGTCTGACGTTATTTTCATACACATTGGTTTTGTTGAGTTATAGTCAAAGCATTACAAATTCCGGTTAACCTTTATTTTATTGTATTGTATTTTTGTTTCCTTGTTTTATTTGATTTATTATTATATTGCATTCATCGATAAAAATTCACAAAGCAACAAACCCGATAACCCCGCTGCTTTTTTAAAATTTGGGCTTTCTTTCTACAGGGACTGGCATGGCCTGGTGGTTAAGGTACTCGACTCGCAGTCTGCGGAATCGAAACCCGTACCCAAACATTCTCGCCCTTTCAACCGTAGAGGTAATATAATTTGTAGTAAATCCCACTAATCGGCGGTAAAAGAGTAGTGGGGGTGTTGACTAGTTGCCTTTTATTTAGTCAATCACTTCAACATTAGCAGATATCTCTCGTATAGCTTTGCAGAAATTTCAGCAAAACAAACAAACAACGCAATATTTCTACAGACTAAAGACATATTGCTTTAAAGGACAGTATTTTATCAAAATGATGTATTAGTAAATATGTTTCAACTAGCTATAACCTATTAACAGATAGAGACCTACTTACTCAATATTCATTTTTGATATATATTAATTTAATTATAGCAATTTTTGTTTGCTTGTTTTCTCTGCAGTATTTTAGGGAACGAGAAACATTATTCGAAGAACACACAACACAGGTTTGTGTTCGATATGACCTCGTCACTGATGAATACCAGACCGCCACCACACACTACACACTTCGTGGTATGTTACAAATCACCTGTTCAATTTCTACTTATATATCTCCCGACATTTGAGGATTACCTGCGATACTTTGATGAGATTTTTCATCACCAATATTACGTCACTTCACGTCTCGTAATCTCTTCTGAGAGCTTGTGATGTCTTGTATGTTTATCAGATTTTAAACCATTGCATTCTATATACATGAATTTAACTTAGATACTTTAAATAACAATAAAGCAGGAAAGTTTTAGCATCTGGGATTGCGTAAGCCAAACTATATTGTATAATTAAATTATTAAAAGATTTCCGAAACAGATGTTGTTTTTATGAGATAACACACATGAAATTATTATTGTTATTAAACAAAATTGAAATTTATTCTAGGAATATGCCCAGCAAACAGTCATAACTTATTTCTCCTAATTATTCATTATAATATTAAATCAATTCACCTACAGCGATTTACCTGTAAAAATTATATTATTGTATATTATATAAACGTTCACTAGTAAAGACTGGTCGATTGACCATTAGACCACTAGCAAATATTAAATATTCCCTAGTAAAGACTGGTCGACTGACCACTAGACCACTAACAAATACTAAATATTCTCTAGAAAAGACTGGTCGATTGACCACTGTATCACTAACAAATACTAAGTATTCACTGGTAAAGATTGTTCGATTGACCACTAGACCACTAGCAAACATTAGATATCCACTAGTAAAGACTGGTCGATTGACCACTAGCAATTGCCAGATAAAGATTTACGTATTTAGGAAACAACCATCTTCATATTACGGAGTCCAATATGTTTGTATGTAAAGGAGTGAAAGGTATATTGAAAATACTACGTAGTCGTAATAACGTATCGAAATTATGCTTTGTTCCTGTATAGTTTCCTCTGCCACGAGAATGCCATTTTCTGTGATGAATTGTCTGAACGTTTTCGATATTCCATTTCTTAAACCTAAAGTAGTTTTTGCCATCATTCTTCTGTTCTTTTACCGCAAAAAATTGCTCTAAGTCGATATATTTGTATGTGAAATATTAAATATATTATAGTGGAAAGCCTTTGTAGAAAAAGTTACAAAAACGATTTTAAATCAATAAAAAGTATTAGAAGAGAAGCAGCAAGTTATACGGTTTTAATACCTAAACGTGTAGGCATCACACACGTTATTCTTTTATCCAGTAAGGAACATCACAGAAATACGTCAACTTAATACCTAACCATAAACGTAGACCCGTCTCAAAATAACAGTCCTACCTTGCCGAATATTGATAGGGAAATAAGACATGTATTTTTTACACAGAATGAGAAGACTTATCTAGTTCATAATTTGTTTTAATTACAGAATCCTGATGCCTGAAAATTTAAAGAAATATCTCCCTCATCCTTTACTATTTAATGTGTTGGATATGTAATAATAAATACCTTCTTTTTAACGTTTTTTTATCGTAAAAGTCTTTACATACAAGCAGGCTTATGAAGTCCAAACATAATATCTTACGGTCATATGACAGTAAGTTTGGATATAAAGTTTTAATACTTTGTGAAGATAAAATAGAACATAAAAACAACAACTGATAATGAAATAATATTCAAAGTTATCGACAACCTAACATCAATGGAAATAATAAATCTTCATGTTATTCAAGGTGAATGTTTGGATGTAATGTCATATTATCGTTTCAAGAATATATCACATGCATTCTAACTGTTTAAGTATTTTTGCTACTTTTGTTTTGTTTACATTGTTTCTACTGGTCTGTTTATCTGTTCAACAATCCACTGTATTTTGTTACTGTTTATTGTAGCTATATTATCAACAATGTATGAGAGATACATAATCATTTTCTATTGGTTTTTCAAATTCTCTTTGCTTTAAATAAATTAAGTTTATACGGTGTCTACTGAAATGCACCCTCGGTTTAGAACTCGCGAATTAAATCTAGTCCGTGACACATTCTCAGACACATGTAATACATATATATATATTACCATCATAACTTTATGCATAGAAACAACATTATTTTATTAAGTTCTTTTAAACTAGCACTCACTTTAAAAAGATCAAATATTTCATATATTAAATTACACACTTAATAATTCATGCATTTTCTTTCACTCTTATGAAAGCACCGTTATTGCCAGCAGCTTACTTCAAACATGCGAGTATACAATCAGCTTTGTAGAAGGATTTTTCATTGTTTAATATTATATCTTGTAAGTAATATGATCCCTTAAATTCGAATACCTATTTACATTAATACATATAGCCTTACTACTTAATAAAAGTAGTCCATTAATATTCATCTTAACCCATCTTATAGGCTGTTTATTGATATATATTTTCATTATATCTTATTAGGATCTTAGGTTAACACTGTAAACAAAAAATATTAAATTTAAATGTTCTACTTTGTAGAATAATGCTCTTCGAAAGCTTACTGTAATAATGTTCTTCTAGCAACACGAGGTAGTTTTGTAAGGAAAACATAATACGTTATTCTGAAACTCGTTCTATTTTATTGCAGCTTTCCAAATATGTACAACCTCTTAGGATGAATCCGGAAGTTTCGTTGAGACACAAAAGTCTTGAGTTTTGTCAGCAATTATTACTTAGGCAACTGGTATCGTTTAGACACAAAAACGCGATAAATCTAGATATTAAAACATGAAAGGTGAGTATCTCAGTTTCTGTTTCTATACCAACATTAAAAACTTCTTGAAGGATCACTTTCTAAAACTAATTGGATGTTTTGGGGCATCCATTGTTTTAAATGTTCCTCCATCTGAAAACTAAGAAATGTACCTAATATAAGCCAGGAATTGTTACAAATAACTTTAAATTAAGTAATTCTGGAGCTGTAAGTGAGAGGATAAATTGAGTCCACGATTCATACACAATCTTTTCAGTAATATCAAAGAAGAAAACCCCACTGGAAATAAGAGCAGCCCTGTTTGTTCTTCTTCTTACTTTTATACTTAAACTTCTAAGTTGTGTAACTTACCGTTAAGTCACACCAAATACAATTGTCTACATGTGTTGACATCTAATTTGCCCACTGTCCTTTACCTTTGTACTTTCTTTGAAAGGTTTTCGTTGTTTATCTTTATGTTAATAAAATTTGGTAATTTTCCTCTAAGGTATATATTATTATTATTACTGTTGCATATGTACATATTAAAACGAAAATATCTCGCAAGGAAACTGGTAATTCTTTTTGCATTGTATCTATATTTGATAATTACATAATGATAACGTTTTTTGCATACCTAAGTAACTTAGCACCACAATTAGAAGATAATAGATATGCAAGCAATCTCAACTGTCTACTATATAATACTAAATTCACGTAATGTTAAGGTCAAAACTAGATATTATTCACATATCTGACATCAGAACACACTTCATCTTCTTTATACCAAACACATGCTTAATATACTTATATTATTTTTCTAATAACCTACGTTCAACATGAAATCATTATTTTCATTTAGATGTACATTTATCTCATTAGCTCATCTGTAAGCTAAGCATACTTGTATCGGTACAAATCTACTAAATGGACTAAGAAGCTTAATTGAAAGTAATGATTATGTGAATTGTAAGCTGATATAAGAAGACTACTTAGTGTGTGTAAATGATGTGCTTAGATTAATATTAAGCTATTGAGGTGCACATTATGTTATGTGTAATATCGCAATCAACTTCACCAACCATAGTAATTGTCATATTTATTAATTATTCATCAACTTTTTTTTTTCTAAGTAATCTATTTTACAGCTCTTGCAGCTATTTTATGCTTCAGACTACACGTGCATTACTTACCATTTTCCAAGACTATTTTACTCATCCAAAGGGGATTTCCGGTAAGGAAGTTTTCAAATCAAATTAGTAATATTAAACTGAATACATTTTGCAGACTTATTTCCATTCTCCCAGAAGACTTTATCTACTCATATCAACATTTGTTCTTTGGTACCACCTATCAGTGTTTATATGTATCACTAGATAAACTGATTAATGTCGTCCTTTAAATGTCACATGTAAATATATCGTGCACTTTTTCAAGGCTTGATATTGATGTCTGTAATTTGATAGCAAATTAGTAGAACTGAACGATTCAGGAATGTAATGAAATTACTTACTAAAACTTAAGCTCTCCTTAAAGCTGTGTCTTCTTAAAACAAAATAATTAGTCTTAATAGCGATATGGTCACACATATACGAATATCTTAGCCTCCGATAGCTCAGTGATAAGCTTGGCGGCTATAGCGTTAAAATTCTATGTTCAATCCCTGGGTTAGTCATGGCACATGTAACCCATTGCATTTAACAACAAACAAACAAATATCGCAATTGAAAAGGTAGAAGAAGTGTGGGCATATATTGATTACGAGTAGCAGCAGTATATAATTAAATTAAATTTATTTTTAGGTTTAAATATTATTTCACATTTACGAAAATAAAACATTTATTTTCGAGTATTTTACCGTTGTGCTTATGCATTTATTGATAGGGCAGTTTAATGTTTGATAATTAATGTCCAGTTTATTCACTATACCACTATCTGCTATCTACCTTGTTTATCAATTTACAATATGCAAATCATGAAAAAAATACTTTTAAGAAAATGTCGGTATGCTATAATGACAGGAGATTTATCTTTCTTATAAAATACATCGTAATGATGTATAGCATGGTGCTGTGATGCTGTTAATTCTGTTCTTCTGAAAGTTTGATTCCACGGATGAGACATAGTCGTTGAGTATTACTCTATAAAATAAAGCACAAAGCTACACAATGGGCTATCTGTGCTCTGCTCACCACAGGTATCGAAACCCCGGTTTCTAGCGTTGTAAGTCCGCAGACATGCCGCTGTGCCACGGAGGGAGCCACAGTGTACCTAAATTGTATTAATTAACAAAACTTCTAAACGTAGTTTTCTGCGTGAAGTTGATTATATTAAGTAAATAAATGCATAGGTTATTTCAGTACTAAATTCTAAGGCCCGGCATGGTCAGTTGTTTTGGGCGCTCGACTCGCAAATTGCGAGTCGCGGGTTCGAATCCACCTCACACCAAACATGCTCGTCCTTTCAGTTGTGGGGGTGTTATAATGTTATGGTCAATCCCATTATTCGTTGGTAAAAGAATAGCCCAAGAGTTGGCGGTGGGTGGTGATGACTAGCTACCTTCCCTCCAGTCTTTCACTGCTAAATTATGGAACGCTAGCCCTCGTGTAGCTTTGCGCGAAATTGATAACATACTAAATTCTAAATATACAATTATTTCTTTAACTTGAATCTAAACAAGGTTTACAAAAATGTACTGAGGATTTTCACAGTTTCCTTAAAATTTGTCATTCCTGATTTAAACAAGTATTGCACAGTAAAATAAGCAAAACTATTATTAAAAGCACTCATGTACTTTATCCTAGTTTGAAATCTAAATGTGGAGTAAATACATTGTTAGATCGTTTAACACAAAATATTTCAAACCACATGCTGGTAGTGTTAAATATTTACGACAAGGCTACAATTAATGCGTGTATTATATATATACATATTTTTTTTTAAACAATTTCACTGAATTATGTACAAATACGTGTAAGTTTCATTTTCAACTGCGAGGCAAATTATTTCTATAGTTTGTATGGAGCTACTAAATGCTTCACAAAAAACTTGGACACCTAATGGACTTAAATGAATCAGCAGCATGTGATCTGTCATAACCAATCAACAATCGCTTTCTTAAACGAGTGTAAACATCATGTGTGAATAATAACAACATATATATATATATATATATATATGTATCTATGAGTCGTGTATTTGTTATTATTTTATAGTTGTTACTAAATTAGTTAGCAAACACGAGTTTAAATATTATGGCAGTGTTCTTCTCAATATAAGATGCTCAGTGTTAGAAGATTTTTTTTATATTATAAATATTATTAAAGTAATAAACATTAACAGCTCCAAGGATAGATCAGCTTAAAATGTGAAAATACCCTGATTTAAAGCTCCAGGAATTAATTGAGTTGAAAATCACAAAATACCCAAATTCAGGTTCCAAAAATGATTTTTGGTAAAAATTGTTAAACTATCAAGTATTTCTGTCTACAAGGATGATTTTGGTTTTAAAAGGTTATACTATCGGGTATTTCTGTTTTTAAGGATGATTTTGACTAGAAATGGTTGCACTGTTAGGTATTTCTGTCTCCAAGGATAATTGTGGGTAAAAAAAAAAGTTAAAATATCAGATATTTCTGTCTCCTAGGAGGATTTTGGCTTAAAATGGTTAAACTATCAGGCATTTCTGTCTCCAAAGAGGATTTTGGTTTGAAATGGTTAAACATCAGATATTTCTGTCTCCAAGGAGGATTTTGGCTTAAAATGGTTAAACTATCAGGTATTTCTGTCTCCATGAAAGAATTTAACTAAAATCTTTAATGCAGCAGACACTACTGGCTCCAAAGAAAATTTAGGTTAAAAGTGTTAAAGATCCATGTTTCTGCCTCCAAGGAGGATTTTGTTGTAAATTTATGAAGTAAATATCACGTGCTCTGAGGTCCAAGTATTAAAATGTCCAAGACATATATCAAATATTCACGCAATTGTTTAAAAAGTATCGAGTAATAAAAAGAACAGAAGCGAAAACGACAATATTTCCGTCATACAGGCCTACTGGTTGCAAGTTTCACCTACCTCGCTTGGATATGTACTTGATAACTAAACTCAGCTTCAATGCTTTGTAAAAGGACGCTGTTTTTGACCGTTCCATGAGGTATGTATTGCAGATTCAGTAAATGAAAAACAGTTCTTATCAGATTGCATTATTAGCTAATTAAATGTCTTTTATTCTCATTATAAACTTTGCTTCTTCTTAAAATTTTTAAGATGTAACTGTAACAAAATTATTTATTGTAGCCATGTTTTTACTGGACTAAATAATGACTATGGCGATGTCCGTGTTTTCTCTTTTCAACTCCCATAAAAGCTGTTTCTAGTGTTAACGTTTTCTTAACGGCAAAGGTTAAGACGGAGAATCAGAAATTACTTCATCAAAAAGTATATATAAATCTTTATATATATATATATATATAGCTATTTTATTACACGTTGTTTGTCTGTAGTTAAAAGCACAGCTACACGATGGGTTAACTGTGCTCTGCCCGCCGCGGGCATCGAAACCCGGTTTTTAGCGTTATAAGCCATCAGGCTTATCACTGTGCCACGGGGGGGGGGGTATTTTATTAAGCACAGAGATAGATTTTTCTTCTTTAAAACTTTCTGATCAATTTGTCATTATATGAATCCAGCTTTCGTTGACAAGTGACTTCCCGAAACTTGGTAATGATATAAGGAACCGGATACTTGCAGGTACGTGAGCCTTCCAATTACATTGATATTCAAATTGAATAGTATTATTTTCTACCTATTACAATCGACCAGTTTTTACTCTTCTATATAACATTCATGATATGAAGTTAGAACTAAGTAATATATATATGATCCTTGAAAAAGTCCTAAAATACTTTTCTATTTCAAATAAATAAATAGATATACTGGTAGTAAAAATAAAAAAATAATGTTTCTTTTTTCTACCATATTAAATAAAACAGTCATTCCAACGCCAATTTATCTCAAATGGAATTTAATTCTGTAGTTAGAAACGAATCATATATTTTTCAAAAGAGATAGAACTGAGTTTGATATAGAGTACCTTATTTAACTTTTGTGTTTAATTACTAAATTCCAATATAAAAGATGTTAAAGTAAGTAGTAGGCTATTTTGGCAGAGATCAAAGATCATGAAAAACAGCTATTCATTTATGTTTAGAAAACGAATCTCTTATTTCTTGAGCAGTTATCAAAATGTCTTTGGTAAACAAATAGTAGAAAACAAAAACCTATAAGTTTTGATTTAAGAGTATCGAGCTGTTTTTTTTTTTCATAACTTCATCTTGAGAACAATATTATTGATGTTCCTATATAATTGTTTTCAAATAATTGATAAGTTTGAGCTGAAGAATTCTACCATATAAAAATTGGAAAACTGGCTTACCTTGCACAAGAAGAGTGTTTATCAAAAGTAAGAGAGTAAACATAGTGTTTAAGTGTCAGGGCCACAAACAATTACATTCCAACTGTTCTCTACCTCGTGAGCCACACAACTAGCTTACAATGTGGAAACAGTGTGGGACAACTCCGTGCTCAGTTTACTTTGACCAGGAGCGCCATCTAACTGCTAGATGTTTAAGAGCTGGCCCTATTAATGGCTTACTATGAAACGAAGATAGAACGCTTCTTATTGAATGACAGGTTTATTGTTTATATTAAAAATATTTTTTTTATTTTCTTTCATTAATAGTTTCAGTATCCCAACTAAGCCCATTCTTACTTTTTTAAAACTGAGAACATATTTTTTGTGCATGAGACGATATCGTCAAAGAAAAATTGTAAACGAATTATTCTCAATCACAAGAAAACTAGCGTATTTCCTTCCCTCAGTTAAACATTGCACTGCAGACTCATAAACGAAAACCTTTTTTAGTCAGACTGTAGACAGTTAATACAAGTTATGACTATGTTTTATGACTATGTGTGTGTTTTTTTTCTTCTTGTTCTCGTGGAATTATTAAGTTTCGTTTTACTGTGTCAAAATTGTTTGTTTGTTTTGTTGTTAAGCATAAAGCTACACAATGGGCTATCTGGGCTGTGCCAACTACGGGTATCGAAATCCAGTTTTTAGTGTTATAAGTCTTCAGACTTACCACTGAGCCACTAGAGGGCTCCTTGTCAAGTAAACAAAGAGAGAATTCAAAATTCTTTTATTTCTAACTTGAGTTTACGGAACAGTAATAAAATAAAACATTCATATATTTATAATAATTTTTCACAGTTTGAATACACTGGTTAAACTTTCCTTAAAAGTAGGTTAGATTATTTATTTTTACTTTTATATTTCTGTTTAGTTGTTATCGTTGTTATAGGCCTGCTTTCTCAAACACTGGCTAATCAGTTAATTAGGAATTACGGAAAGCAGCGTACAATCGCACAGGGAGATTCCAATGTCTTTATTTTCCAGTAGATGCAGGTAATGAACGGTGGTTTAAATGCGAAACATTGTGATTTTGAATAGCCATAACGATCTTGTGTGGGTCTTCCTTCCGCAGATATATCTGTTACCAGAATACATTTCACTGCTTCAGTTAATTAACTTGTGCATTGGTTTTTATTTGTTAGTTTCTATTGTATAATGTTCTTGGCTTGGATCTCTTCAATTAATTTTAACTAGAATTTCACCAAGATGCTGTTGTATTTAACGTGCTGAAATTAACCTGAATGACTTTGGGAAGGTTTTTACCATCATATACCTTGTATTGAATATTGTTATGACGACTTTTCGGGACGGTTGCGTTTTTCTTCTAATCAATCAGTGAATGCATCGAACAAAGTAAAGAACCAACTGCGTATTGTTACTAAAAAGCAAATGGTGCTTCTGTTTAGTCTTATAAGCTAGAAAAACAGTATAAGAAATGTAAATGAAACACACACACAAAATACGATTTTTTCTGTCACAACATTCTACAGTTGGACAAAGTATTCGCAACTTTTAGCTAGTTTTAGAAACAGCAATGAATACATATATTGAGTAGTTTATAGAATATTATCAATGTTACAAAATAAATTAAGATTTTGCTAGTTCATGATTTATTCAGTATTACCACAACTAACCAACATCTTGTGTGCACATATACAGAGAAATGAAATACGAGAGCAACCTCAAATTATAAGTAATGGTTTTCATTTACTGTGTTATTCGGTCCATTCCTTGGATGTAATTATTGTTTCTGGTAATATTCTCTGTAAGGTATCTTTACCAATTGAACGTTGTGTATATAAGTATGCCAAAGATGTTGTACAACAACATGTTAGCTCGTATTTATAGTCATGATATTTTACAAAAAATTTGATATACAACTTCTGTCAAACATGCGTAGCAGAGTTTTAGGATTTCAACGCTTCTATAAAAGAAGTTTTTGAAGGTTGTTGTTAAACTGAATTGTGAATGACAAGTCAACAGAATCTGATAGTTCGATCAAGCGCGTGCAGCAAAAAAAAAAGTAATTTTTTCAAGCTTCTGAGAGAAAGGGTTGAATATTTTGCCTTTAGATATACGACAGAAGTATATTGTTTCAAATCATATTTTTGACGCACCTGACAAGATAAAATCCAGTTTACCTAGTTAATAATAGTGTAATAAAGGTAGAAAGATCACAACTTTCCTAGTTGTCTAATCGTGTAGGAGTTTATGTATGGTTGTTACTGCCACAACTAAAACAACTATGGCATCGATTCGAAGAGTAAAAATATATACTGTGATCATCATGATAATGTTAACAAAGCAAATCATAACTAACATGAAATATGAAGTGCATTAGAAATGGAACACATTATTAATTGGGTGTTTGCATCCATAATATGTTCCCTTTATAACACTTTAGAAACCTAATCTTTAATCAGCTACACTTAAACAGTATATATTGAGGCATTTGTAAGTTCCATTTATTATCACTCGGAACTATCTTTTTTGTTTTGATTTTCGAGAAAACACTTCATTTATCATCAATCAGAACTAACTTCTTTAGTGTTGATCTCTGAGATAACACTTAGTTTATCATTAACCAAAACTAAGTTTTGTTTATCTTCAATCAGAACTAGCTTCTTTCGTTTTGATCTCCGAGAAAACACTTAATTTATCATCAATCAGTATTAGTTTATTTAGTGTTGATATCACTCCGACAAAATACTTCATTAATAATTAATCAAAATTAACTGCTTTAGTGTTGATCTCTGAGAAAACACTTCATGCATCATTAATCAAACCTAGTTTCCTTTGTTGTTTTTTATCTTTGGAAATAAATGAGCTTCACTTTTTGTGTTTTGTCTTTTTAGTGTTTATGTTGATCAAAGCAAAAAGTGAATTGAGTTCATATCTGATCTTAACAACAAAATATTGATGCCGTTTACAAATTCAACACAAAACCTCCTGATACACAAAATATATATAATACTGTATCACAAGCTTTGTTACACAACTATAAGTATAATAAAACAGAACGTATTTAAATACTTATGTTGCGAAAGTGAATATGACGAAAAGTATTTTAAAACTGAACGTGGGAACATAATCCACCACTAGAACATTTTCAAATATCCTGAAATCAAAATTCGTGTTGCAATGACAAAGTGATACTATAAATTTTTGAAAACTACATAGCAGAATGTTTTTTATTGCCGTACAAATAACAAATAAGAAAAAAACTACGCAGATAAACACATAGCAGTATAAATGGGATTGAAATTGGTGAGCATAAAGGTTTCGGTCAGTTCTTCTTCTTCGAGGATTGTATTGACAAGTTTAAGGTATTGTTATCCAGTATGGTGAAAGTAGTATAGAGCATCATAAAAGGTCGTATGATATGTTCACTATAACGTATGGAATTAACTACATTGCAGAATATAAAGATCGGTACGTCCACCAACACTTAGTTATGTTCACACCAACATACTTCCACGAATGTCAAGTTCATGTTAGAAAATTATGTTAGATCAGGTTACAGTGTCTCTCCAGACAGGTATGCGTTACGAACTAGAATTTAGGGTGAAACGCGACTCATTTGTAGGTAAATTATTGCCCCACGTGTCGTTGGTCCACATCTTCGCCACAGGCGAGATGTCTCATGCCTTGTGATTACATTTCACCTATTTGGACATCTGGCAAAAAGGCTGAGCTTATGTACCTTGTTTTTAGCTGCCTGTACACAGCGTCCAGTTGCATGAGTAAATATTTGATTCAGTCTCGATGCAGGTGCCTTACAATTGCAGAAAGCCAAAATCGACAGATAATGATCACTGCTTAGGTTTCAAATGATGTTCTGCCTTGTCACCGAGCATCTAAATCACTGGCTTAGGGGCAGTTCCACATTCTGCTAACGACACTTATAACCAACTTACAATGTCCTGCTGTGTTTGTCAGGCTTTCATTCTTCCAATAGTTTTACAGTGGCATTAGAACAATTGGGTGCATTTTAACCTGTGATTCATGTTAGAGTGAGATATGAGGAAATCAAATTTGAGATTATAAGCTGACTTTGTATTCCAGATCATCATGACTGATCATCAGTGATATTGTTTAAGATATATTAAGAGAGTCATCGTATGATCCAGCACAAAATAAGGTAGTATTACCTAGGTAACTGGGTCACAGAATCTACCTACCTGGACAAGATTAAGAACTTTTTCCACATAACTTGAAAGTTTGGGGTTATTCTAATGTGTGTCTTTCAATACGTCAAGTACCACTCCATTTTACACTTCATTTACGTGAGCCATTAGATAATATCTATCGAACTACTGGACTAGCTATGCAAAAGCGTTACTCTGAACACGGCGATCTCCAGACCTAATACTATTGGTCTTTGGGCCGTAGAACTCCATCAAGACTAGGGTTTACTCTCCACCAACAACTATGTATGTCAAATTCAAATATACTGTCAATAAAACAATAAAAGAAATTCCAGTAAAAAGTTTTGTCAATGTGCTGATCACATGGTGAAATCACTTGTAAAAGATCACTTAGATTGGTGGAGATCATGTGAAAGTGTTATATAGAGGGTTGAGTACGTTATATTAAAACGGTGTTGAATATGAAAGTCAACAATTCAATTTATAACCGCAGTCGATATAAGTCACCAAGATAAGGTTTACAGTCGTTTACCTCTCGTTTAATTGTTGCATATCTCAAGCAGCTGGAAAATGGAACATGTATTTATTCTATTCCATATGAGTACTTGGGTGCAGCGCCTATAGATTCCTGTGCAATAGGAATGTTGAAACGGATGCTGAAATATGTCGTCTACGTACACTATATAAATTATGGAAAGCTCTGTAGAGGAATGGTGTGATTTGAACATGACAACCTTAAAATCAAGTCTTTACCAAGGGAAACTGTGCTGTAGGATTATTATTAATAAATATGGTCGTCAGATAGAACCTGACCGGACGTGGCGATATGGACTGTAACGACTTGGTGAGGCTACAAAATCATTTTGATATTACGTACTCAACCCTCTCTAAAGCGTGAGGATTTCTAGAACAACATGTATTTTAGTCTTTATCTTTAGTCTTCGTTAAAAGATTATTACATTTTAAAATCTGTACAATCATTGGCACACTATTAGTTTGTGACCCCGTTCATATAAATACAAATTTGTCATCAAAAATGTATTTATAAGTTAATTTTATTTGTTTTTGAACCAATGTTTTCTCTTTTGTTGTATTATAAGGAAAAGTATAAGATGCTGCGCTTTCTCTAAATCTTCAAAACTCCGATAATGAGTTAATCTTAATTGTGAATCCTGTGTAGATACCATATTTTAAAATACAATGTAATTTTGGAATTGTTTTACCATACTACATGTTTTACAAGAAACACGATTTCTACACCTGCAAAAGTGATTTGTTTCATTCTTTCCACGACTTTTCTGCTGAACTATTACAAAAACATTTCTATGTGAGTATCAGGTGTGAGTGGACAAAGAGTAAATAGAAGTCGACATGATTTTATAAAAAACAAGTTTTGTCAGAGTTTATTAGATTTATTCCTATACTAAGGAACGTTGAATGACTTGAGTTCCAAAGTATATTCCAATTCTTTAGAGTGTTCTCTAATCTTATTGTATGTGCTTTCGTATATTTCCTGCAGAACATAAGTTTTTGTTTTTTTAATAGACTGATACTACACAGTCATTTTAGTCAGCTACATACATTGTGATGAGCGTTTAATATTCACAACGAATTAAAATATATATATTAGTATCCAACACGTTTCGTGCTGTTAAAATATTTTAAAGGTTTGTAAAGTCTACACTTGGAAAAATCGATTAATTTTACTATCCTTCAGCCTATTTCGTTAATGCTGGACACCTTTGTTACCGATGTTGTCAGAGCATCAGATGAAGAACAGCCTATTAGCCCTACAAACTGAACAACTGACTTTGATGCACGTGGAGCTCATGTAACCGTGCACTCAAGCTAACTCTTAAATCTTTGATTTCACGGAGGTATTCCTTGTCCATATGAGGTTGCTGTCGAGATTGGTAAGAACAATTGACTTTATATTACAGACTGTATAACTTTTACATAATAGAGCTATCTTCTAGATAACGTACTATAAATTAGATACTTCATTTAGTTGTCATAAAATGTATAATATCGCTTTTACCAAAAGAACATTTAAAGTTGAATATGTAAAAATAAATTGTTATAATTCAAACTCTATAACTTAGTTTCTACCTTTGCAGATTTATTTTCTCAAGAAACTTCGTTGTTATTTTTGTATTCTAAAATACAGTTAATCTTATACGCCATTACATAGTAAGTCGATAAGCTGTTTTTGTATGTACCATACAAGGTTATTTTTATACATTTGACACAGTTATTTTTGTAACTTATTTCCACAGTAACATTACTGTGCTACTACTTAGCTACTTTTGTATTTTACCACAAATTTATTTTTAAGCTGCTACGCAGTTATTTCAGAGAAGATAGTTTTACACGGTAGTCACCCTGACTTCTTCTAAGCTATGTAGTGTCTGTTTGTTTTTATTAATGTTTGCATCATAGTGTATAGTGCTGTCTTCTGCAAGTTGCAAATCTTCTTATTTTTTAGTCTATGCTTTCTAGATATGTATGTTTTGAAGGAAAGATCATTTGAGTATTATCATTTATTTATATTCTATATCACACTAAAAGCTAATATATTTTTCTTTATCCATAAATAATTTGTTTTTTCTACAAACGTGTATTCTTCATCTGATTCTGGTGGTTAACAAAGTAAAACCTTAATCATTACGTTTTGTAAGTGATTCTTAGGTGTGACAGATCTAGTTGCTATATTTTCTTTCTGAGTAGGTGTATTTAAAGGATATTAATTGTATGATATCCTACCAAATTCAGTTGGATTTTGTGGGCAATGCTTATTTCTGACATCCTCTTGTGTGAAGTTTACATTTATAAAGAAAGACTTTTGGTGTTCCCTGTTACTTCAAAGAACAAATATGGCTGGTCCTGAAAATAAATTATTTAGCAAAAGTGGCTCGCGATCGCAAAATTATGAAAAATCAAAACACTGTGAAAATGAGTAAAAATCCAAACCTTTTGATCAATTAATTTCGGTATTAAGATACTAGTATTTTCCTCTGTAAAAGCATAGCAAAAGGATAACTCAATCGTCCAAAAGTTTCATAACTGTACATTAAACGATAGTAATACTTCTTAGAATAAGTAAAATGAACGTCTTTAAAATACAATAGCATTAGCACGTCCAATACACAAACTACAAGTACTGGAAAACACTTCACGGGTCATTTTTAATCTTATAGTTCAAACCAAGGAGAAACGCTTGCAAATTAATAGATTTGAATATTTTTATCGTACTTATTTACGTTTGTTTTCGTTCTTTCTTCTTCTTCAAATTTTACCGATTTGGAAAGAAGTTGAAAGTAGTTGTTGTTGTTTGTTATTAAGCACAAAGCTACACAAAGGGCTATCTGTGCACTGCCCACCATGGGTATCGAAACCCGGTTTCTAGCGGTATAAGTCAGCCGACATACTGCTGTGCCACTGGGGGGCAAACTTGAAAGTAAAGTGGCTCTAAATGGATCTAAAAGAACTCTATACTGCGGATAATTTGTATCATGTCGTGTATTTGATACATGATAAAATTAATTCATTAATTCACACTTTAATTGCTCCAATTAATTTATGTTTAAAGACATAAAATTTCATCTCATATGTTTTTATGATAAGTATTTATCAATGATGAAATTCTAAAAAAATATGAACGAAATACAAAGAACAATACGTGATGCTATGTTAACCACACTATAATGGCGATGGAGCATTTCGCCCAATACCAGGGATCATCAATCCGAATGGGATAGGACGGGCATAGTAGTGGTCAAATGTATAAACAACAAATGTTGTGGTGTGAATTAGATTAAACAAGTAAATAATGTCTAAGGCTCGAATTATGAATCCGTTACTTCATATTAGATGTATAAATTCATCCTTTCAATATTCATTTTTATTTTTACACCTATCATGTAGCTCAGCGGAACGTCTAAATAGTTACACGCTAAAATTCGGGTTTTGATACTTGCGTTGAGCGAACCACGGGTATTTCACTGTATAGCTTTGAACTTAGCAACAAACAAACATATCACGTGTTCACAACCAGAATTTAAGAACACAGCGTCAAACAAAAATCATAAGGCCATAACACGACACTTTACAACCTAATAATTGCACTTTAAAAATATAAGCAATCTAAAAAACTTGAATACAAGTTACTCAAGTCACTTGTGTATGAAAATCCATACAAATGCTTAGAATGACGAGAATTATATTAAAATACAACAAACGTACAACATTTTTCAGCCCTATATGTTGAGCTTTGACCTTCTGGCTGACCTCCATACTCGTACTTGATTTTATTGTTACTTTCCGAAAATGAAATCTAGATGTGAACGATATTTTAGAAGTTTATGTTTTTCTATTTCGAAGTTTACTTTTAAGTATGCTACTGAAAAAAACAACAACAAAAAAACACTAAAACACTTTTTACCTAATTTGGCTGTATTGTGTAAATAAAAAGTTAACAAATTGAACTATAAGGATTGTACGGCAATCGTACTGTAATATATAGAATCCTCATGAACTTACTGTAGGTTTGGTACAAGTAAAATGGTAATCAGAGGGCATTAAAGATATAATGACCTATCATTACAGCGCCAACTCTGGTAAAAAAATTAATTATATGTGCCTGAAATTCTTAGCATGCTGCGAAAAAATTGATAGAAAAATAGTAACATATGAATGAATACATTTATTTTCAAAGTAGCATAAATAGATAGCAATTCCTATTGGGGCCAATCTCCAAAGCTTAATGCCAATCATCTTTCGTAATTTAGCTTCAATAAAATACGTATAATTCTGCGAATAATGCAGGATATCACTCAAAAGAGCTTATTGTACTTCCATTAGCATAATAAATTGATGACGTTAAAGTTAAACAATTCTTATTTATAAACCTTAATTACAATTCTGACAATATTCACAGCTTCATTAAACATTTCGTTAAGGTAAAACATAAATAACTGTTTTATTATTGTTCGGGAGAGAAAAAAAAAAGGTATGGTTTAAGGTATGGAATTAGCTTGTATATGAATTGCTTATTCTTGTTTTATTAATAGCATCGTTTTTACGTGCAATTTAATTGTACAACCCAATGTATAATGTATACAAATGATTATTGTTTCGTTATGTTAATTGCATCATCCACTACATTCTGTTTTACTGTTGAAAGCACATATACACACACTTTTTGTATATGTATATACAACACGCATGGCATGTACAAACAAATATAGCAGTAAGGCATAAACCAGAGTTCCACCGTATTAAGAACAGTGAGATTTTACTACTATTACGTAGGGCCCATGTTATCAGATCACTGTTCAAAAAGTTATACGTTAAATAAAGAAACAGAACGCACGTGTTAGATAAACATTCCCGAAACACAGGTAAACGACACACGCGACGTGTTAGCAAATATATATATGTATACTTACTTCAATTACTGGGGAACTAATTATATATGACCTGTGAGAGTTATCATATACACTTACTCTAAATCCCTGTAAACAACACGTCTATTTTGTGTCAGTAAGAAAAAAACACTTACTTTAAATGTTAGTACACAATACGTATGATGTGTGTTTGTTTGTAATTAAGCACAAAGCTACAACATGGGGTATCTGTGCTCTGCCCTCTACGGGTATCGAAACCAGACATACCGCTGTGTGTGCCACTGTGAGACATGATGTGTGAAATAACTTTATTTTTAATTTTATCTAAAGTACTGTTGTTTACAATGTTACTGGCTGACTATCCGTGTTTGTCAGTGAAAAGATAAAACATTTCAAAGTATGTGAACTGGAAGTTATTAAACACTATTTCTGTAGAAACACTTAAAAAATAGCAAATAAGATGATTCGAATTTGAAATAATCTAATCACTGGAAGAGGTAGTCTTCTCAAAATTATGAAGGCTATGAAACATTTTTTTTCAATGTTTCCTGCAATAACTAATGACCTTCTTGAATAGTCTCCCAGTGGCTCAGCGGTCTCTGGACTCATGACGCTAAAGATTGTGGTTTGATACCGTGGAGGGCACAGCACAATTAGCCTATTGTAGAAACAGAATAGCTTCTTCTGTGCGAATTGCCCATTCGTCTGAAAAGTCTGGTGGAATTTTGAGTTCCTGAGAAGTAACTAATATGTCGTGCCCTTGGTGTGAATTTTCAATTTCATATTTCACATACGTTTTGTTTTTATGGTGTAAATGGTAGTTTAATGTTTATCATGTGGATGGTGTTTCAATCTGTATTATCACATCATAAACGTACAAGTCTCTTTAGTTAGGAGACCGTTTTTCTTTTATTGTTATTTGAAAAGTTTAAATAACTTTTTCTTTCTTGGAATTGATTATTTCCAAACCTAACGTGTTTTGTATGGTCTGTCTTGAGTTATTGTTCTGTATGCATAAAGTTCTTATGTACCCTGTAATTTGCATTATTAGTTTAATATATTCTTGTCAATCAAGTTATACTATTTCATTGTATGAGATATCTAGCCATGCCTTCCGTGGCAATGCTGTATGTCTGCAGACTTACAACGCTTCGTTTTACATGAACGTATAGAAGGTTTTTCACATACTTTACTATTTCGGTTGATTTGTACCTTTCTAGACATTTGAATATTTGTTCTTTCGTAGTATTAATCGCTAGTAAATTACCCATTAACTAATAAATACAAAATTTATTAAACTATAATTCGAATTAGTATGAAACATAACAACATCGGCCCGGCATGGCCAGGTGGTTAGGGCACTCGACTCGTAATCTG
>NW_013665631.1:192922-215292 GCF_000517525.1 Limulus polyphemus
GAGTAGCCCAAGAGTTGGCGGTGGGTGGTGATGACTAGCTGCCTTCCCTCTAGTCTTACACTGCTAAATTAGGGACGGCTAGCGCAGATAGCCCTCGTGTAGCTTTGCGCGAAATTCAAAAACAAACAAAACATAACAAAAAATTATATATAATTTTCGGAAGATTCTTATAGCTAATACTTACAACTAGTTGTGCCCATTCCTGCTCCTTTTATTTAGGCTCTGATGTTAAAGCTTAACCCTCAAATATTAGAATAGTTAAAGTTTCAAATGCTATAAAAACATGGAATCAGAACTCGAGCGTTTTCGAAAAGTGGACCTTTTTTCTTCAGGGGCAAACTGGGAAACAGTTTAAAATTTTCTAATTTGAAGAAACAATAGCATAAATTGTATTTTTTAGACAATCCTGGTAAACTAATTCATAATCATTCAAACTTCTAGTTAAATGAATCCGAAAAGAAAATATGTAGTTAAAGGACTAACATTTGGATTACCCCGTGTGCTAAACACTAAGTGACTTCATCTCCTAAACTGAAAAATTGCCGTGTGACCTGAAACCTTTGCCTACTTGGACTAATATTAACAAATTCTCGATTCATATAGAAATCACAAGAAAATCAATATATTCAGTAAACATAAATGGAAATCTTTAAATGGTAAGGATATTATGATCTCAAACGCAATAAAGCAAATAGCATTATCAATATAAATTATTAATATTTCTAAGATGAACAGCGTTCTTGACGATAAAACTAAACTTGTGACAATGATAAGTGATTCTAAAAAACCCAGGACGACATCGTTATAAAGACACTTACTTATTGAAACTAAAAGAAAAAGAAAACATATTAATTTCACTTTTCTGAACATCTTAGACAAGCGGTTTCGCAACTAGATATTTTATACGGATTATTATTACCAAAAGCTCTCAAATAAAGTGAAGTGCTACGTGTCCATACTACACCCATAGTAGAGTGAAGTGCTACGTGTCCATACTCCCATAGTATCAACATATTTCTAAAAGATACATGATGTTGTTTTTTTTTCCACAATAGAGCAATCGCAAAGCATGTACGACTCATCTCTGGCTTCAAAGTAACAAATAACATTACAAACTGTAATCGTCAAATGGTCGCTGTCGTGAATCAAATAATTGCACCAGACATTTGTCAGAACTTATTTTAAAGCACTTTTGCGCTATACCAGTAGTTATTCAAGTCAAGGGCGGATAAACATCTTATTTGTGATAAGTGAAACACCCGTTTACTATATACACGTTGGGTAAGTCCTGTGGGTAAGTGCAGATCAGTCCCAGTTTCACAGTAGGTGGTATAAAACATTTTACTTAACATATGTCATTATTAACCTGTAAGTGAATGAACTTTGCGTGACAGCCTTTCATCTAAACTAACTTGAAATACTCCAAAATCTCACACAGAGAAGATTTTAAGGCATCATTAGAACTTCTTTTTCGTTTGCCCTTAGGAAGTCTTCATTGATTTTAACTTGTTAAATGTATTAATATATATATATATTAGTATATCTATGCTTTTAAGATAAATACAAGTACACCTATACTTTCCTATGATATTAACTTGCATAAAATATAGCAATTCTGCTTCTACATGTCATTTTAACCATCAAATCTTCAGACCGGCCATCCGGGCGTGGTTTAATGGTTAGCAGGCCGGGTTGTTAATACGAATGTCCAAAGTTCTAGCCCACTATATGCTGCTGAACGTTTCTCACTTTCAGCATTATAAAAGTGACAATCAATCCCGCTAGTTGGTAAAGAGTAACCATGTAACCATTGGCTGCTATTGTTAGGGCACTCGACTCACAATCTGTGGCTCGTGGGATCGAAACCAGTGGTCAAAATGCTCGCTCTTTCAGCTATGAGGGGGTTATAATATCTCGGTGAAACCTACTATTCGTTAGTAAAGTGTAAACGAAGAGTTAACGATGGGTGTTACGAACTAGCTGCTTTCCCTCTGGTCTATCACCTCAAAATTAGAGACGACTAATAAATAGCTTTGTGTGAAACTCAACAAACAAACAAGTCCCCCTTTCTAGCCAGAAGTTCTAAACTAATAACGGTTGTGCTTTACCCTCGGGGTATGAAATCTGGCAAATAGCTCTCGAATAACTTTGTGTGAAACTCAACAAGCCCTCTTTCTAGCCAGAATTTCTAAACTAGTGACGGTTATGCTTTAACCTCGGGGTATTAAATCTGGCCGTTTAACCTGTATGTGACATAAGGTGTCTTTTAGGTTGAAAATACCAAGTACCTATCAAATATTAGGTGTGCAGTTTCTCAAGATATCAACATAAATAATAAGAGTTACAAATATGAATACGCCATTAGTTCATGTGAAATACATGGGCTACAAAAAGTTCATGTCAATATCATGAACTATTAAAATAACTAGAATACATGGTTATTTTAAGGTGATATCCATACCAATTTTTCCTAAACAAATGTCTACAATAGAAAGGCAATGATACATGTCAAATATTACGCTTAACATACACTGTACTATTTATTCATGGAAAATAAAATATAACCAGGTTTAAAAATGGCTAAAATTGTGAAAAATAGTGATGAGTTGGTTAAGGTGTAGTCTACATTTTAAATATTGGGCATAGGTCTTATCTATTAACTGACTGTGTTTGCATTCCCATATGCATGTTTATTTTCTTTTTAATATCAACTTATAGTCTCAGGTTTGGAAACTAACTAAACTGAAATATTATATCAAACTACAAATAATAATAATAATATACATCTAGATTTCGATCTGCTCTTAATCGAACTTCTCACTTACTTAACGGCTCCTATCCTTAAATATTAAATTATCTTTAAAGCATAAGAAAGAAGGAAACAAGGATGTACATGAATGGCAATTTCTTTCGTTGCAACAAGAAAGATACAAACTTTGCCATCATTTACTTAGTTTAAATTTTCCTTCTTTATTTATGTCCGGATTCTCTTATCAAAGAGAAAATAAAACAATCAGAGCTTATACTGAAAAAGCACTGAAATGTTTTGTTGTTTTTTTCATGTTGAACTCTAGGACACATCCAATAATATTGCAGCAATCTATTTCAATCAAGTTGAAACTGGAAACCGATGTCAGACGTGCAATACCGTTTATTGAGAAGTTGATAATGGCAACAGCACCGATAGTACCTTGGGACAAACTCGATGAGGTCAGTCTTTAACCAATAATTGAAACAAATATAAAAGATACAAGCCATTTTCTAGAGAATCGCTAGTAAAAATATCACGTGATACTTTCAGAATTGTATGATAATGTTTTTGCTCTTTTAAATATTAAATAATGAATAAAATATCTAACAGTAAATTAAAAGGACTTTAAGTAATACACAAGACTAGGTCCAAGCTTTAGAAAATTTTGAAAGTTCGTAAACACGCTGTTGCAATTCACAATTAAAGTTAACCATGTTGAACTACACACTAAGCGTATGAAATTTAAGTCTTTAGCCATTCAGAGAATTTCATCTAACTGTTTGATAATATAAACAAATGTCTAAAATATTAGAAAATTTAGGGCAAAAATAGTGAAGAAAGTTTATAATTGGTATTATTATACGAATTATAATTTGAGAGCATATCAAAATAACAATATTCCTTAATTTAAAACAAAAGCTTATACTGTTGCCACTGAAAATAAAATATATAAAAAGGTGGACGCATTTTTTGTTTATTAGTTTAAATTCATTAATACAAGATTTTAATCACATATTTTTCTCTTTCACGCAATTAATGTTCTAATGACTTCCGAGAAATATTGGTATTTTAAAATCTAGTTGCTAATTTGAGGAACGAATTTTGCTTATAAAACCATAATAATAAATAATCAATTATCAATATAAAATATTAACTTTGAAAATTTTGAAAGTTCGTAAACACGCTGTTGCAATTCACAATTAAAGTTAACCATGTTGAACTACACACTAAGCGTATGAAATTTAAGTCTTTAGCCATTCAGAGAATTTCATCTAACTGTTTGATAATATAAACAAATGTCTAAAATATTAGAAAATTTAGGGCAAAAAATCCTACAAATATCAAACAATGGCGACAGAGGCGTAATTTTTAACACATATACAGGCCTGGCGTGGTCTGATGGTTAGGGCACTCAGCTAGATATCTGTGGGTCGCAGGTTCGAATCCCTTCACCGACAATCCTCGCCCCTTTCAGTCGTGGGACATTAAAATGTAATGGTCAGTCCCACTATTTGTTATTTTTTATTATTATATTTTCTGAGTTTGATTTCTGTTGTGATTCTACGATTCTTACCCTTTGTTTCACAAAATGTATTCATTTTTTATAGCTTTGTTTCCTCGGGATTGTTTAATAAATTGTGCTCCAGCTTTCAAATTAAATAACATTCATGTAAACATTTATATACATATTATTCTTGATGTCTATTGAAAATTAAAATCAACAATATTATGTTTTTGACAAATACAATCATCCTAAAATAAGGGAATAATTCTACGTGTTTATAGCTTACTTAGGTTTTGTTCTGTTTGAAAAAAAGAGGAGTTGAATCATGACTCCGTACATTCAATGAGGTAATCAAATCTAAAAAACTCCTATCATTGAGCTTCCGCATGTCTATCTTTAATTTAACTTGCGTGACACAGATTTCTCTAGGTATTCCATTTGTCTATATTGAAAACTGCTCATACATGTAGATTGTAGGATTAATTTTAAATATATCTGAAATTAATCTTGGATACTTGTTATATATATGTATATATATGTGTGTATACAGATCCCAATTTATTTTGCATGTGTGTACCCGTTGATATAAGAATGAATAATATCTACACAATATGAAGTGACACCATGATTTAACTTACTTTTTGTGTCCTGACCTTATTTTATTATTTTGTTCCATTTTTTATATCATCTAGTTAAATCAATAATATTTATGTATATTTCTATGTATTAAAATATGTTCATTATATATTGGATTTATGATTCCGACAATATTTTACTTTCATGTTTACGAATTGCTGAGGATTAATTGTACTTTCCAAGGACGACTTGCTTGTGCTTATGAGGTAGTGTGTCGTTATAAATGCGAGCCATGGCGACAGAGGCGTAATTTTTAACACATATACAGGCCTGGCGTGGTCTGATGGTTAGGGCACTCAGCTAGATATCTGTGGGTCGCAGGTTCGAATCCCTTCACCGAACATCCTCGCCCCTTTCAGTCGTGGGACATTAAAATGTAATGGTCAGTCCCACTATTTGTTAGTAAAGACTGTTGGTGGTATTGATTAGCTGCCTTACCTCGATCACTTCAAAATTAGGGAGGACTAGCGCAGATAGCCCTCGAGTAGCTTTGCGCGAAATTCCACAAATAAAACACGTGTGCAATACAGATGCAGCCATGGTTACACATATGGCTTGAAGATTATGTCACATCTCTTTTCAAGGAAGAATATTCTTGCAGCGAAATATGAAAGAGAAGTAAAGTGAAAGACATACCAATTTCAAAGACTACTTTATACAACATGGTGAACAGCTTCGGCAAGAAACGTTCAGCACACCCATATAAGGGTGTAGAATTACATTGTAACCTACTCGTACACGAAGGACAGCCGCTAGTATTCATAGTTTCCTGACTAGTCGTTCAGGAAATTCCTCACCCAGAAAGTGATTCCTAGTATTTCGGATCTATCCTAATCCACAACACACAATCCTAATCTACAATACCCAAAAATATTTTCGAACATTTTATTCTTGGAAACAAACATAAAACCTATAGAGCATAAGTTGTTCTCTAGATATATTGGTGAGAAACGGATATACTGCAAAGATCTAACTGTATGAAAAATGCCTTGCACATTAGAGAAGATTTATAACGCTAACATTGGATTTCGATATTCGAGATGGGCATAATACAAATAGCCCATTATATAGCTTTTGCTTAATAATAAACAAAATCACCATAAGGCGATAAGAATTTTCTAACATGGTACAGAAAATGTGACGAAAATTTTCTTCGAGCTTTATGGTGGCATCAGATTTATCAGGTTATGAACATTTTGTTCTTGTTTTTTTTAATACGAATCTTTTCCCAATGCTACACAAGGACTATTTACGGATTAGCCGTCCTTAATTTTGAATTTATCGACTAGAAGGAAAGTAACTAGTCAACAGCAACTATTGCCAACTCTTGAGCTGCTCTTTGCTAACCGATTATTGAGATTACACCGTTACTCAGTGTGCCAACTGTCCCATAGTGCACACTTCGTTTTTGCGTCAATTAACCACGATTAAGCCTGGGGGTGGGGTTAGCCAAACGAGGCCAGAATCAACCAGAATCGTAACTACAATTAGAGGGAAATAAATCTTGGGGGCCCTATTATTCTTTATGCGAGGGACCCATCTTTTATAGTTACGCTACTGAATAATATACATATTTCTTGCCGAAAAGTGAGCTTTAATAAAAAAACATTTGGTGTCAAGTATTGAAATGTCTATATTATAAAATACCTCGTAAAATAGTATAAAGTAATGATAACATCACAGCAATAGCAAGCAAGAGAAATGATGAACGAAATGCTTCCGTTATTTATTACATACACGAGTGTTACAAACGTGTATATTTGTAAGTTCAATTTATCTGTCCTTTGTTTGATGTAAACTTAGATATAAATTGAATTCATAATGAAACGACTCATGGGAATAAAACATTTTTAGATCTAGGTTTATCAATAGTAGAAGAAATAAATCATTGTCAAAATTAATTAAAAGGGCTAATTAAAAAACAACTAAATACAGCATTAAAATTGAGACAAAGCGTAATTACAGGAGATGTAAACTAGACTGATGAATAACTAGTTTGCATTTTATTAGCGGTGTTTCAAAACTCTAATTTGAATATAACGTTACGCAATAAGATCTAAATCAATATACCTCTATAACATTGATTCGAAATATGATTTATATAAATATTTAAACGATTTAAACGTAGGGTAAAACTGAAATGAAGTGTAAGTCATTTATTAAATCAATAACAACTACTCAATTAATTAAAATATGAAGATAAAGCCCGTCATTATTAATACAGTACAAGGCTACAAAGATCGTTTACTATTTTTGCACATATTCTAATAGTAAATAGGACATCACCATGGTGAGGTTACAATCTCAAAAATGCACATCAAACCACTGAAACAAGGTACTTTAGAAAACCATAACTACGTTTCTGCAGTGAAGAATGTACATTATAAACGGATCACCCAAAGCCCCCATTTAAAACCTCTCCTTTCGAGAAACAAACGTTCATATATTCCTGATGAACAGTTTGCAATGCAAGGAGTAAACAGAGCTAGTGTAAGATAAAACTCATTATCAAAAACGATTTTTATATTCTATATTTACGTCTTTGATTGTAGTTTGTTTTTGACTACTCTCCACGCGATGGGTGAGTACTTCAGGTGTATGACTCATACCCAGATCAATACAGCAGCGACCTGAAGCTCCAGAATCAGATAAAGCTAATAAACACACGTGTATGAAGGATAATGTTAGAATTGAACAGTTTTTCCAGAGAAACAGTGCATGCTGATTTCATTTAACAGCGAAAAGTTTTATTAGCAATGCGTGCAAAAGTATATTAAATATATAATTCATGTATTTTTTGTACACAGTTTGTGCGGATGGTTGATTCTTGTAACAAATACCATATGTTAAACTAAATAGCTTCAGTTATTTATTGACAAACCTTTGACAATAACATTTGTCATTTGATTTCTAATTATATTAGTAAGAGTACTTTGTTTCGTCTTATTCGTTCTTTACTTAGTGAGCTAGTGTATAATATTTAACAAATTTTAATGTCCATAATATATTCAACTTCATAACTTTGGTGAGGGTAAAAAAAAATATCTTTTTATATATATATATGCGTTTTATTATTTTTTATTAAGTTCTCCTTCTTCCCTTTAATTTAGTTTTTATCTTTATACTTATAACACCTGCATGATAACCACTAGGTTACACTCGGTCTCAATGTAAATAAGAAAGTAAATTTATTTAATTTTTAGTTGATTTCTGTCATTCCACCACTAATACATGTAAAATCTCACACACAGTCCCCGTTATTGCAGTAGGTTGTGAGCACTGCTTACTGCCCACTGTTGTCTCCGTTATTGCAGTAGGTTGTGAGCACTGCTTACTGCCCACTGTTGTCTCCGTTATTGCAGTAGGTTGTGAGCACTGCTTACTGCCCACTGTTGTCTCCGTTATTGCAGTAGGTTGTATGCACTGCTTACTGCCCACTGTTGTCTCCGTTATTGCAGTAGGTTGTGAGCACTGCTTACTGCCCACTGCTGTTGCAGGAGAATACACAAACTGTAATCCTTCGTAATATGAAAAACAGGAAAAATAAGAACCAGGTACATATCACACGTTTTTTCTAATTTATCAGTGAAAATATATACCCGTCAATGTTTCTGTACACGTTATCCTGCTAATGACGAATATTTGGATACAAAATACAGCTGCAACGATATGTACTTCCACAAGGTCCCTGAACGTTTTCTGTTTTAAGAGTGAATATAACCAAAATTAAGAGTAACAAACATTTCTTATTTCTTGCTTTTGAAGTTCATATTTCATGCTGTGTTGCATAATTCTTCTCGTGATTCATGGCATGCCCGCGTTTTACTTATGCAATGTTAAGCGTCCCTTATGTGACGTCATTTTAGTGTCTATTCAATGACAGACAACACACTACTGTATACTGGTGCGAGTTGTTAAAACAGGTGACCCCTTTCGGGGAAAACAACAAGTTACTTCTGTACTACTTGAGGCAAATTAAGTTTGAAGGCCAAGTACAAAGCAACTAAAGACTGTTCTTATTTTTGTAAATAATTTTATACCGACGACGAGATATTATAGGCTTTCCAAGAATATGCACTGTAAAGCAGTGATCAAATTGGGTGGCTATCAGAAAAAGTTTATTGTTACTTTTAGTAAAGATGAAATTCCTGCATTATATTGACAGAACGCCAAAAAGATATAGCTACTAATAAGTACTTATTAGCGAAAGTAAAGAAGAGTGTATGTCAACCACACTATATCTGCTTTATCCAGTGCCGACTACTCGACAATAAGGTGTGGCTTCACACGTCTGAATCCGCAAAAGTGTGCATTTTGTTTAAACGTGGTCTTAGAAGCAGCCACCCTCTTAAGAAGCCGGTGGAAATTCTGCCAAAACCTGAGATTGGTTTCACCATCTTTCACAGAAGCACTTTTTAATGACAATTGCTGTTTTGTACAATATAGCATAATCATGTTCATCAGACTGAGTACAATAGACAATAGAAAAAAGTAGTTCAAAGAACAGCTGGGAACTCGGATTATCGTTTATATAAAGAACAGTTGATCTTCAGTGTGCAGACATAATCTAAGATCTGTCACTATAACATCAAGAGAAAAAAATATAATAAGGAGAGACAGCGAAAGAACGTCAAAGGAACTTGAAGGTTTATCAGAAGCTTGTTAACACTATGGTCCGAGGCCTAAGGAAACAACATAAAAAAGTATCAGACATTTAACAGATTAACTTGAAGCGATGGGTGTAAAGCCTGTGATCATTATTTGAAGACCTGGCTGAAGACCTAGCAACATAACATGAAACTGAGTCGTTGATATATTTTTTGACGAAAAGGAACTTAAAACATTTCATGCTTTTTGTGTTAATACATTCAGTAGATCAAACCGAAACAATGAATTCTAGAACGTAAATCGCCTAACTTGCGGAACATGATATTTTGTGGTAATATGTTTATGGCGTAGATATATGTATGTATATCTATATATATGTATGCATATCTATATATGTATATACACCTATATATGTGTGTATATCTATATATGTATATATACCTACATATGTATGTATTTCTATATATGTATATATACCTATATATGTATATATATTTATATATGTATGTATATATACCTATATATGTATATATATTTATATATGTATGTATATATATATATATATAAGTATGTATATCTATATATGTATGTATATATATATATAAGTATGTATATCTATATATATATGTATGTATATATGTGTGTGTGTGTATAGCGTTTCAACCAAGACTTTGTTGCAATTGTGCTGGCCCGATGAGCTCATGTATAGAGCAAACATCGTTGTCAGCGAAACACAGTAAACAAGATATATGTATAGATCAAATGTTAGTGTACATATTTCTTGTAGAGTTGAAACGCTGTTGTAAAATTTAATTATTATTAAAACCGAAATAATATTCACTATGTATTTTGGCAAAAATTCTCAAAAATGTATCTAACTTCTTTCGTTGTTACTTTGAATACGAACTTCCTAACTACTTACTTTAAGCACCGAATCTCTACCCATTGAAAATCTTGAAACTATAACAGACACACAAAATTACCACTGATTGTATACCATTAATAATTTACTCAGGTTTTTAACCCGGTATTTTAAACTATACAGTGTGATGGTAATAAATTTAAGGGAATTATATTAAGGTAGGTATTTTTAAAGCCTTAAAATCCAAAAGTTAATGCCCTGAACAATATATGTTGAAACAAGTTTTGTCTGAATTTAATATTTTTTTTTTTCCAAGAATACCCATGTTCAGACGGACCATGAAATACTCCAATCATAGTTAGAAAAGGATCATAAGGAAATATAACCCTTATATTTTTGCCTTGTACAGGTTATGGATTGGCCTTATGGTAGAACTGGATTTCAGAGCTAGCGATCGAATCTTTCCAAAACCACAAAATATTCCCCCAACTTTTCTCTGGTCAGTAGTTCAAAATAGTCTTAGTAGTTTTGTTATAAATACAATACAATACTTTCCTTTGACAAAATCAGGTATATTTTATCTGATTAACTGTGAAAATTTTAAAATATATTTGTATAGGTTATTGATTCATTTACTAGCAATAAAAACTAGATATATGTGAGCCTACAGAAGGTAGAAATTACTGATTAAATTTTTTGTTTGAGATAAAATTTCTGCGTTTGAATGTCACCAGATTTCATTATGAAAATTTTGTTTATATTCAAGTGTAGAAGCGATCAGTCTGGAGCGATTAAATATAAACTTCACAAATGGTTTGTAACTAAAAGTTTTGTTTGGAGTCTGCCTACAAATACTGATTCCAAAAGTTAATTGCGTCAAGTGTCATAGAAGAAAAGCCCTTATGAAATTTGCTGTTAGTGCAACCTTTTTCTTATTCCAATAAGAGAAACACACAGACTTGTGAGTTTATATCTTCATGTTGATGTAGATTTTTTCTGACTGGTAATGATATCACTGACCTAATAAACCAGAAAGTGAATCAGAGAAATTAAATTGCATGAAATAAATGAAAGTAATACACAAAACTAATCTGCATAAAAAGGATGCTAATTCTTTGTTTGAATTGTCAACAATCTAGATGAAAGCCTTTATTTTATATTTGTATGTGCTTTAACTGTTTGAGTGTTTGGGTGAATCAATGAAAACAATTGAATTAGGATAAACAGATTTATATATTCAGGTCAAGGACCGAAACCAGTTAATTAAAACAATTACCAATGATTATCATCTATGCTAGGTCCTAACAAAAAGTTCGTGCCTAATAAAGCGATAAGCGTTAAGCCTAACTGAAAAAAAAACATTAGCGTTAATCATTAGAGATAGGTGTTAACCACTAATTAAGTTGAAACATAAAAGTTCTCAAATGACAGACTTCCTTTAATTCCTTCCCAAGTATACATATATATATTTAATTTAACATATAACTTTTTTTAGTTAAGCCTACACACTTTGTCAAAGTTCTGCTTGGGACTTTCTAAGTAATTTCTATAACTCAAAATGTTCAATCATACAGATTCACTATCACAGAAAGCCATTAGCATTACACCCATGAACTCACGAACCTATACTACATTTAAACATATATAGATCTCAAAAATACCTGAGCTATTCGATTTGATTAAGTATATTATAGTTACATTTATACAATTGAAAATCATTTATATTTACAAAACTTTAGTCTAGTCGTTACTGAGTTTAAATGAATGAAATATTAATACTAATATATACTTATCAATTCCGAATTATTTTCTTCATACTTTCTACGTTATTAAGGTTTTTAAAACAATACATCTGTGAAAGTTTTAAAATAAATTTGTATAGGTTATTGATTCATTTCGCAAAATGGGGACGTATATTTACTGGTCAACTTAAGGAGACCAAGCGATTAGCCTCTTATATGTATTTACTCTAGGCTCACTAACAAGGAGGCCCGGTATGGCCAGGTGGTTAGAGCGCTCGACTCGCAATCTGAGGGTCGCGGGTTCGAGTCCCCGTCTCACCAAACATGCTCGCCCTTTCAGCCGTGGGGGCGTTATAATGTGACGGTCAATCCCACTATTTGTTGGTAAAAGAGTAGCCCAAGAGTTGGCGGTGGGTGGTGATAGGGAAGGCAGCTAGTCCTAGTCCTTACACTGCTAAATTAGGGACGGCTAGCGCAGATAGCCTTCGTGTAGCTTTGCGCGAAATTCAAAACAAACAAACAAACCCATTGTTAGTCAAATCTAAATTTGGGATACAGAAGAATGAGCTATTGTTATATCTCTTCTGACACCTTTCTTATAGTTATATATCTTAACGACATCTTTGCGATTTGGAACCATTGTCCGAATTCTATGAATGTGTTCTGTGGTCATCTAAACTACCAGCATTCATGTATCGAATCCACAACTGAATCTGAACATGTCGAATTCACAACTGAAGCTGAACATGATATTTGACTTCCCTTACTTGATATTATTTTAACAAAAGACAGACAAAAATATATAGAATACCAACCCGCATAGATCAGTATTTAAAGTTCGATTCTTGCCATCCTACATGGAATAAAAACGTGTTATCACATCTTTCATCTTATAAGAACTTTTGTGATTCTAAACTATTAGAAGAAAAAGTTCTCCGTTAGATTTCATATTGTTTTCGTCAAAACGGTTACCCCATTAATTTTGTAAACAATTAAAAAGCGGCTTGGATTCCAGCGTTGCAACTAAACCCGGTGTTCAGCAACGGCCAAGTTTGCCTCATAAAAGGTAGTAAATGATATTTTGTGTTCGGTAATGCAAACTTGAAGAAGTATGATGGTTTTTCAAATAAAATGCTTTCAATAATTACATGTTTAGTGGGTTGTTAGTCTTAACTAAAAAGTCTTTAAAGTTATGTTCTTTTTACAGTTGACACAAATGCCATATTTTCTACAAATACATTTAACTTTTTGGTTCATTCTTTTTTCCTTCTTGCATTACATTATGACTTTTTTATGTCTATTAGCAAACATGAAAAGAAGGGGAATAAAGAAACCCAACTACACTAAAACAATAAATTTCATACCAAAACACGGTGTACCAGCTGTAAGTTTACGGACTTATAATGCTGAAATCCGTGGTTCAATTCTTCGTGATTGAGAGAACGCAGATAGCCCGTTGTGTAGCTTTGCGCTAATACACCACACACACAGCTCATCATGAATTGTGTTCACAGTAAAATATAGATAAGTGAAATGTGTAATAAGAGTTTGATGTCTTAGCATTGTGCCTCAGTTACTTATATGCAGTGCGTTATGTATTGGTTATATTTATTTGTGGTAATTCTTTCCTTTTACTTTTATGCTTAATATAATTGTATGCACATATAAATAATGCATGCTTTTATATGTGATTTTAAAGAAAACACTTTGGTTAAAAAGAAATTATGAAGGACAAATATACGAAACCTATAACCCTAGTCCTTCAAATGAAGTAGAAAGCCTGCGTTTCATAAATACATTGTGGCGTTAGTCCCAAAGTTGATTTTTTTATGTATAACCAATACTTTATCTATAAGATAACTAGAATGAGAAAGAGCTAGAATGCTGATTGAATGGCCAGTCATATTGTACAAATGCTCTGATCAAAGCGAACTGAGCAAAAAGGATAAAAGAAGGTTCTATGATAAACTACATACATATCTTTTGAAACTAAAATCTAAATAGGAAGAGATGAGATAAGTTAATAGTTAGCAGTTGAAACTTACCTTAGAACGTACAATCAAAAACTTATAAAAACGCTAGGGCTGTCTCACCGGTAGGGAATTTTATTCATAAAGGTTATTTCAGTCTAATTATGGTACCATCAATGATAATTTGTGATTATATGCAAAATGGATGTAATATCTTGCACCCAGTTCAGAGGGGTACATCTGGAACGAGATAGCGCAAACTGGGTGAAATTCATAGGACATGACTGTTATGACATGCAGGAAACTGACATAAAATCATCACCACCAGGTGGCATTGAGCTGTTCTCTACCTTATCCAAAGTCAGAAACAGCTAACGTTGTTTTCAGTTCATGTAGGAAACTGAGTAGGAAGCATGAGTTCGCAGGAGGAAGCAATGTTGCGCCACCTGGCAGGGAATTCTTTTTTATGCTATGTCGGCCATAATTTATGTAATTCAAGTTAATTTACGTATGAACTATAAACCTGGACGGGGTGCAAGATTATAGCTACCCTCTATGAATTATTATTAGTAGTAATCTTTGTAAGTTTTTTTCTCTTTTCTGAAGACATACACCACTGGCTGACGAGAGAACTGAAAAGAAATAGAAGGTTGAATAGCTTGAGTTTTTTAAAAATATATTCAGGGAATGTTATGAAACCTGCGAGTCTCCAAGATATACTTTTAAAGGTCTCTCGGTTTCTATATGAGGCAAGAAAATAATGCAACTTACCCATTTTGTTTGTGGAGGATATGATCAACAATAAAGTTTTGCTATACCATCCGTTACTGCGGGTAACACCGTCTTATAGTTCCTAAGAGGGAGCCTTTGGACTTAGTCCAACAGTGACGTCACCCAAAATGAAACCAATCAGAGACGTACAACATCTCTTTTCTCGCCTACGCATTACAAGTCCCAAACTATGACAGGTTCGTTCCTTATTACAAACTTAAACTACAAGATGATCGGCTAATGTTGATACTCAGTTAGGAAAAAAAAAATACAACCAAAAAAGAAACACTGTGGGCGTTCAAATGTGAGTATTCTTCAGAAAAAGTTAACAAAACTTTTTAGGGTTAGATAATTTAATACTTTATTCACACAGTTTTCTCCATAGTATTCTCAAGATATAGAGCTTAAAGAAGTCATGATTCAGAGTTTAACTGCTCATGAAATACCTAAAGAATGATCGAATAACACTTCAGGCACTATTTAAGAAAAATGAAACGTGAAAACAAATGTATATATATATATACTGTCATATTACTAAGATTAATATACTTCTTTCAAAGATATGGTTATAATATATGTTTAGGGTTTTTTTGAGAATGTTACGATTTATAATACTCGGATGACTTTGATATCTTCATGTGCAAAATTTAGTATTATTTTAAAGAAGGACTAGTAAGATCATGACCAAAAGTCAGTATCAAAGTTAGTATTAAAGTGGTATTATATCGAAATACATAGACATAATTGAATTTTTAAAGCCAATTTCAGGTCAACGGAAACAAAGTAGTGAACGTTTAAATTTTGTGTGGTATGGTACTGTTGTGTGCAAAGAAAGTTTTTCTCATGCAAATAAGATGACCACAAAAGTCATTTTAGCATGTTTGACTACTAACTATAAGATAATTATAGTTGAATATTTTGACTTTTACAGTATTATTTCTAAAAAAAAAGGGAATTTACGACAGAAAAAGAGGGAGGGAAAAGCCAGAATTTTCCTATCATTTATCATAATGCCAAATCCACAGTTTTCATTGTTCAAAGTAGTTCTGAGAAAAGAACATTTTTCACTTAAGACTTCGTCCCCAGGTAGATTAGCGGTAAGTTTGAGAGCTTAAAAGGTATTGCTAATTTCGTAACTTTGCGCTTAACAACAACAAACAAATGATACAGAACTTCATTACAAATAATAATATCTAAGCAATTCAAGCAATGACAACGCTAAGCATAAGCAAACTGAGCAATTCCTTAGAGCCCCAAACAGCTCAAGGGGCCCCCAATTCACGTCTTGTTTTTCTCATCAAAACATTGACTTTTGCCTGTTTTAATACTGTACTCATTTGAAAAAGAAAGTGTTTTTAATGAAAGTGATCGAAAAACACATCACTCAGTAACGAGGAAAGTGATCCAAAAACACTTCACTTAGTAATGAGAAAATGTTAAAAAATTGAAGCAGCAAAACACTTCTCAGTTAGACACTCGTGCAGTGCGCGACTGCTGATTGGTTGCTAAGTGCAGTACACACACGGTGTGCATGATCTTAGAAAGATTTCGACGGAGTGGTGTTAGTAAGTGAGTAGAAATTACTTTTTAACAAGAGTATTGGTATGTGTTGTGTTAGTGTATTTTTCGTTTGTTAAAATATAGAAATTTATATTTGTTTAGAGGGTGGGTGAAGAGGTTCCAAAATGTTCCTGCTTAGAGCTCTCAGTGGGCTAACACTGCCCCTGAATACAAGTTGAAGAGGAGCTGAAATGAGGGGAAACGAATACGATAGGTAAACTTAAACAATTTAAAAAATGTTTTAAACGCTTTGTTTTATTCTTTTTACTTGTTCTATATTGCCCCCGGCGGGTCAGCGATAAGTCTGTGGACTGATACGCTAAAACTCGGGTTTCGACACCAAGGTGGGCGGAAGCATAAATAGCCTATTGAGTATAGCTTTGTGCTTAACACCAAAACAACAACAACAACAACACTTGTTCTACAATGCATGAAATGAATTTAATTTCATCTGAGGATTATAAAATATTGGGGTTATAAAAGTCACTCTAAGTGGCAACTTAATTATTGCGCTTTATTATAGTGACCAGTACTACCCAGTTTGTTTGGATACCTAAATTTCATAAAGTAATAAAATCAATAGCTAAAAAAATACTTTGCTCTTAATCAACTAAATTTTTACCTGAGATTTTTTGTCGTTATCTGACCAATTAAGATGGAAATATAGCAGTCATCATAAGGGTTAAGAATGAGAAGTAATGATTTATACGGAACTGGACTTTCAGCTGTGAAGAAAACTTCAGGTTAGCTGATCGTGGTTATACTTGTTATTTTATGTGAGCTGAAATGCTTTAAGTTTAGACATGAGCACGGATAGCAAAGAATGAGCTTCAAATGTTAAGATTCTGCATATGTTTGTGTTTTTTAGACAGATGATGAAATTATATGTTTGAAGAATTTCGTCAATTTACAACTGAGAAGTAACACAAAGTTTCATGTTAACCAAAAATGAAATAGATTAAGGTATGACTTAATTAGAATAAATGAAATAGGGACATTAAATATTCTACATGATATAGGGATTTCTAGGAGGTCAGTAGTGACACTTATAGTGTTTGATCAGTGCTGGCACCGCTGTCCTCGTATATAATTAGGGTTAAATAATTAGATAGTTATAACTTCTACTTCTCCGTATAGATATACCCACTTACACGATTATAGCCCGTATTTGCCATTACGTATAATTATTCTTCGACAATTATAACTGCTCCGTAGATTAACTTTCTCTTCTGCATAAAATAAATCCTAATGATAATTTCTGATCGTACTTTTAATCCTTCCAAAACGGTTTCAATTTCCCTGATAAACCGGTACTAAACGAAGCCTTAAAATTAAGCTTTGTAACGAAGTTGATGTGCTGTATGCATTAATCTCATTAAGCATAAAACGGAATGACAGGAAATTAGCTAAAATGAGTCTAGCAAATAGTATTTTAATTCATATCGATTTCCCAACCATTAATACGAAAGAAAAATGTGACTAGTTGTAAGTCTACGCGTGTTAAATGTTTGAGTTAAGGTTATGTTTCGCTAAAACCAGTCAGTTGAACTTATTGTAAGTATTCTATTGAAATTCTACTTTTACCTTGTTTTTTTCCTTAAGTACAGAAATGTCGTGCAAACGATTGTAGTTTTAACATATATAAAGCTCTTAATTTATTCAATGTAAGTTCCAAATTTTATTTTCAGCTAACTTTGTTTTGAACCAAAAACAACTGCATTAATTCAGACACAGCTTCATATCGTTAATTATTTTTATTACCACTGGTACGATCTATCTGTCAGGTAACCAACATGGAAGTGGAACCATTTGCTAATATTTTCTGTAGTGTGTATGAATATCGTTAACTCATTCGGTAACTGCATTAAATAAAACAACACGTAACTTTTGACTATTCATATCGGTCCTTTCAAACTAAATGGTTTCTTAAACAAAATAACCCGAACTATACAACAGATACACGATTTCATATCTGAATAACAATGTTCCAATGATGCCGATGACGCTTTCTGGAAACGAGAGTATACAAAGAAAGAAAACAACTAGTAAATTCAGCTGTTGATAAAATGGAATATAATTGCATTAAATTTAAGTATATTAGGTAACAAGCTGAATGCCTGTCATATGACAGGAAATAATGATTAATTTTTCTTCTCAAAATTATATCTAAGCAAATGTTTTATGAGCATGTTTATGTTTTTCTAAAAATTAATTATATATATATGTTTGGAGAATGACTATCCTATTTCTAGCATTTCACGAAAACGATATTATTTATGTATATTTGGTCATCTTCATTAAGTATTCCTTGATTAGTATTTTGACTTCTGCATATTTTTAAGTTGTGTTCAAATGTTTTCTTGATAAATTCTTATAGATTGAAACATGAAAAAACTGATTATCAAAGACATAGTCCTACTTGGTCAACTGTATGACCCTGAAAATTATTAATTTATGATAGAAAAGATAGCTTATTTTGTTATAGCTTTCGAGGTCTTCTCTTTAGATTGTAATCCTGGTTTGGCTTCGTTAGCCTGCTGAACTGAAGAAGCGTGCTTTAATTTGGGCATTTTCAAAATTGAAATGTGCTGCGGGTAAAACATGTGGGTTATTGTAGAGTTGTATCCGAGGGTTCCGATTTGACTAAATATGGTGATGTTGCATCAGTGTGTCTCCTCGATAACCAGGAAAATGTAATGTGGAAATTCAGCCGATGATTATAATTTTTGTGCGCAAGCAATAGCAAACGTGGGGCGCGCGTATACCCTATTCGATTTTATTACTCATCACGATCTCTACCAACTTACCATAAAATCAAATTATGTGCCCAAAGTAGCGCATATATATATATATGGCTGGAAGAGTTTTAAAAAGACAAATTTGCTTGTCGCGGTAGAAAACGCCATCATTTCGTGCAAGTTGCGTGCCAATTGGTACAGCAACGGCCGAGATATCGGTATGACAAAAGGGTGGCTTTTCTCTTTATATAGTAGACAATATTAATGTTTCTAGTTAGATCAACAGTATTGGAGAAATACATTGCAGTCCATACGAATAAAAGTCCTTATTATTTGTGTTTATTATTGTTAGTTAATCATTAATGAAGAGCCTCATTATATAATTACATATCTCTATGTCTTTATCATACTTCGTGAGTATAAATGTGTTGATTTACTAAATATTTTAGCCTTTAATAAAAACAGTACAGTTCAGGAGGGTTTGTTTGTTTTGAATTTCGCGCAAAGCTACACGAGGCCTATCTGCGCTAGCCGTCCTTAATTTAGCAGTGTAAGACTAGAGGAAAGGCAGCTAGTCATCACCACCCACCGCCAACTCTTGGGCTACTCTTTTACCAACGAATAGTGGGATTGACTGTCACATTATAACGCCCCTACGGCTGAAAGGGCGAGCATGTTTAGTGGGACGGGGATTGTGAGTCGAGCGCCCTAACCACATGGCCATGCCGAGCCATTCAAGAGGGTCAAGTTTTATTTTAAATCAAACTAACTTTCAAAACTGACTGTTTTTTTTATGTGAATTTTACATGAATAAGTGTAATAAAGTGATAAAAAGCTTAAAAGAAAATTTCAAAGGAATAGTTAAAATGAATGGAAGAGAATCGTCTGGAATTGAAACAAAAGTTTGTCGGTGGACCAGCAATAAGCTTCCGGACTTATATTACTGAAATTCGGGGCTCGATTCCCCGCAATGGACAGAGCGCAGATAGCCCATTGTGTAACTTTGTGCTAATAAATAACAACAATGGAAACAAAATGATCCAGAACAAAACACAGGACATACAAAAGAAAGAATCAAGAAAGAAAGCGCCGAAGAATGAAGTAAAAGTTGTTTAAACTATAGAGTTTAGAAATAAATATTTATAAAGAAACTAAGTTTTTAATTAAGTTCTGCCAGAGTTAAGTATAAACATATAAAACACCAATCAAGGTTTGAAATAAAACACTACAGACTATTGTCTTAATAGGTAATATGAAATGATGAATATTTTCGTCGTCCTACTCACAAAAAATCTATCAAATCAACTCGAATAACTGAATAAATAAGTTTAGAAACTTATCAGATTTGGGAGATATAATACACACTTCAAAGCAATGCTCCCATTATTGAGCTTATATTTTCACGTGTATAATGTAAGTAGAGTTATCGAAAGCGCTTTTTTGTTGTTGGTAACCCTGAAAATAGAGCACAATTTAAACACCAACGCATGAGATCCACATACCATGTAGAGAATGAATGATTGTTTGTGCTTGGACTGTCTGCGCTTTACCCACTACGGCTATCAAAACCCGAATTTTAACGTATAAGCCCTTACGCTTACCGCTGAGTCACTGGCGGCCGTTATGAATGAAGAGAAGTTAAAATGAAAGGTACAGCAAAACTGAAAAAAAAAAGCTTATATAGTTTTGTAAACAAGTAAAGAAATGATGTGACACAAAATGCTTTTACAAAAATTGAATATGTTGACAATATATTTAATCTTTATTAAAAACTTTAGCCTGTACATCTCATGACAGAAATATGTAGAGATGTATTTCCTTTTTTGTCAGAAAAAAAACAACAAGAGAGATGGAAATCTAGTGAACTTTTTACGTTTCAAAAAACTGATTTATCCGACTCAGTTCCATTTATTATGGAGTAGTTTCTCTCTGTGTCTGAATCAAAAGCAAATTTACTTAAACTGTAAACCAGTCTTGCTTTGACTATATTACAAAAGCAAAGACGATTAATCGACTTTCAACAACACGCTATTGTATAACATCGACACATAACACAAGCACTCTTTTAAAGTTACTTTTCATTCTGTATCTCATTGTGAATCTTTAGAAGGACCCCCGTGAATGTAAAAATATATATAATGAAATACTGTGTTTGAGCAATACACTCAAGGAGACTCAAATGGTACGCAAAATATAAACATTTGATTAAATTAAGAGTTCGTTTTTTATATGCGATTAATTTTTCCTAACATTTAAAAAACATCTAATAAACTCTTTAGATTTCCTAATAGTATATTGTTTTTGCTTCTTTAATGCACACTTTAGTTATAGAAAAGTTCCTTAACAATCATATATTTCAACTTTAACGATTTGTAAACCCTGTCGTAAAACTTTATATTGTTGCACATGTGGACTAAACATTTGGGTTTGTTTGTTAAGTTTTTGCACAAAGATACTCGAGAGCTATGTGCGCTACCATATCTAATTTTGAAGTGATAGATTAGAGCGAAAGCATCAAGTCAACACCATTCACCGGCAGCTCTTGGGCTATTCTTTACCAACGAATAGTGTGGTTGACCACATATTATAACAACGTCCCCACGGCTGAAAGGGCGAGCATGTTCGATGACGGGTTTCGATTCCACGTTCTGCACAATGCGAGTCAATCGCCCTAACCAGGTCATGCCAGGTCCAAAACATATGTGTGCTCGTCAGACTTCTCTATATCTCTTACCTGTGGAACAACAAACCTATAAACATCTGTACATTCAACACTAGTTTGATGGATGTTTCAAACTGTTTACGTATTTATATATACATGTATATATATATATATATGTCAATCTGGGCTCGACCCAGCGGTTAACGTGCCTGGAAAGTGAATCCAAGAATTGATGGCCACTAAAACACATTCCCTAATTTAAGGCGAAGGGGCTAATAAAAGTGACGACCAAATCCTACTATTCAGTTAGCCAAGAGTGGATCAAGAGTTGACGGTGGGTGCTGTTGACTAGTCTATCAGTTTAGTTCATATACATAGAAACATAGGCCCGTAGCTAAGGAGAGAAGGTACCCCACCGAATACGAAAGATCACTCAATACGGTCAGTTAGTTAGGCTAAAGTAAAATAAAAATAAGTCTCACCATTTAGCTTTGAATTCTAATTCTCATGCTATATTTTCTGGTACGTTAGAATAAAAAGAATAGCACCCACAGGGAAATATATA
>NW_013665631.1:216082-218338 GCF_000517525.1 Limulus polyphemus
CGCAGATAGCCCTCGTGTAGCTTTGTGCGAAATTCAACACAAACAAACAAACACTGATAAGGATTACGTTTAGACTGAAAAGTAACAACGAACCTTTAATTAAAACCACAAAAGTATCTAATAAAAGGCTAAAAAACTTTACGATGGTTTACAGGTTAATCCGTTAGAGTATTTTTACAAAACTGAACTTGTATTTACATATAAATAAACGTATTCTCTTAACAAAAATAAGCATAACTTTTAAAATATTTAAGTTGGCATAATGACTGTTATTCCTTTATCAGATTCTGTTAACATTAAAGAGTAAGTTATGTTTTAATATATTTTACAATATGGGCTTGACGCAACCAGCTGCCTCCAACTTGCTATCTCACTCCGCTGTTCAGAAAAGCAGCCTGTACGATAGGTCAGCTCGCAAACTTCACGTCGTAACAAAAAAGCCGATTTTCTGTGATGTCAAGAACACGTAGATTGGACAATCTACACGTGATCGAATGTCTTGTTTACAGACGAATCATACTTCAAATTGTAGAAAGATATGAGACATTTAGAGAGTAGCAAGGATATCCAACCTCGAAGAAAGGTACACACATATATATATAATCACATACTTTCCTGGGCAAGGATCAATACTTCTGTCCACAGTGACATTTTTATGCTATGAAATAACAAATTTGATTACATACGATATAAAGAAGTAGTCTCACAATCATTAATGTTGACATATGCAGATACATTGATAAGAACTTTATTATAGCTTATGATAGCGGCAACCACATTATAGTCAACTCGTTAGCAGCTTCCTGGACAAAGCAGGTATGGAGTAAATGGACTGATTAACATGCTCACCCAACATGAATTCGATTGAATATGTATGGAAGGTCTGGGAAGACATGTGGCAGCAAGTTATTCGTTTACAAGCAATGTTCATGAACTGGAAACTGCTCTGATGGAGAAGTGGGTTATACTATCCCATCAGCTATTGATTCACTCATTTCAAGCATGCAACGTTGATGTTTATTTATAATTTATCGAGATGTATAGCTTGTAATATGAAACGGAAAGTTATTAACATATATTCAATACGAGATACTTGCATTTCAAATGTCGTGATTGGGCACTTGACAGTTGTTTTGAATAAAAATGAACTTGAGGGTATCATTGACGCTATCTAATAACAGTAACTGTTTATTGTCATAGTTACAAGAAAGAAAACTTCGGTATTACTTAGTTGTTTCGAGCAGTATTGTAAAAACCAAGAGTCCCAGTGACGGATTAACATATTAGCTGTTGTCTTGGTTCTGGTGATTATGAAGGAAATTCCTGTAGTTTACTACTGATAAATTTTCAACAAAAGACATAACTTCAACACTTAAAATTCGAAATAGTTTCAAACGTGTTTTATATATTTTATGTGGTAAGCTTTGTTATTAATAAAGAATCACTTTGGGTCATTATCGAAGCCATTTTAAAGATCAGTATCTTTACGTTAAAGCATTTGTTACATGATAACAGTTAGTAATTATGAATCAACAGCGTTTTCCGTAAAGTTCGACGTATATTATTTTCTGAACGAAATGATGTGGCTCTAATGAAAGAAATGGGGAATAATTTAAGTTTTTCTAAGAATTTAGGTGGGACAAAAGTGTAGTCCTATAATCTTTATCTACTAGAAATCCACTAGAATAGCGAAAGCTCTAAATATAGGACACTTACATATGAAAATTCATAAAAACTCACTTGTCATCAAACATATCATGTCACGCTTATTCGTTCCACTATAAATATGCAAAAATAAACTTGTTTAATCTCTTAGTGGATATTGACATCCCATGTAAAACAATCTTGTTTAGTCTCATAGGGATATTCAAACCTCCTCTAAAACAATCTTGTTTAGCCTCATAGGGATATTCAAACCTCCTGTAAAACAATCTTGTTTAGCCTCATAGGGATATTCAAACCTGCTGTAAAACAAACTTTTTTATTCTCTTAGTGGATATTGACATCCCCTGTAAAACATACGTGTTTAGTCTCTTAGTGGATACTGATACCCCCTGTAAAACATACGTGTTTAGTCTCTTAGTGGATACTGATACCCCCTGTAAAACATACGTGTTTAGTCTCTTAGTGGATACTGATACCCCTGTAAAACATACGTGTTTAGTCTCTTAGGGGATACTGACACCCCCTGTAAAACATACGTGTTTAGTATCTTAGTGGATACTGATACCCCCTGTAAAACATACGTGTTTAGTA
>NW_013665631.1:219231-286149 GCF_000517525.1 Limulus polyphemus
TTGTTTAGCTCCCCTTTGCCTTTGACAAGATTCAGGCTAGTCTTCAAAACAATAAGACTCGTTCTAGAAAATTATATTGATTCACAGCATTTCTTTTACTTTTTCCCATTTACATTTTTTGTTCATGTAATGTGGTAACGGTATTTAAATATTTATTTCTGATTTTCATATTGTATAAACATCATTTCAGATAATTGTAATGCATTTATAAAAAAGATGATTCTTCATGATTTACCCATTTTGTGTAGTTGTTGTGAACAATACGTTTATTGAATGTAATTAAAATTTAATAGAATATATGGTAGCAAGTTCAAGGTGTGTGTGATCAAAATGGGAATCTTTTCAATAGATAAATAAATACTGATACCCCCTGTAAAACATACGTGTTTAGTTTCTTAGTGGATATTAAAACAACTTTTAGTTCCTTTGTATATAATGGACACATCGTATAAAAGAAACCTGATTAATCTCTTTGCTGATATTAACACCTTATGTAAAGCATGCGTGTTTAGTCTCTTTGTAGCACTTCCTTGTTACAATTGAATATATTATGTAGTGATGATCCAACATTTTTTTTTATATTCACAATAAGTTAACTGTTTAAACAAATACGTGATATTGTTTTTTCTTGTGTACAAATTGCATTCGGAAAGAACACACAATATAATTTTTTGTTAATGTCTTGATAAACCTAGTTTGACTGGTAAATGTCGATTGTCTTTCGTCTTAGACCTAAAAAATATGTTGATAAATTTAGTATCACTGCGCTTGAAACTGGAAACCTTACGAAAGGTGTGGACGTAAAGTTAAATGTCAGCTATCATGCTATTCGTGAGCGGGATGATGATATATATTACTGTCGATTACATAGATTTCTGTACAACTCGTTTATCTTTGTAGGTTATGTGATGATAAATGTTGCTATTATATATGAAACATCTTACATGTACTTTATTCTATTAAAATTACTTTATTTCATAAATGATGTTAAAAACTTGCATGAAATAAATAAAAAAAGAAAGATTGCTAACTTCCTGCCTAAGTTATTTAACGTAATTTTTTTCTGAATTAAAATGGACGTATAAGCATTGAATGTTATTTCGAAGTATTATAGTTGTATAGGACATATACCTGATTTATTTCTTAAATTTGTGAATTTTTATTATAAATAAATTAAATTATTTTGGTCCCAATATTTATTTATGAAAGATTTGAATGGCATGATATGTTTCACAATATTTGAATAATTGAGAAATAAAATCAAGTCAAGTCATCCTCAATTTTATTTCAAAATTTATTTCTTACAGCTGAATCACTTATAAGTGTAGTTAGTTAACCGTTTAATTGTAACTCCTGTTGTTCATGAAAGCGTTCTAAACGTTAATATAACTTACACGTTATGTATACTGATATACGTATTAAATTGACTAAATTAAGATTTTACTGAATTAGGACGATGCTATCAAAATATACCAGTGTAAGTTGGTTTGTGATAATGATTACATTCCAGTTTCGTAGAATCTAAAAAAGGTATAATGGAGTTATATTATACTTCTACCGTACATCTATGGTATTGGTTCATATATTTAGCAAAAATTCCTACGTGATTTTTATGTGTAAATACTTTAAATGTGTCATCCATATAACGCTTATAATACGCAGGTTTTAATTTAATAGGGCATGATGCTAAGCAATGTTTTTCATTACAACAAAAACAAAAAATAGAGGAGCCAACGGAGAACTCATAACTATACCATCAAGTAGGAAATAAGATTGCTCCGTCCTTAATAACTCATGAAAGACATATAGCCTTAGATATCAGATCCGTGCGTAAATCAATAGTCTCTTCCAGTGGTATGTGCGTGTGTGTAAAGATTCAATATCTAAACCAGACCTCCATAATTTCTCAATTCTTGATAGACTCAATAAATTCAAAACTGTCCTTGATTATGAAGCTATTAAAGGTATAAGTCTTTAAAAAGTTGATGAGAAGTTTTTACAGTTCGTAATTGAACACTCCAATATTAGACATGTCTCACGAGGCAGCCTATGTAGGGCCTGTTCCCAATTTCATATATGTAGCCTTCACCATAATACTTCACAGCTGGCACAACACAACCGCGCTTGAACTGTTGACCCGCGTCCAGACGCATATTTATCCATAACTTTGAAAATGGGTGAATTAACTCTCATAACTTTGTGACAAATCGTCTGTGTCGACGTGCTTTATCCACGCAAAACGATACTGAGCATTCTTGGGAACCATGTGTGATTTGCATAGCCTAAATGTTCCAAAGAGCCCACAGCTTTACATGTTGTGTACAATCACAAGTAGTCATATTGCATGCACTAAAATCAATGTGAATTTTTTTTTCCAGTTTTCATTTTACATCGAACATTTATCACACTCAAAAGTATTATGTATGACCTTTATATTTGGGTTAGTTTGAATGGTTTTTAACTGTTTCTACTATGAAGTGCATAAATAGTAGGTTGCAAACATCAGGAACTGGTATTAGTATTTGTATTTATTTTCAAAGTTTTCACTAAACCGTGGTTTGTCCTCTGAGATTCTCTTAACTGACAAGGTATTAGCACTATTAGTTTACTTATGTAATATGTCTCTGAATTTATAATCATTTATGTATGGGCTAAGTCACACACTGAAAGGTGTTACGATACTTCTGAGGAAGGGGGAGGGCGTCAATATTAACAATAATGTTACAATAAGCCAAGAGAATGATCTTAGTTATACAAAAATTGAAGCAATAATAAACGTTACGATGTTATACTTGATACATTGAACGTAATCGTTGTTAACACTTTTTGGTGAATTTCCCCCTATAACAGTTAGTTTTCTAGCTTTAAAACTCAAACAAACGTTTATATTGAAAGGTTTCTCAGGAATAAAGCAGAAATTATCAGCGGCTTTATTAACATATTATTCTCGTTTGGATCTGTAGTTCTAAATTATTTCTTTAAGTTGGATACTTTGAGCATTTGCTCAGTAAGAGTTCGTGTGGAAATCACTTGTAAACCCACAACTGAAAAAGAATATATATATTTGAAAAATTTCACTGATATTTTCCTCTTCTGTTAGCTGCAAGTGTGTGAACCTTCACTTTGGCAGTTCAAAATAATACGTAGTGCCTATTGTACCTTTTCTGTATTTTCACAAATTTAATGGAAAATGTAAATCGACATTTATTCACGTAATTAGCGACTTTACATCTCGAATGCATCTCAAAGAAAATTCTTACGCAACACACACACATTGAATTAAATCATAATTTGTATAAATAATTAATAACTAAATGGATGAAAATAATTAAACAGAGATGTTGTTTAAATGCAGAAAGTCACAATTCTTTAAAATTATCATATCGCTACTCTATTGTAAGAGATCAATAAGAGTACAGTGTATTTTTAAGCCAAAGTAAAGCATCCGTGTATCTACTAATGGTTATATGAATGTAGTGAGGAAAGAACATTAATTAAACGTATCATAAACGTAGATATAGAAGATATTTGTGAATTTTAAACTGAGACATGTGTAAACCTAATACTTCTAAATCTAAGTAAAAAACTATAGAACTTTTAACATGTTTTAAAGTCCTTTTGAGTCGAATAGTTCCAGGAGAGAAAAAATAGACAGAAGTTAAAGAATGATTTTGTATGTATATATATTAGCGTTAACTACAAGAAATAATAAATAAAAGAATACAATTCCTTAGGTGAAAAGTGTTTTTAATAAGTCTTCTTCTGACTTTTGTTGTAAAAAGAATGTAAAACTAGAAGTTTAAGAAATAAACAACATTTCGGCAAAATAACAGAAAAAAAATTAATTCTCAAAGATTCGTGAATCATCACATAACTAATGATAATATTCTGTTTGTGTATTTGTTGTTAAGCTACACAATGAACTATCTGTGCTCTGCCCACCACGGGTATCGAAATCCAATTTTTAATAATAATACTTAAAATATCTAGTCTTTCACAACCAATTTTTCTTCCTTCAAGCGACATAGCTTCTAATGATTTTTTTAATTTATATAGTAAATTACGCTAAATAAAATGAAAATAGTTTCATTATTTCAATTTATTACATTTTCATCGCACTTTTTGGTATTTCTATTTTCTTTTCTTGCCCATTGTAGTGCTCCCTTTTTTGTACGACGTTTCCTTGATTAATGGTAAGCTATAATTAAATTTTATGGGCACTATTCGAATAATTCTTATGAATTTGGCATAATATTGGCAATAAAGTACGAGAAAAAAAAAAGCTTTTACTCTCCGGGTTATAATAAAAAAAATTCAGGCAATGTTTCGTCATTTGCGGCTTCAGCAGAGCTAATAGTACGAGCTTGTAATACTAGCCCCGATAAAGCCAAAAGGGCGAAACGTTGGCTGAACTAAAAGGTATTTTATTATTATCTGGAGAGTAAAGGTATTTTTCTTCTTTGTACTGCCATAATTTCTTAATCCCTCCAGTATGCAATACAAATTCTGGAAAAAACAAAATAGATATAATATTGTAAGTTATAAATTAATGTACAGTGTTTATCACATACATTTTTTCTAGATTTTGAAATACCATGTAGACGTCTTCTCTTAAGAAATACATCCAGATGGATTTTAGATAAAATAAAATGTAATTCGTAGATTTGTGTAAATTAAACTAGTCGTTAAAAGTAGATAAATATATTACACGACGACCCATATAAAACAAAGTATTGTGAAGTTGTAGCTTTACGATGTTCAAGGCAAATTCATTGAAAATCTAAATTAAACCAATAGATAAATGAATGTAAAGAATTCAGTTTCCGGATGGTAATTAATTAATGTTCTTAGGTTTCAAAGAAAACGTAGACGATTAAGGAACAAAGAATGTTTGAGTTAAAAGTCACCCTAAATTTTCATGAAAATTTTCAGTTATGTCCGTAATATAAATACCAATGTTGATGATGTTGTTTTTGTTTATAAAATATAAAATGCTAGACATATACAGCTGTTTCATTAGAGAATGAATTAACTATACATGATCAAATGTGATGGTAAATAAATTTAAAATATCTCAACATAAAGCAATTCGCCATCAAAACGTTTTAAGATATGTCAGTGATTTGTAGCTCTTTTTTATCATTGATTTATAGCCTTGTATAATTTAACACTGATACTTTGTAAAATATCCTATGTTGCTTGCTAAACATAGGTATTTAAAATGACTGTTTTCTAAATTTCTACTCATAACATTTGTGCGAACATTACCTGTTAATATTTTAAAAAGTGGAACGCTTTTACGATTAAAAAAATCAGTAAAAATAGTAAGCTCAGTTGGAGACTAGTTTGTGGTTCTAGATATACTGTATATATTTACACTTGTCAGGGTATACATAAGACTGCTATCTGCACTGATAGCTTTCTTCTATATAACAGAATGACTCTCGAAAAGATATTTCACAATTTACTTGTAGCTCACACTAAACTTAATGGTGTTCTATGTCTTCTTTTACCTTCGAAACGGAATTAAAGAAACGACATTCCGAAAAGTTTGGTGAAGTAGTGCATGACTTGAATACTACTTGTTCATCTGGCTTCTTGCAAGTCAGGGAAAATTACCTGGGAGCCTAAGAAATGTTCATGCTTTGCGAACATTTTCTTGATGCTAGAGAATGATTATACTGTGTCCACTCAAGCTTTGATCGTTGCCAGTTCTGCTGGAGAGCTAAAAAGGATTCTTATGTAAGGTTTTTACTCAACTCCACATTTGCTGATCTAGTTAGCACTCGAACAATTGATAGTAAATCAGAAACACTTGACTTTCTTCGTATTTCGCTAGAAAGATATCATTATTAATAAGTAATGAGCTGTTCTCCCTTCCACAGGAAAGTTGCAATATTTCAGAACTTAGAGTGAGCTCGAGTGGAAAATATCTGAATTCGAAAGCAAATATATTAGAACCATTTGTCTTCAATCTTACACGATTGTCTTTTCAAGTAAATAAAACTTTCTTACTGCTCTAATCAGGTGTTGTGGCATTTATCAATGGTATATTGATGGAAATAATAAACATCGGGTCTGCTACTGTCTTCTTAACGACAACAACTAAACGAATGATCATAGCTCATCCTGATACAACTTATCATCCATAAAAGATTAAGAAAGCCCTTTTAAAGGAAAGCTTTTCAATTAAACTTTCAGCAAGTTCCTGTTATATATATAATGTTGTGTAGTTCAACACTGTAAATTCAACATGAGTACGGTATTCAGTTACGTGAGAGAGTTAGTTTGAAAAATCAGATCATTAATAACAGTTATCAAACGCATACTATAACCAATAAAGTAAATTAGGACAATCAAAATGAAAATTAGCGTCTACTGTATGCTTCTGTCTTAAAGGCAAGTTCATAGTCTAGTGAGAGAAAAATATATTCTTCATTACATTATTTATCTTCAGAACTAATTGCTAATTTGTGCCTAATATGCAATACTTTTAAGTTTTACCTTGTAGCTGACATCAAATGTAAATATAAGTTTTAATATTTGGTGTTTTTTACTCTTTTCAAAGACCAAAATCCTTATAAAATCCAGTTTACAAAACATAACTGTCTATACATATATATATATAACTATGTATAAAACATTGTTTTAGTTTCTATAAGCTAAAGTAATTCATCATGGCAGGCAAGAGAGAATGGCAAAAAAACAAGTAATTCTTAGGTAATGTCCTTTACTCTGGGAGGTCCTGACGAAAATAGCAAAAGCAATACTAAAGAGATTTCTTATAGAAGGACATTGATTGAAGTAAAGCAGACCCTTCTGCTGAAACAAGAACCAAAGAGAAATTGAACAACGATTTTTTTAGTACGTTTTTTGTTTCTTCCCGCCCAAATTAACCTCTAATTTCTTATTATTTTTACTCCTCTATGAACGACCAGAGAAAGTTAGGAGGAGGCGGATATTAGCAGGGAGTGGTGAGACAAATATCAAAACTAACATCAATCATTTCCTGACAACTCGTTCCGTAGTTTTTTTATGGTCAATTGATTGGATCTAGGCTCATAATCCTTTGCTTCTAATGGGCGAACCTTGGTCAATAGCGCATTAGTTCGTTTTACATATTAGGCTCAATTTAAGTAAAAAAGTGCGTGTCTTGCCACAGACTTCATTGCTTTATAATCTTTTACAGGTGAAAAAAGTATTCTAAAAAATTAAAGTGAATTTCAAAATGTTTAAGTTTCTTTTCAATAAGTTCTTTTGGGGATGTTAAGACACTTCAACTGCATTATATATGTCTTCATTTAAATGTTGTTAAAATACTAGTAATTAGGTGAAAGAGAGCTGTAGCAATGGCATTAATGTTTTTGTTGCTTGTAGTGCTTATACAAATTGAATCATATGTTAATTATATAGCTACTTACCCATGATAAATGTAATTGGTGTTTCATTTAAACATTTCCAGAATAAAAACAATTAAAGCCCTGATGAGTAAATTCCCTGCTACCTATTTGATTGGGTAGTAAAAATAGGTTTTGCTACACATTTTTGTTTTTAATTATTTGGACGTTGTTCAAGTTTTCTTATATGTTTTCAATATTTGCAAAAAAAGCGTGAAATATTGCAGTACAACCAGCGGATTGTAATATTAACGAAAACAATAAAATTCTTTTTAGGTTCAGTGATTTGCTAACCTCGTTGTTTAATTTTTTTCTTTTTCTTTTGCTTTAGACGTTTCTCTAAAGTATTTTTGAAATGTTTACCTTTATTCGTCAAAAAACTTTTTTTCACTCGACAAACGTTGTCATTAAAGTTTGAATATTTGAGATTTAATATATTTCCATGAAGTCTTGAAAAAAGGCAAAGGCAATAAAGCACAGATACTGAATTTACAACACTTCTCAATTATTTGCATGCTAGAGTTTTGTACACGTGGAGTTAACAGCTATAGGTAAACATAAGATTTCTTCACGATTCATTTGCGTTTCCTTAAATACTGTGTTTTCACTCACCATTATTCAGTACCATTAGCTATACTTTTAAATTTACATTTATATCGAAGCTAGTGATATGATATACAGATTAATTAGCATAACAAAATAGCTGGTTTCTTTTTTACATCAATATGATGTCTAATGTGTTTCTGAAATATTATTTTTGTTGATCTTTTTGTTCCTCTAAGGTATTGTATTCATAGAGGGTGCTATAAATAATGTTTTTGCTATTCATTGGGCCTTAAGTACTGTATTGTAGCTTCTAAAAAATTGTCTGACGTTGTGCTATTTATTTATTTTTCACATTTGGCTTCTTTCTTTTTTATGCATCAAATGTTAATATTTTCTTCATTCTTCTTGAGACCTTTTGTATTAAAGATATAGTTTTTTCTCAAGAATAAACAGTGTGTGTGTTTGTTTGTTATTAAGTAAAAAAATTGTACAATGAGCTTACGCTGAGCCATAGGATAAAAAAAAATATATACATAATACTGGGGAGGGAGGAGGGGTGCAAACCGTGCATGAATCTTTATGAATTTATACTGTTAGGGTGGTTTTCTGTAAACTTCTGAAGTAAGAGAATCATATGTCTGGGAAGGAAATATTGTTATATTTTTCTATTTTCCTAGTGAATTATATTGTTGGATGTTGTCTGTTCAGGTTTTGAAGCCTGGAATCTTATTTGTAAAGGTTGTTCATATTAGGAAATGACACCAATAAATCAGAGCCAAATTCTGGGTCTTAGATTGACTGTTTTTAGGGCGTTATCTTCGAAATGTTGCATGTAGAAGGTACTGAGTACTAGTGATAGGTGTAAGCCCATAGATTAGTTTTCTTTTTGTTGATATATTTTTCATCTAGAAAGTAAATTGTATTGATACAAAAACGTTGTGAGATCTATTATTTTGTTTCCAGCTATGTTTGACAGTTTAATTCTGAACTTTGGACGACATGCGAAACTAAAATAACAATAATATCTTCCTTCTTCCATGTAGAGGCAGAAAACAAACATTGCTTAAATCATAGCAATAAAATAAAATCATAAAAAATATGATTTATAACTAATAAAATCATAGCAGTTAAAGTCACTTATTTATTAAAAATAGAAAATAAACTAAACATTTGCTTGAAAATAGTAACGTTATTTTATGCGTAGGTAAACGCTGTTTCATTTTCATTGTTAGGCTTTACTAATCGATATGAAAAAATTACATTATTTCGTGTCCTTGACTGGCTGTAAGAACAAATGTGAAGGAGAGAATCGTTAAAATAAAAAAACACTTGTTGCTTCAGAACAAAGCAAATATATCAAATAAAAAGTATTGAAAGGACTAGAATCAATAGAATGGGTTTTACTATCTCACCAGGAATATTTCTAATAACACATGCCTGCGATGGTTTTATTGCCTTGAAATTTGTACATGTTCTACAGTAATTCCTGTACGCTGAATCCGAAAGTGATATCCATTTTTTTTTATCTCGTACAGATTTTACACAAAACGTCAAAACGCAATACATAAAAAAATTACCACAACACGTAGTTTTGAGACTAAAAGACGTAGATTTTACGCAAAAAATTCAGGATGAATGAGGATGCTTATTCGTTTGACATCAAAGTTCTTCCCTTTTCTTCAGTTTATTTGTATTTTTGTTAATAAACATGATAATAAAAAATGTTCATTGTGGTAAACGAAATAATAATTTAATCTAAGTAAGAGTATTTTTTCTTCCCGATTTGTACAAAATCCTTACGTGATAGAAAATAATGAATATTATTTTCGAAATCTGCGTAGCTGAATTATGGAAAATCCGTTATTAAAACCAAAACAACTTTTATGAAGTTTAAATTCGCAGGCCTGGGTAATCAGATTGGCGATTAAATATCACTTCAATAAGAAGTATGTCGATATTTGACACGTAATCGACTGTAGATTAACGCAAATAAAGTGGTTTACTTGACCTGATATAGTTCCAAACACATGTTACAGGAGCTAATGTAATATATGATTAACACGACTATTTCATTAAATAAGGTAGTGACGTATTTTGTATTCTCACAGGAACACTGCGTTTTTATATTAGTTAAATTTTACTACACGGAACATACAAGATAAGTAAATAATAAAACAAGGTAATATACAACTTTATGGGTTTAGTTATCTTTTGAATAACCGGCTAGCGTGGCCTAATGATTAACATACCGGACTATGGACCCGAGGGTCCATGGATTGCGTCCCGTTGCCGCAAAAAATAGCTCTCCGCAACTTGAAACCGTAAATGCGTTACAAAAATTACACTATTCTCTTAGACTAACCCAAGATTTGGCAGTGAGTGCTGTTTACTAGCTGCCTTTCCCCCTAATCTATTGGCTCAAAAGTATGATCTGCTAGCGCAGATAATCCTTGTGCAAATATCCGAAACAAACAAACTGAACTTGCTATTTGTTCACGATATTTACATTATATAAAATAAATGACTCTTTGAAATTAAATATGTAATATTTTTAGTTAAGTAGTTATTTAATCAACTGAAGAAAAAATAACTGAAATTAAAAAATATTTACTGAATATATTTATTGAATCAACTTCATTGAAAATGCGTAGCTGTTTTACAGTATAAATAACATTAATTTCAAAATAGCCAGAATTCAGTTCTGACTAAATCAAATTGTCTGAAAGAGTCATACTTTGCCAAAAAGAAATATTCAGTAATAAACATTGATAAAGTCTATACCTCTGCAAAGTGGTATACTTTGAAATCAGTAGGTGGACAAGATTTCTCACATGACTTGGGCATTTAGATATGGCCTGCTTGTTGGCCTATATGTGATTTCTGTTATTTGTTGCACAAAGTATTCTACCATAATATCATCAGCTTGACACAGGGCATTCATCTGAAACAGGACAATTTTGGTTCCACTGCCCTAGCGAAAGTAAACGTAACTGCGTCCATTGTCAAGTTAATATCTCATCGACCAGTATGTCCAATAAGACGTGTCTGTCAGTTCTTATTGAAACTTTCCATATCATGACTAAAGCAAATAAATATAACTTAGTTCATAACTGGTTCTCAAGACAAGAGCCCCTCAATCACTTGTTAAATAAACGAAAAAATAAATAAAACGTTTGAAAATATTTCGTGTGCTACGATCAGTTTAACTCCACTGTCTTTTAAAATGTACCCTGAGCTGATTATGATAGTTTATTTGATGTTATCAAGATATTGATTACTAGCTGGAGTACCCGTCTCCGTACGGAAGTTGTGTAAATTCGTGATTAATGAAAGGTTATCTTAGGACACGAAAGGTTGCTTCCCTTATATGTAATTTTGAAAATCGCAAAAATGCCCATAAAAACTGATAAACACAAAATGTGAAATCGCAAATGTGTATGTATGTATCTCCACATGGACCCAACAAATCTTCATGCCAAATTTGGTGAAGATCCATCAACAGGGGGCGAGGTAGTGGTAAGAAACGCAAAAACGCCCATAGATACCGCAAAATGTAAAACTGATAATTTGTATGTACCCCACACGGACCTAAAGAACGTCCATATCAATTTTGGTGAAGATCCATCCACACCCTGCGAAGTAGTTACATGGACATACAACAGGCAACAGACGGTACTATTATAATTATATAGATTAATATGTAAAGTAATTTAACTGATTATGTAAGAAGAATTACAAGAAGTATATTATTAAAATATTTATATACTAGTTATAAATGCTACGCTCTAATATACATATGTACATATAATTTGTAAAAGATAATTATATCACGCAGAAAAAAACAACTTTTATTACGCTTTAGATGGCAGACTTATCCATCACTCATGTTTAGCGGCTGAACTTTAAAATATCAATTGTTCACTTGTTCGATGTGACGTATAAAAAAACATATATTTTCCCTTTCCAAGGAAGCATTTATTAAATGAAACTCTCACGTACTAAAGATGTAAGGTTAGTGCAGGTAAACATACATTCAGTGGTCTTCGACTTTCTAGTAACCGGAGAAAACATTTCATGCATAGATACATTTGAATAACTCTTGACCTTCTAAATACCCATACGGAAGTATTACTTACACATTAACGTTGTCTAATATGTATTATAACAGAATCTTGAAGTTGTACTAACCATATCATTCCATATATACTTATACATTAATGTTGTCTAATAAATGTTTCAGAATCGTGAAGTTGTACTGACCATATCACTTCAAATGTTGTCTAATATATATCACAGGATCATGAAGTTGAACTGATCATATCACTTCAAATGTTGTCTAATATATATCACAGGATCATGAAGTTGTACTGACCATATCACTTCAAATGTTGTCTAATATATATCACAGGATCATGAAGTTGTACTGACCATATCACTTCAAATGTTGTCTAATATATAGCACAGAATCATGAAGTTGTACTGACCATATCACTTCAAATGTTGTCTAATATATAGCACAGGATCATGAAGTTGTACTGATCATATCACTTCAAATGTTGTCTAATATATATCGCAGGATTATGAAGTTGTACTGACCATATCACTTCAAATGTTGTCTAATATATATCATAGGATCATGAAGTTGTACTGACCATATCACTTCAAATGTTGTCTAATATATATCATAGGATCATGAAGTTGTACTGACCATATCACTTCAAGTTTTGTCTAATATATATCATAGGATCACGAAGTTGTACTGACCATATCACTTCAAATGTTGTCTAATATATATCACAGAATCATGAAGTTGTACTGACCATATCATTCCATAGTAAAATTATTATCACGTGTAATTCTTAGCATGAAGCTTCAACCGATTCTTAGAGTTTCTTTGATTATCTATAATTTCTACCTAACATTGAATTGTTTTGAAAATGTTCTTAGCTGAATGTCTGTAATTATACCACTGGGAAGTGTTTTAACGTGTTATATTCTCTGTAGAAGGGTACGAGACAGGTTAAGAATGGTACTTGATACGCTTTCTATTACAACACTGTATAGCAAGGTATAATAGTTGTAACTGTTACATTCAGTATCACCACTCCTCGATTTTTTTTATGTGTCTGCATTACATAGATACAAATGAGTTATATAAAAACGGGAATGTTACTTTGGAATATGTGCACGTTTAGTACGAAATGAACCTTTCCATAAATTTTACGACCTTACCTTTACGGCGAAAATACATCACCACAGATAAGTTTAGTTGCTTGGTGACGCACGACGGCTATTTGTTTGTTTACCTAGATATTTAATGGGAGATAAGTTTTATATACAATTTAGGTTACGTGTGTGAATAATAGACATATGTATATATATATATGTATATCAAGCTATAAAAAAGTAGAACTAAAGTGACAAACATGGGTGTCCGCAGGAGGGAGCAAGAGGGGGTACTTCCCCCACCTGAAAAATGAGAAACATAATTCTTTGTTTATTCATTCAGCATATGTATATGATTTTTTTTATTCAATTCACAATTTCACACTACTTTTTGCCCCCCTTGGAAAAATGTGTCCCCCCGGAAAAGTTCTGTAGACGCCCATGGTGATAGAGTTTTAAACTTGTCAATTCACAGAAAGGATAATTAAAAACCAAGAACAATTCAAAGATGATGTGGTTTGAAATTGCTTAAGCTAGCAAAACAATAAAGCTTATTAGACCTAACAAACGTGATTAAAATAACGCTTCAATACAGATTATTACACACTATAATACACATTATTAGTCCAATTCGAATTTCAAATCAGGTAAGTATAGTGACAAAAAAGAGAACACCTATGATCAAACATGGTTCAATTTATTAGGATTAATTCAAAAGCAAAGTACCTTATTTACATTTTGATCAATGTGAAAGTTCTTCTATTAACATTTTGGGAGTTGTTAATGGTGTAATTGACATTAATTGCGATTCAAACATACAAGGGACATTAGGAAACATTTTTAAATTTCTCTAAAAGCTTTCGTACGCTCTTGAATGTTCATTTAATAAAAAAATGTGTTGTTTCTTGATCCATTTTGTCGTTGTAATGACTTCCGTACTGCTTCAAACTTGTATGTATCTGTCAACATAAAAAACTTAAAAGCGCAATTAATGACAGTGTCCTTTCTGAACTATATTATTTATGCATTTAGCTTTTAATGTTTTTAGGTTCACGTGAATTTTCCTCTCTCCTTTTTAATCGTGATAATTAATGCTCAGACTGGTGACTGAACGAGGCTGCTAGATGCTGGTGAAATAAATGTATATTTAAATAATCTTTTCAAATATATTTGAAATTTAACATCCAACCACGTGTCATTTATGAAAGTAAATTTCGTTTCTAAAATAATTTTGTTGCAATGCGTTGCTCAAAATCGTGAACAAATACTTTTAGACCATATGGACTCTGTGTAGAAAGTAACAATTAAATCATTGTAAGGCAAGTCTCAGAGCATAGTAATTAAATATTTTTCGTATAAGCAGAAGATATCACAGGAAGTACATTCCATGGTTTTTGGAATGTCACTAGGTGGCGTCACCATAGCAACTACTTAATGTTGCCACCAATATTTTCGATTACTTCATCCATCCTGATTATTGCAGTACGTAATATCTCTCCAGGAGTTGTCCAAATATCAGTCATAATGGCATCCTTCAGTTGAGGAAAGGTTGCTGGATTATGACGAAAGACCCACATTTTCAGAAAAACCCATACCAGCATTTAATAAGATCAGTGGATTGTGACAGATAAGGTAATGGAACTTTTTGCAGATAATTTACTAACTAATCTACTGAAAGCAATACTTGCGCGTAACTTACATGTTGTGTTGATTCTGCAGTGGTATGCCTGTGGCATAGCTCCACCAGTTTGATATGTTATTTCACTGCTAGCGACAGAATAACTCTTGTCTGTCTTACCCTGTAAACTGTTACCCTACTTTTCATCTGCAACTTCCTTAGCGCCATTTTATAGAAACCAATCGAATACAGTTCCCATGATAGCATACGTATAAAATTTCATCTGTGTTAGAAACACCCTAAAAGCTCATTCAAATGTACGTACTAACTCTATAACTATTCTGAAGTTATTGAGTTATTGAGATTCAATAAACGACAGTCTTCAGTCTAATTCGTTTAACCTGGGTAAACTAGTTTCTTATGATTTACATCTGCTTTCTAATCTTAATGTTAAGCTAATAACTATGAAAAAACGGCAATGAAAATCTGTTCATTTGCACGTTTACATATTTAAACTAAGGATTTTTTAAAATAATTAAAAAAAATAACATTAAATAACATCTTTTGAAACATTAAATTTGTTTTTATCTATAACAATCTCAAGTCATCATGAATTAATTAACTATTTTTAACTTCTTCCTTTTCTTGTAATCCAAAGGTTTAGGTGCTCTGGAGCCAGCACACTGAGCTTCAAAATCAAATTACTTAAAATTAAAAAAAAAATCCATAAAATTTGACGACCTTCATCCTCGTGCCTAATTTCCTTTAATTTTAGAAAGTAATTCTGATAACATTTATAATACGATATCGACCAAGTAATTACACTCTCCCTCTTTCCGTTCCCCCAACTTTTTCTCAACAGCGGGCTACTATGGCCGTCACACATGCAGGAGAAATGATTAGAATTTATTTGCGGCAAATTCTTCGGTTTAACGTTAATGAACAGGAAGCGGTTCCGCTCGTGAAATAGTCTGCCGAAATCAGGAATAAAGCACACAGCTGTTATTGTTAGGCACAACATACAGTATTAGCCGTTGGCTAAATGAATCATTAAACAAATACAACTTTTGATGTAAATTTTTGGGGTTTACTTTTAATTGAAAATTTTAGCTTTTTAAGCCAATTTTGCCTTTTGAAGGTAGAATGCAAAGTTTTTCAATTAATTCAAAAGACCCCCTTGAAACAGCGGTAGCTTTATATACCTTACACCGTTAAATAGCTTTTCCTAAATAAAGAAAAAATCAATAGCTGTAGAATTTCTCCAAATTTCATACTTAAAGTTCTTTGAAAAAAAGACTAATTTGATACATTCCGTTTATGATCTATATATCCACACTATTGATTTTGAAAATAGCGTATACATTTCACTGTGAGGCATCACAGATTTTAGACTATCTTATTTATGATTTACTTCTAACTACTGGTTTCTAGAACTGTCTGCAACCTTTACTGAAATGCATTAGAAAATTTCGTCCTGTATTTTATTCACAATTTCTAATCAAAGGTAAGCTAACTATATAAATCAGAATTACACATTAATTAGAACATTAATGAAACCAGTTTTATGTATAAAATTGACTAAAAACACATAACGCCATAAATCAATACACCTTTAAACCAAAAACTAAAACTTATAATAATTAAAGTGCGTTCAATGGTCAGTTGGATATACTTTTGGTTAATAACATTGATTTCTGGAACATCATATGAATTCCTTGGAAAATACTACAAAATTTTACCCTATTTTAGCGTTGTTTTTCAGAGATTTTGTAAAAATCTGCACAAAAAGTCAGAAGAAAAGTTGTGCATAATCGTCCCTAATTTTGAATTAATAGACTAATAATGCAACTTCATTTACAGTCTGTGAAATAAAAGTGTGTATCCCGTTCAAATTTGGCCATATAGAATACAGTAAAGACACTTTGAATTGTCACAAAGTTGAATGAGCCTCCATAATTAACCAATTAAGAGGAGTAAAAAAAACACCTATAGTTTAGAGTGATTTTAGAAATAAATCAGACTACTGGTTTCATTGCTTTGCTAGTAGAAAGCATTCAACACTGTAGTTTTAAATTCAAGATTTGTCACCAACCGAAAGCACTTTCAACCATCCTGAATATATTTTAAATATTGTATAGTCTAGTTTTTCATAAATATGAATCGTCTTGCTTTCCATAGATCAAGGTTAATCAAGTATTGGAACTATTTCGCGTGTCTTTTTATCACACTAAAAGAGACCATCGTCTCTTCACTCTCTCAATTTCATCGAATTTATAGAGTCTCGGCATCTGTCACACACTCTAACAGTAATAACCTACATATCAAGTATTTCCTTGTCTTTGCTAGATGAAACCATGGTTATCGAAAACTTTGGAAAGGCAGTAAGTAAGATATTATGTGTAGAAGAAAGTTATATCATTAAAGGTCTGCTGCAAATATATCATTGCACATATTTGAAACTGTAAGCATTGTATTTTAAGTAAAGAATTGCACTGTTCATTATCTGAAAACTTATATAGTCTTACTGAACTCATAAAATATGATATTCCTAACCCGAGAAAGAAGAAGAAAACACGTGATATTGACAAATGTATTATGTAATCATAACTTAAAACATTCAATTACAACTTATTGTAAATGGATCTTAACTTCTTCGTCCATACTTTATATTAACAAGATCAATAAATTTATTTCTTTTACATTATAAACCAAATGCCATGGGCCTGATCTTGAGATAAAATTGTGTAATTTAGATTTTATAAGAAAATAACAGTCAAAAAAAGTTAAATTGTGAGAGAATACAGAATTATAGTAAAGTCACCAGTTGTGAATGTCATAGCTCCAGTATTATTGTTAATTAAAATATGTAGATAGGTGTTTGAACATAAGTCAAGAACTTAAGAAACTACAGTTGTAAATCTACTTGCAATATTCATTTCTCTTATAACAAAATACTATGTATTAAAGTTCGAAACGTACCAAACACCGATTAAGAAACAAAACTTAAATAAGAGCTGATTTGCCGTTAAATTAAATTATTCTTTATTCAAAGAAGAACATTAGAATTTTCTTTTTTAAAGCATATTTTTCAAACTTGATTAAAACGAAGTAAGGGGTATTTTTCATCATCCTCGACTGACTTCTTGCAGATTTAAAACTCCTATTTATCACATTTGTCTTTAATATAATTAACATTGGAAATCTTGGTTGAAAGAAATAAAAAAGTACATTTAAAAAAAAATCTTATTAAAGTAAAAGTTGATAATGAACATATCGCTTTTTATTACAGAGGAATATGAAAGTATCTTTTAAAAATACTTGAAGCAGCTGTAGTAACTAATTTTAAAACCTAATTAAACAGAAAGATAGTAGTGTTCGTTTTATTTTATTAAATGCCGCAATCGAAAAGAACCAATCACACATTTAGAGTTTTTTGTTGTTTTTTTTTACTTTCATCCGCTTATGTGGGAAGTTGTATTATTCTAAAAATAACTCACATATTGTGTATCATTCTTTGGTCAATTTGCCAATTAATATACCTGGTTTTGATAACGATGATGTTAAAATACTCTCTCTAGCTATTTTTTTTAAATAAAGCTTGCTGTTAAACTAATATTCACAAAAATGGGTCCTTTCTAAGAAAAATTCATATAGTGAATGATAAAGTTGTTTTAATTTTAATGTTATTGTCAAAGAAATGTTATGGGAGCACATTATTTAAATCACTGCAGTTAGACTAGTTAGTAGTAAAGACTACGTTGGTTTATGGTTTTATCTATAAATAGCAGTGAACAGAAGATTTCATTTGTAAATAATTATTTTACCTATTAATATTCCGAATCAGAAGGTTTCTTGCATTTTTAAACTTATGTGTCTTCTTAATATTAGCGACTAGCATTCCCACTTAGTTTTAGTGAAGTATTTTGTATAAAGTATTTATACACACTTTATTTTATCATAAAGAAATCATATTAGTGTTAGTAGAAAATATACGATTAAGCAACAAGAATGAAACAAAGACCAAACAAATGCCTGAACTGAAAGTACCCGTATTTCGACACTCTTAACACTAAAACTACCATTGTATTACATAAAATCCAATACTGACTGATTAGAAATAAAATTTGCTACAGTTCTCTATCACTAATCGAAATGTTACTCTCAGAAATACTATTAAAAGTATTCCTTATTTTTCATCTGAAGAGAAGATTTCCATGAACCTTTGCTGAGAAACTGACTTTTTTCACGCGAGGTGGAAGAAACGGTGATGAAATAAATAAAACTTCCTCATAAATCACCGGTTAATCGATCTTTTATATTGTCATTTAAAACTAATTATTGTAAACAAAAAGCTAATTAAATTCAGTGGTTACTTAATACGAATAAATTGTAACATATAAATCGGTATCTTAGATATGTAATTGTGATTATACTTGTTTTTGCTAGCATTTGTTAAATATTTCACTCCGCATCTTCTTATATTTATACTATAAAAATCTTTAGCTTAGAAACCACCAAGAAACATCAGAATTTAAGTGGTATATATAGCCGACTAATGCATCAATTTAACGATATGTAAAATTTATGTAAATTAATTAAAGTTCTCCGCCTGAAAAGGCTTAGTCTAATTGCAAGGTCTACAAACTCTGTACAAGAATGGTATACGAGACACCTTCTTATTTTTGGCTAAGTAACTCTAGTCATAAGATTGTGTTCTTTTAATATCTTTTATTTTAGCATATTCATCTAGAAACTTGACTGACGAAAATTTTCAATGTGTTCATTACAAAATCAGTATAATCACTTAAGCAAACAAATTGTTTTCAAATTTAATTAGCAGTTTACTTCTGTTAAACGTACAATTTCAGACACAAATTTTATTATAAACTAACGTTTCTTTTATTTGATTAATAAGCTTGGGCTGGTTGTGGACCAGGGGTTACCGTGTCAGAATGTAAATCCAAGGTTTCGTGTTTCTCTGTCTATTGTCATTCTGCACCCTAGGGCTACAGGGGCACAATAAAAGTGACGACTCAAATCCGACTGGTTGGCCAGACAAGAGTAGCACAAGTGTTGGCGGTGAGTGCTGTTGTCCAGCTGGCTTTCTTCTAATTTATCGGTTGAAAATTAGGGACGGCTCTGTGTAGATAGCTCACTGTGCAAACTTATGAATAGATTCTGAAATAAACAAAAAAATAATAATTAGTATTTATTCTGTTCTTACTTGCTATTCTCGGGGACTGTTACAGTTATTGTTTTGTTTAATGTAAATTATTGACAGAAAACCTAATAATTAGCATTTATTCTGTTCTTACTTGCTATTCTCGGGGACTGTTACAGTTATTGTTTTGTTTAATGTAAATTATTGACAGAAAACCACTTTGGAGTTAGTGTTTCAAGTTATTAGTATTCAGTTAGTGTTATATAAAGCTGAGAACGAAAAATACGTATCACAAATATAGTTATTTAACTTATGTATATATTTTACTTATAAATACCTGTCAGTTGATGTCTTTAATCAATCAATATTTACTTCGTGTTATATTACAGCGGAAACTCACTGTTTTAACATAGTTCACTAGCTTATATGAATATATGTGACAGTTACTTAAATATTATTTTCTTGGCACTTGCGTATAATGTTAAAATAATAAATAAATAGCAGACAACGTTAGAATCGATACACAATTATAAACATTTTTCAATTCAGTCCAATCTATGGCCTCTAAAATGTTTCCACGTTTACCACTATTAGATATACACGACTGTTTCAATTCAAGTTTAATGCTAGTGATAGGATTTATATAGTTTATATAGCGCGAGTGTTAAATTTAGTTATTTTTAAAAGCGATAGTTTATCGTGAGTTGTTTACGTAACTCTTTCTGAATCATACGCTGTGTAGTTCAATAGATATGAATCAGTGATTGTCATATTATTGCGTCATGTTGCTAGAACCTTCTGAGTTTTTCATCTTTTTATATGAGTATTATTGCATCATAATATGTAGTAGAGTGTAGATGGTTCTAGACATTTTGCGGGGTATACATACGCGTTAAAAACTTAGTCCGATAGATAGATAAATATAACTAGATTGTGTGATTGTGAGCTTAGCCATAAAGAGCGTATCATGGCAATTTTTAAAGTGAAATTATCACAGACTGTATTGTAATAACAGAGCAAGAAGAAGAATTTATTTTGCCAAATTGTGTTCTAAAGTAACTGAACCAACCTTTGTGGACTCTGACGAAAAAGAGACAATTATTCAAAGCTCTGGATACAACGGTAGTAACCAACAGTGTAACGAACATTTGTATATATATTTGACTTGTTTTGATATATTATTTTAAAACAAGTGAAATATGTGCTGTTTGTTTATTGTCGAAATTTATCGTCAACGAGTCATAGATAACTGCTGTAAAAACTTCGATCCATACATAAAAACTGATAACCCCGTCATCATCATGAGTGAATTTGCAAGACATAAGTATCATATTTATTCCTTCTTATCCAGGTCATATGAGCTGTGTGTAAGTTTACATTTCTGCATAAATCTCAGAGGAAGTATTTGCCGGACTTTCGTCTATATTTAATTGTTCATGATATTTCTAAAACTTTCTAAGGGTTCGCGTATATTATTGGCTCTAATACCCTTTGGTTGAGCCAATATTACTGTTTTTCCCATGATATCTTATGTTGTTGTTTTTTACTTGGCCGAAATTTCAGTTCTTTCATTTTTTATACATCCATTATGCTCTGCTAAATGATATTTTACATTTTGATTGTTGTGTGTTATTTATTTATTGTTTGACAGTTACTTAGTTCCGATAAATGTGTATTTTCTTACCGATCCGATTTGCAATAGCCATTCAACCAAAATATCAAAGATAAGTCTTAGCATTTATTTTTATTCTTTATACGAAAGCCTGGAAAATGTACTTGACGTTGAAAACCAGCAGTACAAATGGTCAATAGAAGGCAAACTTAATCCTTTTAGTTGAAGTTCTTTTGACTTTTAATCAGTCAGTACTCACAACAGTGTCTATTTGCATTACAATAGGTCTGTCGTGTCTTCAGTACAGCATGGATTAGCTGATTATTTCCTACACCGAACTGCTGCTACAACTCATCTGTTCAAACATACTGTGTCAATTAATCCGTGACTTGGTGGAAAATGTCGAACATTAAGGAAGCCGTCCAGAAAACTGAGATAGGATTAATCCTTTAATATAAAGTGAAAGGCGATTAACATTCCAGCTAAAAGCACTTTTAGGTTACTCACATAAAATGCTCTTTCCGATTCACCATGTGGCAGCTGCATGAATATACATAAGTTTGAATAAGTGCATTAGTTCAATTAATAAAAGGTTAATATTCCATTATCTCAAAGAATACGGAAACATGAAATATCTTCAGTTATAAATCATAAAATGACCTGAGTTCAAATTTGTGGATTATAAAAGAAATGACAAGTTCATACTGATAATACTGCCACACATTCTGAATTTTTTAGGTTTATACACTTACCATTAATATATAACAACACAAAATTTCTACAGTAAAGATTTCTCTAATATTTCTATTTCTATTTATATGGTAATACCAAATTTCTAGTTTCCTACGTTCTACCATGAAATGTAATAATAAAAAGTTTCTAGTTTTATACATTCTACCATAAAATAATGTAGCACAAAGTTTCTGGTTACATACATTTTACCATGAAATAAAATGTTTCTAGTTTTATACATTCTACAACACAAAATAATAATACATGTTTTTATTTTATATATTCTATCATAAAAAATAATAATAGAAAGTTACAGGCTCTACGCGTTCTACTACAAAATAATTATACAAAGTTTTTAGTTGTACAGAAGGTAGATCTACATATTCTAACACAAGGAACCCAACAGAAAGTAGATCTACATCTTCTAATACAAGAAACCCAACAGAAGTAGATCTACACCTTCAAATACAAGGAACCCAACAGAAGGTAGATCTAGATCTTCTAATACAAGGAACTCAACAGAAAGTAGATCTACACCTTCTAATACAAGGAACCCAACAGAAGGTAGATCTAGATCTTCTAATACAAGGAACCCAACAGAAAGTAGATCTACACCTTCTAATACAAGGAACCCAACAGAAGGTAGATCTAGATCTTCTAATACAAGGAACCCAACAGAAAGTAGATCTACACCTTCTAATACAAGAAACCCAACAGAAAGTAGATCTACACCTTCTAATACAAGGAACCCAACAGAAGGTAGATCTACATCTTCTAATACAAGTAACCCAACAGAAAGTAGATCTATACCTTCTAATACAAGGAACCCAAAAGAAGGTAGATCTACATCTTCTAACACAAGGAACCCAACAGAAAGTAGATCTACATCTTCTAATACAAGGAACCCAATAAAAGGTAGATCTACATCTTCTAATACAAGGAACCCAACAGAAAGTAGATCTACATCTTCTAAGATAAGGAACCCAACAGAAAGTAGATCTAGTTTCTTGTATTGCGATATAACTATTTTTGAACGTACGTATCTCCTGAGTATTATGGAAATGACTTAATTAATAATTAATAATTAATGAGAATAAATTACTAAAGACAAACAAACAAACAAACAAGAATTGATGTTTCTAACCATTTCCGGATGTTTTTTTAAAGACGACATCGTAATAGAAAACTCAAAATTTCCAAGAATCTTTTTTGGATATGGGTAATATGTTAGCTGTCCAAACACAAACTTCATAAGCTCAAGAGCAGTATAATAACACTATTTTTAGGTTAGATCTGTTAAAAAGAATTGAAACCCTTCAGAGTTCTAAAAAGCGAAAGATAAAAAAATATATATTTCTTAGCATTTCATTAATTCCACACATTTCCTCAGCTGTCACAGGAGATGAAAAGAATGAAATTTTCTCTCTTTCTCTTTTATTATTTTATACTAGTGGAACAGCAAGTCTTACCGAAGGATGCATACTCAAAAGTTTGATTTCTAACGGAAAAGGCAGTTTCTGACTGTCTGCTATGTTCCTTTAAAAAATTCTAAATGATTAACAGTAGTCATTTGCGAGTGTGTCTGAATGCATCTATGGTAAAATCTTACAGATTTTAGAACAGTGAGCAAGTTATTACAGCCCATGGAAACATCAAATAGTGCTATTTATTTTCTATAAGACGTCTCACCACAACAAGTTAATATTGTACAGACGAATATTTGAATATCAAGTCACTGGTGAAAGAACAAAATAATTAAAAATTTATTGTAATGTTTTGAAAACTTTTCGATAAGTTTGGACATTCGCACAAAGCTACACTAGGTCTATCTGCACCAGCCGTTCCTAGTTATGAACTGATACACTAGAGGGAAACATCTAGCCAACAGATTCTTCCGCCAGGCTTGAACTAATCTAAATAAACGCATCCTATAATCCTATAACGCATCTGCAATACTAAAGTGCGTCATTGATTTCTTTTTTTTTTTTTTGGCGGCAATGCGTTGCGAGTCATGGACCCTCAGATCCACAGTAAACGAGATGCTAAAGATAAAAATATTAATGTTGTCCTTATTCTACTTATTAACTATCAGAAGAAATTAATCCAATTGTGCTAAAGTAGGAAATATAAAAGATGATTCATATTGATATTTTCTAAGTTTTATTTCTTCTGTTAAAACATTTTAAAATAAATATTAACATTTGATAAACATGCATCAAAGTTATGATGTTTTCAATTCTATACATAGTAGAACAGCGAAAGCAGATAACTTACTGTGATCAATAGTTAATATTAAACACTATGAACGAAGACGGTGGCATTAATTATAGATAATTCCTTTTACTATTTTGTTTAATTTGTTGCGGCTACTATAAGAACATTTAATATCTAAATAATTTTCATAGTTTAAATTATTGCTTAAACCTTTGAGAACATAATAAAAGAAAAAAAGTAATTATGATTACGAAGTCATAGCTATGGTTTAATATTTTTATCGCTTCGATGCATTTATTATAAGACGAACTTAATCGACCCCGGTGGCACAGCGGCATGTCTGCGGACTTAAAACGTTAGAAACAGGGTGTCGATACTCGTGGTTAGCACAGCACAGAGAGCCCAGTATGTAGCTATGTGCTTAAATACAAGCAAACTCAAATTAATCGCTACAACATAAATTTATAGCCTTAATTTCCTTCTTATTTTGCATACTTTTTACAAGTATTGTGTTACTGTCGTACAATGTATTAATATAAAATATACCTTTCTAATGGTAGACTAATTAATGTATGTTGATGTTTTATATCAATATTCTTTTACGGCTATGTCATATTGTATAAATGTGTAAATTGCTATATTGTGTATATTGTTATGGATAAATATTACAACGTGTATGACAAGTACTCTACAATAATATGTATATCGTTAAACTACAGACATTAAATACAACATCATGTAACCTGAATTATTTCACTGTTTCATATGTATTATTAATATAAAATTCGCGCTGAAAGTAAAGTTTCTTTGTTTTTGAATTTCGCGCAAAGCTACACGAGGGCTATCTGCGCTAGCCGTCCCTAATTTAGCAGTGTAAGACTAGAGGGAAGGCAGCTACTCATTACCACCCACCGCCAACTCTTGGGCTATTCTTTTACCAACGAATAGTGGGCTTGACCGTCACATTATAACGCGCCCACGGCTGAAAGGGCGAGCATGTTTGATGTGACGGGGATTCGTACCCGCGACCCTCAGATTGCGAGTCGAGTGCCCTAACCACCTGGCCATGCTCTGAAAATAAAGAACACCGTGTAATAATATGTTAACTATACATCCAGTATCAATAACGTCTTTCGCCCTGATATTAGAAAGCTCAGAATGGATAGAATACAACAGATATTATAGTAACTAAGACGTTATTTATATTATCAAATTGCTTGACAACAATTGTTATGGTGTGGGCTGGATTAAGTTGGTGACGTGTAATATTTCATCAGTTTTATTTATACAACAATATATCAGAATCAGGGTAAGGATTATTTTACACTATATTATGTATTTATTTCAACAGTATATGTTATTAATTATTATTTTCCCGCATTAACGTACTCGTTATTCAGAAAAAATGACCAAACTGTAAGCTATTTTAGTGTCACTAAATGATGAGGGGCAAGAAATGTGGATTATTTGTACTCCAAAACACTTACGCATTTTTTTTTGGCTTAAAAAGATAAATGAAAGTATGAAAATCATGTTACAAATATACTTATCCTAACGTAAATATTACTTGGTGTTGTTTTATAAAAAGGTAAGTGGACGAAATCGGCTCTGTTATTAATGAAACCAAGTTATTTCAAAATAGAAAGTTTCATTATGTGTTCTCACTTCCACATAATTTAGTCTTTACCAAGTTCATTATAGGGTACTAGTAAAATTTTCACGTACTATGTATTATTGTATATTGGTGGTTTTTAATGATATTATGTGTGTAATTAATAGGTGTATTCAAGACTAGAAAGGATTTTTTTTCTGAATATATGCAAATTCCACTTTATTTATCGCTGATATTTCGAACAATTAATTACTTTTCTCTTAACCTTAAACATGTTATCTAAGTTGTTAAAGAGACCGAGAAAATATTACGTGTATTATAAAAACATTTTAATTACAGGATAAGGGCGTGATAAACATCTTTTCAGTTCTCTCTAATTATGCCGGCTGCAATTCTAGTAAATTGAATTTCCCCATAACAGTTCATTATTACTGTTAGTTCTCTGAACTTTTCGTTTACAGAATAATAACTATCTGGAAATAATCTAATATACAATATACACCTTTCCCACAAATAAGATGTAATATTACTTTCAACTAAAAATGTTTAATATACATTCAGAGCTGATTCCTCAAACTAGGCATAAAAATATTGCCTTATGTTTTTCGAAGAAGCATACAGTAATGAAAATGTAATTATAAAAGCGTGAAGAAATTTATTACTTTGACCAATCAAACATTTTTTGAGTGAGTGTGAAATCATCAGAACTATTTATCAAGTACTTGGCTGCACATTATTTCCTGAAGAACTCAACATTTCATCTCTACAATTTTTGTAAAGGTAATTACATTAATCTGTTGTCAGACAGTACACAAGGTCAACTAAAGAAATTCGGAACAGTTAGTTCACACTGATTAAACCTTGATTTCATTGGAATAAGTTTGTCTATTTTATCACTCACCTACATTTTCTATAAGATATACTCTCCAGAAAGGAGATTCATGCCTAGAAAGTGTTTAACTTTCTTTTGGGGAAACAAAAATATTAATAGACAATTTTAGGAAAGAAAATACAAATCGATAGTTCGTGAATTCGACCATCTGTTACTTTCTTCGATATAAGTCCGTGGATTAATTGTTAGACTCATAATTTCATCTTTAGAAGCACAGCCAAAAGGAACATCAATCACTTTACACAAGAGAAAAATCTGTAAGTGGAAATGTGTTAATAATGGAAAATAAAAAGTAAAACTTGTTCATTTTGTTGTGTTATTCATCTTTGCTTTATGTCAGAAGTATTATCGGTTTATTGAAGATTTTGTTTTTTGTGGGAAATAATTACTGAGTGAAGACGGTTGGAATTCCTTTCAACTTTTGATGCTCCCGAATGTAGGGATTACAATGTAATACTGCTTAGCTTGAAGTACATTCCATTTAATTCCATTTTCTGTGTAAGTGTTAATAATATTCTTTATAAAATAGAAATACTAGTGATAAAGAATTTGTTGTACATATATCATACAATAAAAGTAAAGTAAAAGACGTCAAATCCACCTGCACATGTGATCACATATAAACGTATATATACTGATTGTTCAATATTTAAATCGACCTTAACAAATCAAGCATCATTCTTGATATTTAAAAGAATGTGCTCTAGGATCTGATTACACAGTGCTTATTTTCTTCGTGTTTTTTTTTCTTCTAAATTTTGCGGAATTTCTTTGGTAACAGATTTAGTTATACACTTAATGTAAAAAATGTGTGAAAAAGCAAATAGAATGTGTTAGATTATATATATTTTTATGGATATAATTAAAGATTATTGTAACTCATCCGAATTGGAAAAAAAAAATCTAATATCCCATTTTTCATTTATCTAACAGGATAAATATGTAATTTCCTCGATTCATAAGCGTAACCAATATACAAACTATTTTTATGCTAAAGCCTTTACATAAAGCACAGAAAAGTGGAGGCTAGTTGTGACATTAATATATTCACCCAGCTATTCGTTTTCTTTTTCATTTATTTGTTCAATTATCCCATTTTCATATATCGTTCTTTCCATTTTATAGAAAAGTTATCTCTGGGTTTCAATGGAAGGAGCTCAAACAAGTTATCAGCAGTAAGACAGAATGAAATCAGTTTGTGGAGAATTTCGATCTCTTTGTGTTGACTACCATGGAATATTACCTATCGTAATAACTGTTCACAAAATATGCAAATGATTTCATCTCCACTGGCTTGAAATCAATAACTCGGGCATACACAACTAAACTCATTCTTTATGTATAAATGACTGTCCATGACTTGGATTGAATTTTTTTCTGAAAGCTTCAACTCATATTTTTTTCTATAATAGAAACAGTATAAACCTTTCTCATTGAGTATTTTACCAATATATATTTATTTGTCAGTTTGAGATTAAATCGCTATAAATAGGTTCCATATTTGTTAGTATTTTACATCAGCTGAAGTAAATGTAGAAAGTAATTTCATAACTATTCAGACTACTACTGAAGTGAAAAAAACAATAAATTTGAAAACTTACTTGTCCAAGGTAAGTTTTCTATGTTTCCAACTCATAAATTTACTTTAAGAATAGCTGTAAAACTAGAATGAGTACCAGTCACTAACTTTGCTAATAGTTATGTCTCCCTTGAATTATTTCATAAATTTAAAACCATTTTTAAAGATAATTTTTCTATACATATTTTCCATTATCAAATTGACTTGGTAAAATGCAATGATACTTTTTAATCAATCACATTTTATCATACTGACGATGAATATTCCCAGTTGATTTAGATGTTTTATTGTTTATGTTGTTGTTTTGCTGTTTTGTGAACGATAAGCTAAATGAATTCGTCTTATTAATTCAAAACATGGTTTTATAATTGACCAAGAAAAGGAGGTAAAGCTAAATGTCGGTAGTGTAAATTAAGATGTTAAATATTTTAGAAGTATATATTGATGCAAAAGAATTTAATTACCTAAGGAACTAAACAACAGAAAAAATATTTTCCACACCTTCGAATAATATGAAAACCACGCAACTGGTATTTTAGACCCAAAACTTGTTTTGGGGCTATAAAATGAAAAAAACAATTAGTAAAGGAAAACAGTAATGTATAACAGTTATTGTCGAAACAAATATTTGAAAATTAGTAGACTTTATAAATATGAGACGTTCGTAGTACATTGTGGAAAGGGGTTGCATTACAAAACTAACTGAACTTAAAATAAATATTCTTTATATATTTTATAAATTATTATCAACAACTGAAGTATGTCGATTAACGATCAAAAGCAATTAGAATTAGTTTATTCTTCACTTAAACAGGTGAAACTTGTTCATGTCACAACTTAAAGATAATGCGTCCATATTATTTGGAATGTTATAACTGAATTGTCTGTAAATAATCATTCCAACAAAATGGTTTTAAAAGTAAAATTTTCCGTTTCCTTCATATTGATTCCCACTTATCGAGCATGGATTACAAATCAGATCTCTTTAGAAATATAACTTTCTACACAAACAAAGTAAGTTAAAATGTACAACACAATCTAAATACATAGATATCGCTCGTAAGAAATTGTAATTGGTAATTATTTAAGTTCTCAAACAAAATACAGGAAAAATAAACACAATCATTTTCTCAAATACAAAATAAAATATATTATTATATTTATTATTTTTAAGGTTTGTCATCATTTCTCACACAACTTTACTCATTTTTATTGATAATATCGTTGTTGTTGTTGTTAAGTACAAAGCCCACCACCGTGCCCACCACAGGTTTTGATGCCCGGTTTCCAGCGGTATAAGTACGCAGACATGACGCCGTGCCACTGGGGAGTGGGGGGGGGGGATCATTTATAATATTTCCAACCTCTACAATTATTAGTAATAAAAATATTCTATAAATATTCATGTACATAAATTTCCCCACGAACTAACCATCATCACTACTTAAAAAGCAGGGATTTGGATAAATACAACCAACACAAAAACATGAAATATTTAGAGATAACTCTTTGTTCATTTATTACTCAGTGCGATCAAGTAGACCTAAAACAATCTAAGAACTTCATTATGAATTGTCAAAAATTCTTAGCAATTACATTAATATCAAAAATTAGTAATAACCTTATGTTCCAACATACTAAACGACCAACAAGTATCGAACATACCTATCACAGCACTAACGAGCAAATTTTACACGCTGTTTATTAAAGTGCCGTGTGGATTTCGCGCACCTTAACTAGGGTAAGTTATTTAAATTAAAGATGTTCCAGGTCACATGCCGCCCTCAGAAACGATTCCTTCATACTTAATTGCAACCCAGGTTTCCATACCTGTTGTGGGCAGAGCAGAGATAGCCATTTATGTAGCTTTGTACTTAATAACAAACAACAATATTTGCACTCACCTTGATAGCCATTTGATGCACTATTACTCCACATCACAATTTCCATGGTAGACAATGTTTATGAAGGAGGAGAGACCAATCACATGCCTCATATACTAAAAAGTTTCCACAATCGCCATTATATGTAGATATCAGCTATCAATACTGCATTTAAGCAGATCAAAGGCACGAAAGTTCATTGAAGGTGTGCCTGGGGACGAGGCATAGTGAAACAGGATTGCTGTGGTTCCAGTTTCTTCGGAGATATTTCTCATAAAAATGCCCGTTGATTATAAGATGTGATTGGAAGTTTGTGAGTCTACATCATCTTCAAATCCTTGTATATTGTATTGTTAACGCTAACAAGGATTTATGCCGAACTTCAGTACAATAGAAAAAGAAAGAAATGTTTTGTATTGTGTCGGAATATAGTTTCGAAGTCAATAGTTGTCCCAAAGTCTCTCCTGTACGAGTTATTTAGCTTTCACAGAGAACGTTGAAGGCCTCCTTTCTGAAAACGTAGTGTCTTTTCGCTATATCCTACATCGTTTAACTATATCGTTGTATCAATATTTCGCATTCGAAAGAATTATCACATATCCTTCGTCATAAGTCTATCCTGGCGTTATTGCACTGCCCTGTGATAGGAAATTTATCGAGATGGACCAATAGGTCCGTTGTTGTCCCAAAACATTATGCTATGTTAAATATGTTGGTACTTCGAGGTTCTTGTCTTGGGCGATATGCCACTGAACTACCGTTTGGAAACAAAGAGAGACTGTGATTACTAGGATCGTGTCCCTCGCCTTTATAGCACTATTTCTAATTATGTACAGACCAATACGTCCATCAGAATAGATATATTTCCACTCCATCAGTGAGTCATTCTCAACCTGTCATATTCAGCTGCTGTGTGTTGTCTCCTCACACAACACACGACGATCATGGAAGACAAGTCAGAACCTGGATTCGTCTGTAAAGAGAAATGGAAGTCACTGAAGGTTTTGCTATCTGAGATGATCGTGATACTACTGCACTGGAGCTTATAAGTGACGTGTCAGTAGTCTTGGTCGTAAGGCATGACTACTAGTCACCTTACCGTTTTTACTGTGGTATGAATTGTATTAGCGGCATTGAATTGTCTACTTAGTTTCATGACCAAAACTATTGAACAAACATTTCGTCAAGCCAGATTACCTATATATGTATATCTCCCAGTGTCGTGTTGTAAAGCAGGGTATGACACTATTTGTACATTTTCTGACACTGTTGTTTGTCTTGTCAGTTGTTCACAATCTGGAAGTTAGGCTTTGTAATACTCGAGAGACAGCACTTACAAATATTTTAATAACTGTACTCTTAAGTATTTGCAAAGCTCTGTTGGCCTCAAATTGACAACATTTATTATCTTAATAAAGTTTCAATTCAGAAACACGAAAGTACATCTAACTATAAAATTCATATGTTCTGCGGCGTTTCTAGTTTCTTATTGCTTAGTTTATGTTAAACCCGGATTGTTTTATAGTAAACGATTTTATAGCAGCTCAAAAGTAAATGTGAGGAACTGATCGAGGAACTGAATGTTTAGGTGTTTCAATAAATATATCCTGGAGAGGGGTAAAGAACAAAGTAGATTAATAATTTCGCATCCAGTCTACAAAGATTATTTTTATATGAATAATCACGGATAAACAGTAAAAGATCTATTTGAACTGGAATTGCCTATCATGACAAGGTAAGTACAAAAGGGAGCCTTTGTTAAATGCGTATTGTCCCATGTTATTATTAATAAAAATAATGCATGCATTTTTTTCTTTTGAGTCATTAACATTTACAGTCACGATTAAGCAGAAAAAAAGGGGTTTTAGATCTTTTGTAAGCTTATTCTTCAGTTGTGTTTCTTTGCGTTCGTGCATGGTTGATTATACGTAAATGAAAATCTATCACAAATTAACATATCCTAACATAGCGGATATAATATGTTCCAGTTAAATTATATAAAGATAAAATCCTTTCAATCAAATTTCACTGGCTCAAAGTTGCCTATCAGTTCTATTAGCTGTGAAAAATATAGTTTTAAATGCATGTCTCTATAAAAAATGGTCTTCACTTTTCAAGTAATTACATCAAAACATGTCCTAGGCTGGCCTCGGTCGATACTAATGGCGTACACGCAGGAAATGAATTTACACTCACTATACTAATGCATAGTAGAATGTCACGTTATTATAATAGATAAGGTGTGGAATCTCGTTGTGTTTCATTGAACAGCCCGAAAAAGTTATTTCTGCTTTTAACTCAGCAACCAGTGAATGAGTGAAAACAAATCTACTACCAGTCGCTAGGGGTGAAACTGAATTAAAGTATACGCAAAAAAGAAAAATATATTACGCTTAGCACGCATGCGCGATAATAACTCATCTATTTTCTAACACAATCAAGCCCATGTCTACGAAATGGGAAAATTAATAATGCGCAGAATGATTGATCCTTTCAAAATCTACAATTGGTTTTTTTTTCTTAAAGTCTTTCTATGACATGGAAGAACATGAACACCATTATGTGATGCTCATTGAAAGTTCTAAAACAAATATAAGGTTTGGTGATTAAGTTCACACATCTTTATATTTTCTTATGTTTACAAACAAAAGTGGAAAGAAATTAAAATTGAATATAACTCACAAATGTTCCAGAACTTATACAACGAAAATAGATAACATGTCTAATTTCTAAAATATAGCACGATAATAAATACATTGCTATACGTTCCTCTTTACACGGACTGAATGGCATGTCATATCTTTGTCAGTTTTAAGTCATAATAACTAGTTAGACCTCATGCTCTGATCAAACGATAACGTTTTGACTAGAGCTAAATGAACGCCCCTCAGTGGCACAGCGGTATGTCTGCGAACTTACAACGCTAGAATCCGGGTTTCGATACCCGTGGTGGGCAGAGCACAGATAGCCCATTGTGTAGCTTTGTGCTTAATTACAAACAAGCTAAATGAATATATATTGAAACAAATATATGTAAAAAATAAAAAACAATGTTTGTATATTTTAGCGCAAAGCTACACAATGGGTGTAATATCGAATCCTGGATTTTAGTGTTGTTAGTCCGTAAACTTACCCGATGACTCATCAGGGGACCTATAAAACAAACATAGCATTATTGCATATTTGCTAAAACACTGATTACTAGTTATTTTTATCATCCTTGTGCTTTAAGTAAAGAAAAAATCGTTGTCGACACTTAGTCTTTTAAATTTCGCAGTTCGAAACATTCGAGTTATGAACACTTAGTATTTCACAATGAAAATGCATATAGCTGCTAATTGAGCGAAAGTTATTGTGTCATTTTAACATTATGTATAACTATGTTAATGTCACACTTGGAGGGAACAAATAAGTTTATATTGCGTAAGATCATTTCTGTTCATGCATCATTTTCCTATATATATATTCTCCTCAATTTTATGTATGTTTTTCAGAAAGATTATGCCAGTGGTGGTACTGGTTGTTTTGATAAAATAAATATCATTTTACGCAGACTGGTTTGTCCCAGTCCGTAAACGTCAATATTTATAGTCCGAATGTGATCTGGCGATACAGAATTTTTCTCATAGGATTTTTATTTCTATAGTTTATCTTTGCTTGCAAAGACAGGTCTTACTGAAGCTAACCTAAAGAATTATAGCGAAATTAGAACGAGTTGCACGTATATTCTACAACTGTATTAAAACTCTCTGTTTTAATACAAATTTAGGTTTATATGATAATTCATGACGTGAAACGCAGACAGAAATTTCTGTAAAAAATTCATAATGTTTAGATTATTTTATGTAAGTTTTTACGCATTTATGTTTCTAGATTTTGAATGTTTTTAATTATTATTATGTTTTACAATTGCCCAGCTTTTTGATTATGCAATATAAAACATACCTATTCAGGTACAGTGTAACTTGCCAAATGATAAATTTCATATTATATATTGCATAGATTTAAGGTTAAGTTTAGCTCTAAAATTCGCTTTACGTACACATGTTTCACATATTTTATATTCAGTATTAAAAGAATAAGCTATTATTCCAATTACATTGTTTTCATTCATATTTTTTCCTTTAATTATTTTAGTCTAATGCTTGTAATTTTACCATCTTAATTTTACAATAATTAAAGAAGATTAATGGTAGCTAATATTCGAAAAACGAAGAAGCAAAATTTTAAGAACAGAACAGCAATCAGTGATTCGGTTTGTTTTTAGGACAGTAACAGCAATCAGTGATTCAGTTTGTTTTTAGGACAGTAACAGCAATCAGTGATTCAGTTTGTTTTTAGGACAGAACAGCAATCAGTGATTCAGTTTGTTTTTAGGACTGTAACAGCAATCAGTGATTCAGTTTGTTTTTAGGACAGTAACAGCAATCAGTGATTCAGTTTGTTTTTAGGACAGAAACAGCAATCAGTGATTCAGTTTATTTTCTGATGACAGGCGCTTGAATATCAAAGTAAGAGATATTAAAATTCTATCGATTGTGCAGTCATGGAAACTATTAATTAAACAATCTACCCTCTCGACTTACACTGCAAAAGACATGCACGCTGAAAGTGATTTAAATGGTATACTGCAAAACGTCTATTGGGTGCATGCTAGTATATTGTGCAAAAAAAGTATTTTCAATAAGCCCTTTAACGTCCCTTTATAGAAGTGACTGATGTATCGCTAGCCTTTTGTTCCACTGTCCTCCTCCAGTGGCTCAGCGATAAGTCTGTAGGCTTACGACGCTAAAAATCAGGTTTCGATACATATGTTGGGCAGAGCACATATACCTCAGCGAGTAGCTTTGTACCAGCCAATCAATTTCGTTTGATTATGGTTTTGTAGTTTTGTTATCATGACAATTTTATTATCTAGAGGAATAATTAACTGTTTTTCCCCTAGTAGAAACAGGTCCACGTTATCTGAAGTACTGGGGCTTTAACAGGATTATTTTATTGTTGTTTGTTAAGTAATTTACCAACCGTATATGATTCTGTGTGTAGTTACTATCATGTCAGTACAATATTTGGTGATTAGATTAAATGTAGCTAAAACTGAAAGGTTTTATTGTATACATTAACTAATACTAATTTGAAAATCGTACAAAACAGTGAAGTTAATTTCGAGTATATATAACACATGGATTCTTATAACATTTTCACGTGAGCAGCGTCATCTACACTTACGTTCTACTCAGAGTAAAAAAAAAATGTTCCTCACACTCACTCTCTGCTCAGACTACAATACATCTATTTTACACACACTACAAAATGTTCCTCACACTCACTTTCTACACGCTACAAAATGTTCCACACACACCCATTTACTACACACTACAAAATGTTTCACGCATCCATTTTCTACACACTACAAAATGTTTCACACACTCTGTTTCTACACAATACAAAATGTTCCACGCACCCACTTTTATACACACTACAAAATGTTTCATACACTCACTTTCTACATGCTACAAAATGTTCCACACACATCCATTAACTACACACTACAAAATGTTCCACGCACTCACTTTCTACACACTACAAAATGTTCTACACCAACTTTCCACACACTAATTAAAATTATTTGTAGTAATGAAATGTTTTATCACACATATGGGTTTATCGTCTTAGACTTAAACTGTTGGTAAAATTACTGTTTTGTAACTCAAGTTTGACAATATTAGATTTCAATTTCAATAGAAATAAAGCATTTTGTTACACAGATTAATTTAGCCACGTTAAGTTTAATCTGTTGACGTGTGTTAGATGTTTTGTCACATAGATGGATTTAATCATCTTAAACTGGCAATAAAAATAAGATGTTTTATCACACGGATGGATTTAATCATCTTAGGTTGGAAATTGTTCCTTTTTTCTATTAGGAATTACTACTCAAGTTTTCTCCAAATAATATCAAATGGAAATATAAGTTAAACTTTGTTTAAGAATTTTGTAATAACTTACGCTGATCAGTGCTTCAGATTATTTTCACTTCACATAAATATGATCTTTTAGTTGACCTTTAACATTTTGTGTAATTTCAATTTTTTTCTCATTCTGTGTTTCGCGTTAATTTTCCTACATTCAGTTTGACATGTATGCTAAATACGGATCTTTTCTTCTTTGTTAGATGTGCTTTCATGACAAAATTGTTCAATTTCTCAGAATTTCACTCCTTCTTTTCTCCTCCAGTTCAGTTTCGTTTTGATTCGTACAATCTAACAAGACCTCTTGGGTTTGAAAGTCGTGTCTTTCTTATCAATATAAGCAGATTTAAGCGCTCTGCTTTTGGAGCTAGCTTTAAATTGAAATCGTTCATACAGTCTCGAAGACTGACAAAGCAATTTTCAGGATGAAAATGAACTGCTTCAAACTTACAAGGAAAGAAAATGCAAGACATAAACTCACTCTATGTCTAGGCAAATATTTAACAGGTTTAGGATGTACTGTTATTTTTATCCACATCTGAGGAATAACAACTTTCTGGAACTAATTTTTCCAAATGTTTCTGTGCTGTTTTGTTAAAAATATACATATACGGTTTTACAAAATTATGATTAAACTTATACTTTAGTACCAGGATAATAACAGATGGTGTTTCGGCCATTTTTTTCAACACCAAATAATAATAAAAACTACACTATATTTCGAAAGATATATTCCAAGTAACTGTGGTATTGTGTAGTCTCGGTTTTAGAATGTACTTTAATTCGGCACTGGTGAAAAGATTACGTCGACGACAGACAGTCCTGAATATTGAGGGAAATTCTATCAATCTTCTGTGTGTCCTTCTAAACCGTGTAGTGATCAAAATAAAAAAATTAAGTACTTTGTACAGTGTACTTTTATTTTCAAGATAAGTTGGAGATGAAGTAGCAGACGATCCCCACGGTTTCTTTTTAAAGTATTATAAGTAAATCCCTTCTTAAAGTTATTCTAGGATTATATAGTTTGGACAGTTACAAACGAAGAAGCAGTCATAAAAAATTCATGAGATTCTGTGTTCTATACAATATACACAAAGGAACTCTTGCTGTGATTAAGCTAAATGCAATACCCCTTATCGGTTACTGTCATTTTTCTCCGAGAAACGATATGAGCAAAACTCTCCACCAGTGACTAATGTATCGTAGTTTTGTAAACTATATGTTTAAATAAGTAAACTCGTGCTCATTTTTTTCTCAGGAATAACGACAAGCAAGAAAAAAAATGTTTTGTCTATAACACACAAATATGCAAAGATCTGGAGTGTTGTTTAACTCCAAACAATTGCTCTCACTGTATTGATTTTCTTTACTCCATCTTAAAGGCTGGTCAGAAAACAATGTCGTTTTTTAATTTCTAAAAACATTCTCGTTTTCTCTTACTAAAATAAAATAAAAATAGTGATTTTTAACATACTGACCGTTACTTACAAATAGATCGAACAATGATATTATTACAAGACACTTAACATGCTTAATCTATGTTTCTCAGTTTTAATTCTGGAAACATAAAAACTGGAAATTTTCCTAACTCAGCTAAGCAAAGTAGTCTAACGTAAAATGTCCGCAAGCAAGACAGGTTGAGAGAGTACCATCAGAATGCTGCATCACTGAAAGACCAGATTCTGAAAGAAACTTTAAATTATCGTAAAAACTGCTGATGTTCTGTTATTGATTCCAAATTACCGTAGCAGCTGATTATATTTCTCTAACGTCCTCGTTTCCCCCTCTCTCGTGCTTCTTTTCATTTCTTCTCTTATTTTTATGCTGTTGACTCGTCGTTTTCTGTTCTTTTTGGTCCAACAGCATCTTTAAATTTTACGTATTTTAACGATTAATTTGAAAATTACCACAAACTGCTCCTCGTAAACATTGTAAAATTTTCAAATCGTTTGTCGACATGCATGATCAATAATTACGGAAATGTCTTTCAATTCCATATATATTTATGTCATGTTAAATCACTATATCATTCAACACTTTTGGTTGAGGAATTAAAAGCAAAAGATGACTCTTTAATTACTTGTTTTCATCTAGTACCTCAAATATGTTTTCTTTTTTACGAAATTGGAGTAAGTATTAAAAAAATTAATAAACAAAACCTACTTGAGGCAATAACTACTCAAAAATGCCTTAACAACATGAGTACAATGTTTCCAAATCATATCTTGTCAAAAAATATCTACCTCAGATGCCTTTAGCAACAGATTTATTTTACTATCTAAACGTAATAAAAAGTGGGTATTTTGATTTATTCAATGCGTGAAATTGTGTAAAATCCGTTTACTCTACATAACGAAAAATATTAACATCTTTCCTAAGTGTGACATCACCTAGTAGCATATTCATGCAACTCCATAAAATTACATGAAAATGTTATTTTCCATCCGCTCACTATATTATGAGCGTTAAGTTTTATTTTTGTTTTTTTTAAACATTGGCAATTTGTAAAAGGCTTTGTATAAGCTGACAGACAAGATTGGTTCCAAAATATCTCTATTCATAACTTTAAATGTGCACCACCAGGTCTTTACAGAGTTGGAGAGTATCACACTTGATTTTTGGTTCAAAGTTCTTAGATTATTTCATTTCCAACTCGTCAACCTATTTCACTCAACCAAACAAAGCCTCGTAAGAAACGAAACTGAATAAACGGCTTCTTTCATCTCGTTAACTTTTAAAATTATTTCATCACCCATTCTTCAAGCGAAACTCCTGTTAAGGAAAAAAAAAAAAAAGATTGTAAAAATGAATTCAAAACGTTTATGTGTTTACATAACACTATAAAAAAAAATTAAGGCGTTTCTTCAAACGTTATTTGAGTTGCACACCAGCTATGATATAATTATTAGCTACAACATAAATCGTGCTATTTCAGACAACAAAAGATAAGTCAACGGAAGAAACAAACAAAAACAGCTTTAAAATGTTTTTTTTTCATTGAAAAATGGACAAAATTGTAAAAGTTTAACGCCAATTTAACAGTATAGTAATTTCTTATTACCTTGACTTTTATGACTGTGATGTTTTAATGATACTTTAAGTTATGTGCTGTATAGAGAAACATGTCCTATTTAAACACATAAAACGTTAGGTTAAATTATTAATTGACTGTTATGGGCAATATTGGTCAAAAAGAAGTAATAGCAAATGAGGAAGTAACACAAGTTACTCACAATGATCAATTTACAGTCAATAATCTCAATAATATATTTATTTTTACTTTTCAGTAATTTGCTACTTGTTCGGTAATTGTAAGAAGATCATTTACTTAGTGTTTCTTGTTTGTTTGTTTGCACTTAAGCACAAAACTACACAATGGGCTATCTGTGCTCTGCACACCACGGGTATCGAAACCCGGTATCTAGCATTGTAAGTCCGCAGACATACCGCTGTGTCACTGGGGGGCACTTAGTGTTTCAGCATCAACATTCGGAAAGAAAACGTAAGCAATATATACATTATCTACAAATAAATTAAACAATGTTCATGTTCACACTGATCCTCTAATGTAAAAATTATCTTATTTTCTTTGTTGTACCTGTCTACCAGATAATAAAAACAACCGATGCCATCTTGGTCTTATTTCTTTGTATCAGCCACGCTAGCTAAATTTTGAAAACAATATAATTCATTAAGTATAGTCTTCTAATCCATGGTAAACATTACATACATTTTCACAGTGGAGGTTTAACTACGTTGAAATGTTTAATCGTAACAGCTAAAAACACCTAATGAACATAAGTAGAGTGTTGCGGGTAGATAGCCTTTTCCAGTTCTTTTGTTGGCTTATCTACAGTTGTCAGGCCCCCATGGAAACGAATTAAAATGTTAATTAAAGAAGGTGTTAAGTATCTCATAGAAAATTAAATAAAAACGTAAAATATTGTATTATATTTGTTTAGTTTTATGCACTTAAGCAAAATTTGTTTTACATTTTTTGTGTTCTTTCTGGATGTTTGATTTCCAAAATATCTGGCATGCAAAATATAGCTTTTAATGAAACATAACATCATCGACAAAATTATTTTAAATGCAGTTCAAAGGTACAAGTATACTTTAGTATTCCTAAATATATATATATATATATTTACAATTCCAAATTGAAGAGGCGCGGCATGGCCAGGTGTTAGGGCGTTCGACTCGTAATCTGCGGGGCGCTGGTTCGAATCCCCGTTCCACCAAACGTGTTTGCCCTTTGAGCCGTAGGGGCGTTATATAGTGACGGTCAATCCCATTATTCGTTGGTAAAAGAGTGATGACTAGTTCCTTCCCTCTAGTCTTACACTGCTAAATTAGGGACGGCTAGCGCAGATAGCCCTCGTGTAGCTTTGCGCGAAATCAAACCAAACAAACCAAACTGAACTTTAACCAAAGAAACATTCTTCACTTGTCAAGTTCCATCCCAATTGTATTTACAGGGTAATGTTCGTATTAATCTGAGTTGACATAATAATAATGTTTATATATATCTCAACTAAGAACACTGTTCTGTAATAATGCAGACTATGTTCGCAAGCAACAAGTAGTAACATTCACAACATAAGCTACTCTTTCTGTAATGACATAAAATCTTATTGCTCGGTCATGCTCGATATATTGTGTATCAGCACATTTACCAAATTGGGAACGTGATAGCACAACAACTAAAAACCATATTTAGGTTTGATGACAGTGCTTTCGGAACATGGCAAATGTTCACTACGTGAAAAGTTGTGAATAACAACTGGAAATCAAGTTTGTAAGAAACATTTATTGCCAAAGTCCCTGAGAGTTGCGCAGTGTGCCCTCCATAAATGTTGGGAGTTTAAAAGAGCTGGAAGCGTACGTCATACTGAAGAATGCTTATTGCTATTTAGTTTTGTGTGAAGTAAGTCAGGTCTAAAATCTTAGCAATTGATCGTGGATATTTTAGGGAGTGTAAGCCACTTATCTCTGTTTTGAAGTGATTTGTGTGTAATTAAGCAAAGCTACACAATGGGCTATCTGTGCTCTGCCCACCACGAGTATCAAACCCGGATTCTAGCGTTGTAAGTCCGCAGACATACTGCTGTACCAATGGGGGCGTGGCAACTGATAAAGATTTGTTTTCGAGTGTTAAAGTGTAACCTAACGTCCGTAAATTCCATGTGCTACTTCTATTTCAAATGCTTCCTCTTTTAAATCCCAACGATGAACATGAACAAGGCCTTCAATGAACATGTTCCAGGGTCGTCCCAACGAGTATCACAAGGCCTTGAATGTACATGTTTCAGGGTCCCAACGAGTATCACAAGGCCTTCAAAGAACATGTTCCAGGGTCCCAACGAGTATCACAAAGCCTTCAAAGAACATGTTTCAGGGTTCCAACGAGTATCACAAGGCCTTCAAAGAACATGTTCCAGGGTCTCAACGAATATCACAAAGCCTTCAAAGAACATGTTTCAGGGTTCCAACGAGTATCACAAGGCCTTGGATGAACATGTTCCAGGGTCGTCCCAACGAATATCATAAAGCCTTGAATTAACATGTTTCAGGGTCCCAACGAGAATCACAAGGCCTTCAAAGAAAATGTTTCAGGGTTCCAACGAGTATCACAAGGCCTTGGATGAACATGTTCCAGGGTCGTCCCAACGAGTATCACAAGGCCTTGTATGAACGTGTTCCAGGGTCGTGGTGGCTTCTTCAACAAATTCAAAAGGCCAAACCAAAATCTTTCGGTCGTCAATCACTAACCAGACTGACACAAATTGCATTAGACATTGGTTGAATCACGTTAAGAGTATGCTTGGCAAAAGAGCAATATTTACTCAGGTTACATACACTGTATTAGTATTCACTAGCACAATCCCCCCCCCCACCATTTCCCTCCTTATGCTTTTAGCAGGATAGTTTAGGATTAAATTGTAAATGTCGATGCTTCTTTTCAAAGAAAAATTTTATAAATCCAAATAATTTTAAAAAGCTTATCACAGACAATTATATACATGTATAACACACTAGTATGTTAGTTTCCAAGATAACATAGCATATACATTTAAAATCTAGAAACTGAAAAACAGTTATAGGAAACTTTGACTAACAAAATAATAATCTGTACTTAATTAGCTAAGTCGTAGTTAACATGACAATTCGTGTCATATCTATCATTAACAACCGATAACATGAACATCTGAAAATAATATAATCACATTTTATAACCTAGCTAAGTTGAATGATAGTTGAACCAAAAAAATGTATTTAATTACAAAGTGTGATTTTTTTTTAAATAAGTTACAATTTTACAGTAAAGAAGAATATTTTTTAAACATGTACGACGTGTCGATCACTGGTGCGATCATTCTCGAGTAGATGTTTTAATGGTAAAGAAGCATAAAAAACCTTCTTTAAGTATCATAACGTTTTACCGTTAAAAGTTGTGTACTTGAAAATGATCACACCAGCGATCGAAACGTTGTAACTGTTTAAAAAGATATTTTTCTTACTGTAAAAATCGTAACTTCTAAAAAAATACTTATAATCAGTAAGTAAACTCAAACGAAACTGAACAAGATGCTAGTTTATTAAGGCTATATAAAAATCATGGATGGATAAATTTCAAGGAAACTTGTATAACTATTTAAAATATATTAAAACACTTAACGATCAACTTTATATAATGTACAATTAAAATTTCACTTAAAAACCGATCAATGGTGGTAAAAAAATACATTTACATATTTCGAGGTATTTCACGTCATACAAAAAAGCCATGATCATGTGACTACTATTTACATATTTAAAAAAGATCGCGCCATCTACTTACTTTCTCATTTTCTAACCCTTATTTAAGATTAAATTATTTTTACTGTGCTTCATTAGCTGAACATGCAAGTTATACTGGTCATGTTATCCAGTGGGAAAAAAATGTTATTTTGGCTCAACCGAATAACATAACCGTTAGAAATATTAGAGAAACCATAGAAATAACGAGGCACAGAAAAAATAATTTCATCTTAAATAAAGATGAAGGGTTAGAAAATGAGAAAGTAAATAGGTGGCGTGATCTTTTTTAAATATGTAAACTAGTAGTCACATGGCCACGGCTTTTTGTATTGATATGTTGCACAGGAGTTGTTTTTCATACTCCTAAGGGTGGTGTGAAAGATGTCGAAACATGTAGAGTGCCCCTTTTTTGTGACTGTTGATCGTTTTTTTAAATAGAATTTTAATTGTATTTCATATTGTGTTGATTGTTGAGTATTTTAGTATATTTTATGTAAAAACAAATTCTGAAAAGAAATGTATAGTAAAAATATAATTAACTAACGTAATTAAAATTATAGTAAATAGTTTGATACGTAATTTATTTTCAAAAACTTAAACTTTCTACGAACTGATGTCAGAATTTCGTTTGTTGTTTTTAAGCTTCTAACTTTAATTTCATCTGTAAACAAAATATCTAAACTGAAATATGGCCGATACAAAGTAAACTATTGAAGAAACGACTTTTATTCACCAGTTATAAGGTTAACAGGATGCATTTTTCTGTTTTCTTGGGTTCAAAATTATAACTATCGTGAGTTTGGAGGTGCTTTAATATTATGCTCCATTTTATTTATTTCTTAGTTACTTTAATTGTTTATTACTTATAAAACCTAAATCTATAAATACGATAGAGGGAGAAAAATAAATATATATTTTATTTCGCACTTGTAGGGATATTTTTTGCTAACTTCTATAACGTCGATAGATACCAAAATAGTCGTTAATTTCAAGAATATGAGCTTTTACTTACTCCATATCACAGTCGGCTGTCTTTGTACAGCGATAAGTTTACGGACTTCCAACAACTGAATATGGGGTTCGATTCTCCGCGGTGAGCACAGCGGATAGTCCAACGTGGCTTTTCTCTAAAAACAACCAACCATATATTGCTGAAATCCTGCCATGTAAAAAGTTTCTGCCATCTAGTGGCCATTACAAACATTATTAAACAGAATCCACCTTGCCAAAATATAATTAGCCAATTCTATAACATCATCGAAATATAGTTTCCAAGCATTTTCTAATTTATTCAAAGTATTATTACTTTCGTGCGTTTTGTTTGTATTTTTATCGTTTTCTTCGATCATTTGTATATTGATATGTATTTTTATGTGTATATATATATATATATATATATATATCAGCTTTTAGTTCTGTCATATAGGAAGGTTCACACGGATAAGCATTTGTTGTTGTTGTTATGACGAATTTAATTGGAAGGTTCAGACATTTCAAGACAATGAAATAAACTTTGCCCTTCACGAATGGCATTCCTAATGTAAAAATACTAAAGAACGTTAAAACGTAAACCTAGTTCAAACTCTGGTCTGAAATTGTCCAACTAATTATCTTACTAACATAACTAGCAACGTCTTGAATGACAACATGCGAATATTTGGTGTGTTTTCAGTCTCAAGCTCTATAGAACTGGGGACCTATGTTTATTCCTTAGTTTGCTGATATAATATGCATTTAGAAACTACTATGAATCTCGGTTGCGATGCACACCAAGCCCAAAGCCGGTCCTAAATTTGTAATATCGACCGAACAATTATGTGCGTGTATGTAACCAAGGGTAGTCGTTTAGATAACATAGACGCATAAATCGATATACTAAATTAAGCATTTAGTTAACAGTACCAAATGGCAGGAATCCTGTTTCAAAATGTAAGAAAAACATTTGCTTTTCGTTATTAGTCGAATATGTTAAGTTTTGAAAGTAAGTGTTCAAAAACTAAAAATGAACGTTTGTACTTAAATCGGTGACGAGCTGTGACGTCAGACTCGTTTAACTGCTTCAGGCTACTTTCCGGAAGTGCCCGTCTTCAGTGTTGTTTCGACTGCACTGTACTTAATGATATATAGATAGTGTGATCTTACCTTCAGACTCGTACAATACCGATAACTTCTGCCATAAGCATTTAAGAAAAAAAATACCTCACGTATTTTGTAGAATGGTTTACTAAATTGTTCATAAGTGTTTCAGACAGAAATGTTTTAATGTTTGAAATATGCTCTATACTGACCTACTTTGCGTTTCTGAAACGAGAATCTAAAAGAGATTTCAAAACGAATACAAAGACAATAGTAAATAGATTTTATAATGAAACGTGTTTTTTCCACGCTTTATTTCCTTAATCTCAAAATCATTAAACGTGATGAAAATAAAAGTACATAAATACATCTCTCTCTCTCTCGTTTCCTACTGCGAACCATATATCAAAACGTTGTGTGTGTGTGTAAGTCAAATGTAAACTTTCGTCTTGCATCATTCAGAACTTTCTAAAGAAGTTCACTGTCATCAGAATAATCCAAGAATTAATCATTTCTCGAAACAGTCTTTTGAAAAGGAAAGCTGTCGTCCTGAAAAATCCATAAAGTATTTAAAAGATCTATTTCTGAAAGCGCCAGAAATTAAATCCTAATATAAATCAAACCATTGAGAGATTTAAGTCTATAGGTGGAACGAATAGTGGAAATTATTTCACAGCTGAGAAAAGTCGTAACTTTTAAATTAATCTTTGATATAAATCTTTGAGAAATTGGTTCAACTACAGTTTCCTTTCTTTAATGAGTTATTTTTGTCGACTTCGTCAATAATATCGCAGACTTATATTTAATCTATTATTATGCGTGTTTACTTTCCCAAAGTCTTGTTTAATTTAAGTTCAGTGTGGTTACAATCTCTTAGGCATGCTTTCAGATATATGGCGCTCTGAGGGTCGCGGTTTCGAATCCCCGTCCTACCAAACATGGTCGCTCTTTCAGCCATGGGGGCGTTATAATGTGACGGTCAATCCCACTATTCGTTGTTTTTGGAATTTCGCGCAAAGCTACACGAGGGCTATCTGCGCTAGCCGTCCCTAATTTAGCAGTGTAAGACTAGAGGGAAGGCAGCTAGTCATCACCACCCACCGCCAACTCTTGGGCTATTCTTTTACCAAACAAGATTTATAACAATAGTAGTTTTTTCTTTTAAAAACATAACTATGCTCCCTAAATAATAACAAAACAAATAACAGTGATACACTCAGATCATAAAGATGTGTTCGGATCATAGATTTAAAATTTCCAAGAAGGGGGTATCCTTTGTACTTAATGGTATTGGAAAGCAAAATAATATGGATCAACTTGAGAAATAAGGACCATTCAAAATTAGACCTACAACTATTCATGCCCCAACAGTGGCGAACAATGTATGATATTGTTACGTCAGCAGAGGTCCCGTGACTAGTATCACGCCACGTCGTTCTCGAACATTCACGTCCTTTCCTTAAATCTCGGGATCCTTCTAGATATAGTGTAGCCTTGTATATATAAGACGGTCACAAATTGACGGCAAAAATGTGTGTAATTGAACAGAGTATTGTTGAGTCGAGCACGTGAGACGTTCGTTGAGAATTATAGCGTTTGTTATAGCGCGACTGTTGAAATTAAGTGTATCGCAAAGTTATATTCACAAAGAATAAACCAATTTTATTTAAGAAAGGACTTGTGTCGCTAAAGTTTCGTCGGAACGAATTTACGGAAAATTAACTAACGAACGGAGACGTAACAATAGCTTGTAAAAGGTGAGAATCCGCGAACACAGAATCAGTGAAAAAAGCCGTCCACGTGTTGCAGCCTCCAGGCAAGAGTATGGAAGATAACCAAGAAGGATCTATGTTTGGAAAAATTACATAACTCACATGTACACAATTTGTTTCCACGATATATCCCTTCGACCTTTTCATACCCCAAGGATCTGAAGAATGAAATGGGTATCTATCCTATTCCATATGACAACATATCTCTCAAGTCACCAGACGCAGCACCAATAGATTTCTCTGGAATTGGACTGTTGAAACAGACACTGTTATCCTCGTGCACCTGGAAAGCTGGTAAGGAACAATGGTTTGCGTTTGAAATGATAGCCTTGAGATAGGGCTATTTCCAATACAAACAACGACGCAGAGCTTTGGTATGATGTGCAGTCATTAGACAGAGCATGATGGGATATGGTAACGTGGACGTATCGACGTGGTAATGCTCCAAAAATCCCTTTAGTATAACTTAACCTTTGTACTATAATGTCGTATATATATTTTTCAAATCCTATATGTTATGAGTAAAATACAACTAAAAACACAATACATATGATGCAATACAGTATTTTAGGCTTTAGTTTAAATTAATTTTGTTTATTTATTTGACAATGCTGCTGAAATTCTAAGATTACTTTGAAAGTGTGAGATTTGCAAACAGCGACAGGCTATTGCAGATTTTTTACTTTGAAAAGTGACTGTCGATAATTTTTTATTTCAATTATTCTAGCCTGTTCTTTTGGGATATGAATTATTGTCCATCAATAATGATAAGTCTTTTTGTATTTGCAATTGGTCACATGTAAAAGTAAAAAGTATACTTTGGATTTGCTGACATCATACACGAAGTATTTTACCATAGGAAAGTTGCTTGGGGAAATTATGATTGTCGGAAAAATAGAAAAAATACAGTGTCTTCGCCAATTTTTAAGCATTGGTTTATTGAAATTGTAATTATGCTAACGTAATATTTGAGCAATCGTTGCCAGTAAGAAATAATATAAATATTTTTTTTTATATAAGTAATAGCTTGTTGTTGCATGTTTAGTTAGTTTCATCATTAGATTTGATTTGCTTTAATTCAAAAACACCTTTCTCAGAAAAAATATCAAATTTCTCATTCATAAGTGAAATTAATACCATTTTCTGACTTTAACGGCATTATGCAGCATTTATTGCATAATCGATCGTCCTTCAGTGGCTCAACGGCAAGTCTGAAGACTTCAATTGCTAAAAACCTAGTTTTGATACCCGTGGTGGGCACAGCACAGATAGCCTATTGTGTAGCATTGTGCAACATATATTGTTTCACTGAAAATACATAAAAATAACTAAAGCACCAGGACCATACAATGTTTTTGCAATAACTTTAAGGAGGTCAAAAATTAGTAATGAAAGCCTCTTTCTCTTTCTTTTATTTTCGATAGGTCAATAGACAGTTGGCAAGTGCATGGGGATTGGAGCTGTTTATGTTACTCCTGTTTTCAAAGAGGTCGCTAAGAGTTGCCCTGGAAATTAGAGTGGGCATTTTTAATGATGAATATTCTAAATAATCCGACAAAAAAGTTTTATAAAATCCTTTTGTGAAATATGATATAATAAATGAAAGCCAGCATGGATTCTCAAAAAGGAAATATTGTTTTATTAATTAGTTTTTTTTTCGAAAATGTAACTTGTTATCTCAATGAAAGTAAGGACGTAGATTTGATTTGGTGTACTTAGATTTTCAAAAATCTTTTGATAAAATGCTACACAAAATATTAGCTAAGAAAATGACATCGGCAGGAATTGGAAGACTAGTTAAATAATTGGGTTGAAGAAAGCAAAAGGTTGTTATTAAAGGAGTCCAGTCAAAGTGGATCCTTGTTGTTATTCGAGTGCCTCAGAGGTCAGCACTTAGGCACTTGCTTTTTCTTGTTTGCATTAATGATATTGATAGGGGGCATAACTACTACATTAGTCAATTTTGTATATTACATTAAAATATTGAGTGTTTCTATCTCTATTGAAGATGTGGAGGTACTACAGAATGAGTCAAAAACATTCAGAAGAGGACTACTAAGACGATTGCAGGGATGGAAGAGTTATCTCGCAAGAATATATATTAAAATCTCTCAATTTATTTTCTCTTGAGAACAAAAAGGGTATGAGGTAGTCTTTCTGAAGCTTACAACATTATACAGAGGATACCTAAAATAAAGTCCTCTGATTTCTTTGTTTTATATTTTGATAACAATCGAACGAGACGTCAGAAGTTTAAGATTTGAAAAAAGCAGGCTAGGCTTCATTTAAAACAGTTTTGTATTTCTAAGAAGATAATTGAGTTATGGAATGGCTTGCCATCGGTAACAGTGCAGGCCAACACTTTATAGGAAATTGCAATGGGTTTTCTGAGAAGTAAATGGTGGGTAATGGGTCTGTAAGGACAGCCTTGAATAATCACATGGTCATTTAATGTTTGTAGGTTATGTTAAGTTGAGTCTTGTTGTTTCTAAAACTGAAGTTTGTGTTGAAAGTCTTGAATAATTCTGAAATAAAGACTAAGATTTGTATGCTTGATATATAATCAAGTAATTATGACCCATATTTGATACATATTTTTATTTTGAAATTTCTCTCAAACTTTTGTTTAGCTTACAATGAAAATAAATCAAATTGAAAATATATTAGGTTTGGTATGACCTAGTGATAATGGCACTTTACCCGTGTGTGTGTGTAGGAGGGGGAGGAGTATACTGGGACAGACAATTCCACTTGTCATTGGTAAAATTATAGTCCATCATTCGTTGGAGGATGGTGTTGATTAGCTGTCGTTCTTCTAGTCCATCACTTCTAAATTAGGGATGGTTATCGCAGATAGCCGTCGAGTAGCTTTACATGAAATTCAACAGAATGGAATAACACGAAATAACACTTCGTATTGTTATGTTGACATGTTTTCAAAGTTTGATTGTATCTAAAATAAGACTGAAGATAGTTATTTGCTTTTAACAAACACTAAACAGTTTGTATTTTATCTCTGAAACTTATGCAAACTTTCAATTCCTTTGACTATTTCTTTCAACTGTCCAGTAAGCTGGAAGAAAAAGGGTCTTGGTACAATTTCTAGAATGAAAACATTGTGTTGTAGTACAGTACAGTACCATGTGTTTTCTCCTACCTTAGTTAATATATCAATTTTTCGAAATTTCTGTATATTTTGGCAATTCAGTTAGGATGAGAAAAGTTGCTAAAGTAAACACATCTTAGCTTTGCATCTTTCTATCACTGTCTGGGACCTAGTTCAGTAATTATCAATCAACCGACTTTCTTGCAGGAAATGTGGTAGGTGACGACCAAAAATAGCAAGCTGTATTTTCTCTCAGCGAATCATGTAATGGTGGGGTTTACCCCAACTCAACACTCGAACACGTGTGGACAAAGATCGTGTTCAGAAGAGGTTTTGTGTGCAAACCTGGCTTAAATTGTTATCGTATTTTCTAGTATTAAAAGCCAAGTTCTCTTGTGATAAGCAAATTTTGGTAAGATTTTGACTTCACTTTTCATTAGAAGTGTTTATAATATTTAATACTGTTGTAATTTAGCTGAGACATTAGTGCAGTCTTGGCCAAAATGTTTGCGTATTTTGTAATAAATAAGATTATTATTATCAAGATAACACCCAAATACATTTAGCGCTGTCAAACTGAGAAATGCATGTTATATTAAACATCATATGTAATTTGCATAATGAGACAGGTTATATATATACCAAGATCGATTTATTAGAACATCAAAACATTTTATCAGACACCCGTAGAATAATGTGTAATTCAGCATTTCAACTATCACAGCAAAACCTTACTAAAACATATATACTGACAAAATATAACATCAAATTATTATAAATAGCGTCTGTAACCTTATATCAGTTCATATTAAAAAAATAAGGTTGGTCCTCCTCGTACTCTAATAACCTCCTCAAGGGGATGTAGCATGTTGTCAATTAGATTATTGATGTAATCCATCGTGATTTCATCCCAATTTGTCATTAAAAGGCGTTGCAACTCAGCTACAGTAGCTAGTTTAGAGTCGTGGTTAACAATTTTCCGTCTCAGTTCTGCCTAACAGTTCTCAAAGAGATTATAATCTGGAGACATTTCTGGTCGTTGCAATCTTGTAATGTCCCCCTGGTTACAATACGTGCACTGTGGGCAGTGACATTGTCATCCTGGAACATAAAGTTATTGCCACATCTTGCCCTAGCATGTGGCAGAAATGTCGTCTCCATGTGATTTCTGTAGAAGGTGCCATTGACGTTTCCCTAAAGGATATGAAGAGCAGTTTTTCCACCATGATGAATAGCTGCCCAAACATATACTGCATCAACTCCTGTGTGTTCCCTGTGGAAAGACTGTCTTCCTTCATCTGTTCTCCAGGCAAACGACAAACATGAATCCTACCACCAGCTTTAATAAGTCGGAAACAGGACTCATCTGAAAAGATGACATGTCACCAGTGTCCTAACTGTAGGTTGGCATGCTGTCTTGCACAAGTAACACAGTGACGGCAGTGATTTCTTGTGAATATCGGTTTGTAGATAGCCTTTCTTGCAAAATAACCTTGTTTGGTCAGTCTCCGGTACACTGTTCTTCTGAATACCCTGGAATGAATATGTTCATGCCATACCAGTCGTAAGTTATTGTAAGACTTCTTTCGACCTTGACATGTTAACCTGATCAAAACACGATCATCTTGGGCAGTAGTTGTTTGGCATCTACCAGTATACTTTCCTATAACAACATTTCGCGTAGTCCAATGACGTTTCAGGATTCTGGATACAGTACACTGGGGGTACCCTACTGTTCTAGTCCATTTGCTTATAGATCAGAGAAATAACCGTATCTAGGTATCATTCGAACATCCAGTAAGCTGATCCTAACTGTCTACTCTGATGGAAAACTGCGAGCCAGAAAATATCACAGAGTAAATAGAATAAAACACTATGTACTTGATACACATTTTTATTTCAAAATTTATCTCAGATCTTACCATGAATCAAATTGAAAAGTTACATATTTCTGGATTTTTTTTCTGTTATTTTGACATATTTTCAGTCTGACTGTGCCCAAAATATTACTGAAGGCAGTTGTCTGCTGTTGGCAATTCTTAAACAGTTTTGCATTTTATTTCAGACACTCATGTGGCCTCTCAATTTGTTTCAACTGCTCAATGAGCTGAAAGATAAAATAGTATTGGTGCAATTTGTAGATTGAAAAAAACTTGTGTCGTGAACTCTTTGTGTTCCTCCTTTGAAATTTGGCACTCAGTGGCTCAGCAATAAGTTTGACGGTTTATAAAGATAGCCATGGTGGGCACAGCATAGATAGCCTATTGTGTAGCTTCGTGCTTAAACAAACAAACAAACCTTTGAAATTCAATATTAATTCAAAGGGCAAATTTTAATCTTTAGGTAAATATTAAAGAATCCGAATCTTTGAATATTTTATATGTTAAAACCTGATGTTGAGATTTACTCTCACTATTTGGTGAATAATGGTAAAATTCAGGGTTAAAAGACCACGTTAACATGGCAAAAATCATAAAAATCTAACTATCATTTTTAGAAGTACCATAATCCATTGATTCTTGTATGTTAACATGAGAAGTTAGCATAGAAGACAAATGAGTATTGAAAGCAACATTCATTAATTATGTTTCTAGATTTATTTACATTATTTACAAACAATGAAAATGAGCATATTTCAGGGATTGAAATATATGGTCACACAGAACGATACTTTAAATTACATTCATAACAGCACCTTTACCTCATAACTTCTTTGTATTTTACTGTTACTTTTTTAAAATGTCACTCTAGTTTTGTTTACAATGTAATGAATATCATTATAGTTCTTAATAATAGTTCACACAACGACACAAAGCAAGCAACTAAAACGTGTTCTTCTTTTTTAATGATATTGTATTAAGTTTCTTCACGTATGCTTTTCTGTAAACCTGTTCAACAAAATTGCTTACCAATAGGCATACGGATACAAATCCGTTTGAGGAGCCAAGCAAAAATTTGCCTGAATTTTAAGTTACAACAGAAAATGCCCGAATTTTGGATAATAACAATAATCAATCTACTTATATATATATAGTGTAATATGCAACAAACACGACGCTCATCCTGAATATGCAAAAATAATGGAAATGAAATAATACCCGTGGGTTACAAAATACAGCTATTAAACTCAATATCAGAGGCTCAGAAAAAATAAGCGTCTCGCCCCTTTCTCGTACCGAAGGTATCGATAATTTTGCCCTGTAATTTTCAATATTCCTATCAGCACAAGCTCGTTCAATGTTTATAATAGCAATATTGTTCAAACGATCTTGTCCTATTATTTGCAGAGAAAGGTCTTCATGCATTGCAATCCACTGAAGACCATTCCATCGAGCATGTAGTGGCAGGGATTGATGCCAAGATGGTCACTATCTCATATAGCATAGGTAGTAATTCATTTAGTCCATCCTGAAGTATACCGTCGACGACATCTGTCGTGATCTTCAGCCGAATTTCCATACATGTTTTTCTCGACTTCTCAAAGGTCTTTGTCAATGCCATAAAAACCTGATACCTGTCTTGGTCGTTACCTTCGAAGTGCAATTTTATTTTACAGAGTATTTTGTCGAGGCTTTGGCAGTGTGTATTGATACAGTGGCGTTCTTTTTGGGGTCAGTACACATTCACTATCAGTTGATTCACTGATGAGCACTTTCAAGCGATGAAATGGCTTACATCTTGGTGCTCTTGCTTCCTTGAATGTGAATCAATTCCTTCTTTTATCTTATCAGCGAAGACATGTGCTGTAGTCCACAATCGCTCGAAGTTTTCCTCATCTAAACAGTCACTGAGGGTCTTGATGGTGAGGTCCATGTTTCTCCTGGTGGTGATAACGTACATGCACTTTCCTTGTAGATATTTACTAAAACTGCTGATATTTAACAATATCACCTTCAGAAGAATCAATTCAAACACGAATTCAAAATCAGAAACAGCATTCAAAAATGAGTGCTGTCAGTATACATCTTAGCGTCATTAGCACTCGCTAAGATGAGGAGAGCTTTGATAATTTTGAACATCTGCTCAATGATGGCTTTCACTGCCTTCCATTGGCATGATTGTCTCGTTACATTCAAGGATTTTAGTGTAAGAACAATGGGATCATAATCTACCTCAATATCCTTGAACAGAGCATGGCATTTTGAAGCACATATCTAAGTAGCTGTATCTCACTCATTGTATCCTGCAGCGCGAAAATGAGGAGATGATTGTAACAATGCACATATATTCCTTGTGGTGAGCACTCTTTCATTCGAGTCGCTACTCCTTTACTCATATTAGATTCACCATCAAAACCCTCGCCCACAATGTATTCTTACTTCAGATCAAGTCCACTTTTAACCCTTTTCACGAGTTCATATAACACTTCACTCTCGGTTGATGCTGTCGAGAAGAATGTGATGAGTGATTCTTTCATTTTATCCTGCAAAATGTGTCTTACAGAATAGTGGCACTTGCTCTATTTGGCTGACATCCGAGGTTTCATCCACTATCATTCTAACCTTTTCACTCATCAGCACGTCGTAGATGATGAACTCCACAATTGGATATAATTTTTAGTATCTCATTCTGGTTGGATGGTGATGTCCATTGAGCATTTCTTCAATTTGATTTTGTGATTTCTCCTTGAGCCATGAGAAATCTTTGCACCTGAAGGGTAGAATTCCAGAAAATTACCTCTATTGATATTGGACATTTCCTCAATGCGTATTCTGTCCTCCTCATGTATTCTTATTGCAATGTTTTATTGTGCAGTAGAGATCAGGCACTCAATTATTATATGTAAATACTTGCGATTGCAGAAGACCTGCTGTTTAAGAGTTGCATCCAACTGGTGCAACACAGAAGTCTGGCGTTTTGCAATGATCTTGAAACCGATCCACTTCGCCCTGCCTTCTTGTAATTAACACTCCTCGAATGCTTATTGAGTCTGTGACTCTTTTTTCCAATTTTTGAACATGAATGAGCTATCCCTCATGATCTTCTTGCAGAGAAAGCACACACACACGAACGTTTCCCCAAGTAAAAGCTAATCTAGGGGCGTGTTTTATACCACTGGGGATTGAAAGCCCTGTAAGAGGTTTCTCTCTCGAACTTCTTTGGTTTATACTCCATTAGAATTGTGTAATTGGTGTATTTGAGTGTATTCGACAACTGGTTTGGAGAAGAGTCTTCTATTGACTCCTGTGCCACAACTGACAGAGGTTCATAACTTTAATAATCATCATCACAGCACGAATCAACATCAGGTGTTACAATGAACGAATAATTTAAAATGTCATCTGCTGCACGTGAAAATATCAGAAACAGTCTAATTTATGGTTGAGACTGGTTTGGTTTGAATTTCGCGCAAAGCTACACGAGGGCTATCTGCGCTAGCCATCCCTAATTTAGTAGTGCAAGACTAGAGGGAAGGCAGCTAGTCATCACCACCCACCGCCAACTCTTGGGCTACTCTTTTACCAACGAATAGTGGGATTTACCGTCACATTATAACCCCCCCCCCCACGGCTGAAAGGGCGAGCATGTTTGGTGGAATGGGGATTCGAACTCGCGACCCTCAGATTGAGAGTCCAGGTGGCCTAACCAAGTTGCCAGGCCCAAGTTGAGACTGATATGACAGCAGAGTCAATGTTAATCTCAGACACAACAAGTTGTGTTTCTGGGGTAATATTTTCTATAGCAAAGTCTGAATCACTCACACTGTGCTCAACATTGGCGATCTCCTCTAGTATAGTTCCTTGATGGACCACTTCTTCTGATTGAACCATTTCTTCTGACGGACTATTTTGTGTGCAAGGATTCACAGAAACATTGTTGCTGCTTCTGCTTGCTAGTTCCTCAACAAGTTCCAGATTTTGAAGCTTTGTGTTCTCAATGAAGAAACTACTGAGCTGTGATTGATTTGCTTTGACCAATGCATTGAATTTGACTTTCTCAACTTTGTGAATTTTTTTCACATGATTGTCTTTACAGTCTGAGGCAATTTCCTTCCTGTACTTTTCACATATGACACACTGGTGGGGATATTATTTATGCGGCTTTTTGGGATTGGACAATAAGAACATTTTTGTGAAATCTTGACTCCTAAGGATCTGAAATTAAAAAGCATGGCTGTTAGTATTCTGATAGTGGATGCAGGCAAAGTTAGACTTCTTGGGATACATAGGAAATATGCATATTAATCATCAATAGAGTATCACTGAATACCACTAGATCAGTTTGCATGTATTTTAGGAATTTCACTAAATTTCATCAACAGTCAATTATATAATGATAATGACAAGCTTAAAGCATAATTTCTGTGCAAAAAAATGAGACTTAATAGTTTTAAATGAGAAATCAATTTTAAATTCAAGATAAAATATTTCTACCAGTTGTACTATTAAGCTTAATTTTTCCACCTACACTTGTATGGAAGTATTCAGGATTCTTCACTTCCAAAAATAAAATTACCGTTTTCCAACTTTGCCTAAATCTGAGGAAACAACTTGCCCAAATGATTCGCTCAGCCCAGATTTGGGAGGCAATTGTTCCCTGCCCCCTGGCCCATACTCCTATGTGATTGCCTTTATTTAGATTTATTTTTATTTTGTATGCATGTTTTAACTGGCATTTCTCGACTTTCTCCTAAATTTTGAGTGTTGGAAAGCAACCACATTCTTTAGTTCCAGTAAAAAATTAGTTTGAGACCTTATTTGCAATGTAAATTTTGTAAGGTTTTTATTCATACTGTTACGTCTCCAGTCGTTAGTTGATTTTCCGTAAATTCGTTCACACGAAACTTTAGCAACACAAGTCCTTTCTTAATAAAACTGGTTTATTCTTTCTGAATATAACTTTACCGATACACTTATTTTCAACAGTCGCTCTATAACAAACGCTATAACAACGAACGTTAACTTCAACAATACTTTCTGACTGCAGTTCAATTACTCACTACCTACACACATTCTCACGTCTCGCCGTGACCATCTTATATATACCAGCCCACCCCCAATCTAGCAAATGCTAGAACACTCCCGAAGGAACAGGATAGTTCTAGAAACGTGGCGTGACACTAGTCACGTGACCTCGCTGACGCAACAATATATTGTTTATTTCTAAAATGAAAATACTGTAGCAATATGTAACAGTTGCACTGTGTTCTGTCATTGGGTGGGTTCTTTTGAATTACTTGGTGAAAGTAATGTGAATACCAGTCCACGAATTAACTACTTTTTACAATTGTTTGTTTGTTTGTAATTAAGCGCAAAGCTACACAATGGGCTATCTGTGCTCTGCCCATCACGGGTATCGAAACCCGAATTACAGCATTGTAAGTCCTCAGACATACCGCTGTGCCACTGGGGCAAATTTTATAATAACCTTTGCTACAGGATATGTTCACTCTGATGCCACTTGCAGGCCTAAGTTCACAAACATTTTTTTTTACATAAACTCTAAAACTGCTGTAGGCCTGATACATTACTGACTTTTGATAGAAATTTCCTTTATTGGTAACTGATTTAAATGATTAACCTACAGAAGCAATAACCATTACTGAATAACTACGTGATGAGTTTTCTCTCATTTAACAATTACTCAGCATTTACGTACTGAATATTTAACTAATTTCTAAATCACTTTTCAATAACTTCTTACTAAATACTTTAGTGACTTCTTATTTACTGAGTACTCATATTTTTAACTAATGTACGTACCATGTCTAGATTTTAGTCCAAGTTACTAGAATGTTGACGTCATTATGATTGTGAACTTTCTACGTATTTTATGACTACTTTTATGAACTTACTTAATCTTAACGCCATGTGCCCTCTAGCCAACATCTACGTTAAAACATTGAAAATATAGCTTACAACACAACCAAAGGCTTAGGTGAAGATGTATCTTTCAAGCTTCACACTTACCATACGATCTTAATTATCGTTAAAGGGAAAAAAATACTTAATTTATCCGTACATTACAGAATCGTCTTCTTCTTTTTCGATGGCACAAGAATAACTTACTCGTTCTGACGTCTTAATATTTATTTTTAAAATGTATTAGTGAGAAGAATACAATAAGTTAAAAGTAGGATAAATAAAAAATCTAGTATGTTTAAAAACGATTTAGTCGAACATTCATTGTGAAACTACCACCAATAAAAAAAGCAAAATGTGTTTTGAATACACATTATAGGCATAAAAGGACTGAATATTGTCATATAACTATGGCAGGTTGAGAAACGGAATTTAATTTAAACAACTAGTATTCATGGATCAAGCTTGGGAGAAGTTTGTTTATTGTTTATTTGTAATTAAGCACAAAGCTACACAATGGGCTATCTGTGCTCTACCCACAACGGGTATCGAAACCCGGATTCTAGCGTTGCAAGTCCACAGACATACCGCTGTGCCACTGGGGGGCGCTTGGGAGAAGAGGGAAAGTCAGAACCTTTTGTAATTATTAACTGACAGGAAAATGTTTATATAGTTTTTATCGTTGTTAAATTTAAATGTAAGGGAGCTATTTACTTTTTAATTAAATCTACTTATTAACATGTTATATAAACATGCAAAATGAGCTTTGAAAACGGAAACCACACAGAAAGACGCTAGACAAATGAAAGTTTGGTAAAACTGTGAGTAGACAAACCTTTCTTTAAATTAGAATAATTGATAACATTATAGTATTAATAAAGTTTTTAATAAATTGATGTAAATTACCACATAACATCCCCCTCCAATTTAACGATTGATAATAAATTGTAAATTACTATTATGATTTACATTTTCACTTAATTTTATCAATGGCTAACAGATGGCGTAAAAGTGCGAAGTTTCGATTGAAGTGAAGATGGCGGCGTATCAGTGTGGATAGTGCGTACTGAGCTGATGGTTACAAAATAGGGTGTGAAATTATAACGATCATGTAGCATTCTGTGTGATTTCCAAGGACTTGGGTTAAGGGGAAAACACGATGACATCGGAGAGGTATGATGATATTTGTTTTATTTCAGTTTATTTTCGGCTACTAAAAAATGTATGTTTTCAGCGTAGATCTTGAAGTTGAAGAAGTAAAGCATAGAACTAGAACTTAGAAGTTACGCCTGATGGGTGACTTAGTATTACTATTTGTAAACCACACTGCTCTACAACTTAGTAAAAGGCCTGCGTATTTATATCCGAAAGTTAATATTTCATGCTAAAGTTAAGCTTATAACTTAATATAAGCTATCGCTAAGTGCTTGTAATAAATATTTTTATTTTAACTATGTAAGTTTTATTTATTTATTTACTTGCTGAAACTATATACAAATACAGAAGTGTGTATACGTGTGCTACTATACTGCCATTACTGGGCAGACAAATTAGTATTTCAACATATGCCTACTATTTGAGTCATACTCACACTAATCATAGTAACAGCAACTAATGTTTTTCTTGTCTTTAGTATGTTCATATAAAACTTTACTGCGACAAACAGTAATTATCTATTATAATATTTTTATCTGGTGCTACCAAATTTATTGATAACCTAAGTGTAAGAAAATAGTAAAGCTACAAAACAGGAAATCTAATTTTACATTTTCAAATTTTATGGTTAATTTTCTTTGATTTCACAAGAAGGTAAAGAATTAAGTGGAACATAGTTTCAAAAACTAACCAACTTGGACAATGTTCACATAAATTGTTCATCGAAATGGGAAAAAGTACAGATAAAAGTCAACTCAATGTAATGATGTGGGTTTGTGATAAAGACTATTACATAACCCTCTTCATCACTTCCATTCCAATACAAAACCATGAATTACGATAAGAACACTGGTAAATATGGTGGCCTAGTGATTGGTCAGTATCATTTAGCTTGTTATTAAAAGTTAGACACAGTGAAGTTAATACAGCTGTCTTTGTTTGTCTGTTGCACCTGCTGAATCTGAACTGGTTAATAGTTTTTGATGAAATATGAAAGATTGACAGCTTCCCTCATGGGTTCTTTAATGTCTTAGATAATTATTTTTTCTGTAAATAGCTGTCTTCCTGAGTGATCAGGCTCACCAAATCATTAAGTTTTAGGTAGTATTTTTCATAGTATGCTCTTAAGTTTATTAATCCTTCAACTGTGGTTGACATGATATGATGTTAGTGTATGGGACTGCAGTTGACATCAAATGATGCAAGCTTTTTGGATGCAACATTGTGAATGGCCATCCACAAAAATTTGTGAATTTTTGCGCATGGGGTGGAAGACAAATTTATATAAGCCACAAAGGAAAGGTTAAATGTACCAAGTTTTGAATGGCAGCCTTTTCTGCCTGGAAAAAGCCACATAAATTGTACGTTTTGGAAAAACTGTGAATAGATCAACCTTTCAGAAATTCGAATAAGTGATAATATTATAGTACCCATCATATTTAATTCAACTTTTATTAATAGGTTTTTTAGATTATATAGATTTTTTTATCATTCCTTTTCAATGATTAGGGTTTGTGATATTTATCGTTATGTATACTCCAACTTATTAGACAAAAGCTTCAAGGGGACTGAATTGTTGCCTTGACCATGATTAAAAAAAACATTTGAAAACTCCCAACTGTTAGATAAGTACTGAGTTTAAACTCCTTCACCCATTGTAGCATATTAAATGACCAGATTTGTTTGTTTTATTAAGGTGTACTAACTGATGTACTTATTCACTACAAGTGGGTGACATATGGGGATTGAAACACCAATATCTCCATGTCACTCCCTGGGGGTCCCTAAGGGTACATGCCAAGTTTGGTGAAAATTGGTGCAGTGATTTGCCAATTGTAAGCAGACACATACATCATACATACACATTTGTCAGTAATGTGATCTGATATAAATAGATATACAAGTATCTGTTTGTTTGTGAATAAACATACTAATTATTATGATCTGCCAGTTTGAAGTTTGTGGTAGTTTAACATTGTTTTATGCACTCTTATATTCCTTCAGTAAGCTATTTATTAGGATGCTCAAACCTTTTGGCTGATAATCAGTATGTCTGTCTTCAATGGCCCCTCATTTGAAGACTTGTTCAACATAAAGGTTTGGTTTCAGAGATGTTTTACAGTGCATGTGATTTCTCTTTGTATATGTTGTTGTGAATAGGCTCTTTACATTTTACTTGTTTAAGTATACAGATTATATCTTATTATCCTGTTCAGATTTATATCTATCCCAGAAGGATAGCAGATGAAATAATCCAAAAATTGATACTGTAAGAATTTTAGCCACACACACACATATATATAAACACTGCTCATGGTTAGTGCAATTCATGGATTTACTTATTTCTTTATTTTTCCAATTATTTGTAGTAAAAGAATAATTTAAAAAAAATCAGTATTGTGCCTTAGAAGATCCAAGAACAATACAGAAAAATATTTAAAACAAAAACAAGAAATAATTGATAGCATCAAGATAAGAGTGGATTAAAAAAAAAGATTCAGTAATCTTATTATGAATAATAGTTTTAAGTTCAAATGCAGACTTTTTTTCTTACAGCATTATGTTTTAATTAGTACTATTTAGGGAACTTATTGATTAATGATGATATAGTGTGTGATGTGAGTTTTAATTCTTTTAATCTATTTTATTTATAGTTAACTTATATGAAAAGCTGTATTTAACTTGATTTTGATGAATGACATGTCACCTTCAGAAAAATATAGGAACAAAAATAAGGTAAAAAGTGACACAAAATGACCTTCAGAATACTCTCCTGCATACATATAGATGTATAACACTATAAAAGTATTTTATGCATCATATTGGTTCCTGCAGAGACTAGGCATGGCCTAATGGTTAGCTTGCCAGACTGCAAATCCAAAGATTCCAGGTTCGCATTCCATTGCTGTGACAATAGATACTTGATTTGTCGACCTGGCCTCTGTGTATTCCAGACAGTAAACTGGCATCCATTGTGGGAAGCATCTCATCTGTTACTTCCTGTGACAAGTCTTAACAAGTCATTGTGTCCACCTATTGTCAGTTTTGAGGGCTCTTTTTTTTTAAAACTCTTGTAAATTGACATATACAGGGTGTCCAGAAATTATGTTAAATTTATTAAAACTTGATTTTGATACATCTTCACACTTATATCTGGCGTGTGTTTTGCTGTTGTGATATTCCATATATGCTGCAATGTGCCTCCATTGGTGTAGTAGAATTCTAGTAGCAAAGGTTTGAGAGTCATCTTTGTAAAAAAACAAGTAAACAGTTTTGTTGATGTTGTTTCTAGGCATGTCATGTAAACACCTCCAGCCTAATACATATGTATGTATCATATAAATTCCTACAGACAAATGTATGTGCATTGTAATAAACTCCTGCATGCAGATACATGTATGTCATAAACTCAGGTAAATAGATACATGTATATCATGTAAGTTCCTAGATAGAAACAATTGTATCATGTAAACATCTACAGACAAGTTCGTGTGTGTAGTGCAAACACCTACAGACAGGTACATGTTTGTGTCATGTAAGATCCCGTAGAAAAATATATACCATGTAGTTATATAGATGTTAAACTATGAGAGTTAACCTATAAACAAAGAAAACCTGCATTCATTTCACTGAAATAACCAGTTACTAGCTAGGTCAACATTACAAATACATGTTCATTAGTTCACTTAAAGCCATATATTGGAGACACATTACAGGTTTTAATGAGATAATGTGTAAATATCTATACTCAGCAGATGAGAACATATCTATGCACATGTTAATCAGTTGACACCATAAAAACCCTATTGCCTTAAAATTAAATTTGCAGAAATATTTTAAGAAATATGCTAGATTTTTTTCACATATCCCTTGTTTCCAGAGGTTATTAAAACGTATAAATTTGTTAGACTATTCTACTCCTATAAGAAAGATGATCTATAGATACTTCGTTTTGTTTTTAAACTTTTTGATTCAAGATTCCATGAATGATTAAGAATTAAAAATTCTGTAAGGGAAACAAGCACCAACTGGTTTGGAGCCCACAAAAATTAACATTTTAGTTTTTAAGCCTACCATTGAAATAGTTTATTTCACAACTGTATCGTACCAAAACTGATCGCCCTTCCTCGATGACTCAGCGTAAGAGCTTATAACGCCCTAAGTAGGGTTCGATCCCTGCAGTGGGCACAGCACAGATGGACAGCTTTGCGCTTAACGACAAACAAAAAACCAAAACAGGCATAATTCTTTTTGGTTACACACACATAGGGGTAATACGAGAATCAGCTTCGTCTCGAACCCATCCATTCCAACATCAGTAACAAGAGATTATCAGGTTATTCGAATGTTTTTATAATGGAGCGATTATTCATGTACCCTGTTCATTTCTAATAACAACTTGATTGTCACAAAGGTAATAAAATCGATAACAAGTTACTTACAATTTCTCTGAAACTTTCTAAACACTTGCTGGAAATCAACGTTAGTATAATTTTATCGTCAAAATATTTAATGACTTGACTAAACAAACAAAAAAAAACACCACTTATGTTGTTGTCAGTCAACCATGTTTCGTATTACTTAACCCCCCCCCCCCACACACACACCTGTATGGTGTGCATTTCTTCAAGGTAAGTGGAAGAAGGTTTATTAGCTACACAGGAAAGCGGAAATGGTAAATATCGAAACCGTGTAGATGGCATTACCAGATAACACATTGTAACAAAGGGGCGTTCACGACGGTTTCTGTATTACGTGACGGTATTAGTTGGAAAAATATACGTTAATTGGGTTGGTGATGGGATCTTAAAAGTTGCCTTCCGTCGTGGGATATTTTGTATGTACTAAAAACACTCGCGTTGCATTTCAAACCTAAGTTTAAGGATCCTAATTGTGTTATTCTATTGAAAGTTATGTAAGTATTTCTAAGGTAAGTATATCAAAGATGGGGTCAAGGAGTAGGAGCAGCAGCTGTGAACCGCCAGGTGGATCACGTTCGCCTTAAGTCCTCGACAAAGTTGAATGGCGCACACTGTTTGCATAGAACTAATCGAAAAAAGAAGGCTTAAGTAATAAACGTAGGTCAGAACAAGAAGTTACGAAACTTTGAAGATAGTGAAAAAGTGGTAAAATAATAGTGTCAAAAATAAATTTCTTTCTACTTTTGAGTAAACGCTGTTTGTCAGGTAGTCGTATCATGAAAAGCATTGGCAGTTTAAATTGATAATCGTATGTATAAAAATATCGTTCAAAAACCAATTAATTTAGTTTTATATTAAAAGTTATTACTAGTGCATAGGTTCATCACATTAGTACTCCATTTTGTAATGTGAAAATTCACGACCACACAAAAAATTTTGTTTTCAGTGACATTTTCCTTCTTCTCAAGTTTCAAGTAAATCTCTGTAATTGATCAAGGAAGCTCCAAAAAATCCATTGATCATTTTAGAAAAATAGAAAATTTTAAAGTAAATTATTGTTTCGAGCTACCATTTAGGTCTTGAGATCCCTATCCAACATTTTTGATCCCAGTACGGGAGACTACTAAAATATGATTTTCCAAAATTTAAATTTTAGATTTTTATCTTTTGAACGACACATTACATAGTAATGTCAATTTTCCAATAGATTAATTCAGTCCAACTTGAGATCCGTCCCTAAACTACCTTATTGTCCTGTGTTGGACCCAACCCCCTTTTTTTGAAAGAAAAACGTTCTTCATGTATATGCAATATTTCAAGTTATTTTATCAGAAATTATCGAAGGAGTTCAAAAGCCCATTAAACTTTAGATACAAAGAGCTAATTGATAGAAATATAAACCAGACCATGCTGGTGTTATTGGTTGCGTTCACTTCTAACAGTCACTTGGTTTAACTTACAAAGTTAAAAAAGATTGTGAGGTTTTGACATTGATGAAAGTCCCCTACTTGCTTTGAGAGATACTGTTGGTATTCATGGGACCAGAAACAGAAAACTAATAATGGTTACCTTTTAACACGCCCCTTACTAATATTTTGTCCGCTAGGAGGCAGTTATCAAAATAAGAAGAATGTACTGAATGTATTGCCAATACATACTCTGCGGTTATCTGTGCTTATTTTTAAGTGGTAAGAAAGTAGGTGATAAACACAGCTAAGGACATATTTAACCCGTTTAAGTAATTGTATTTTTAAGTGGTAAGGAAGTAGGTGATAAACACAGCTAAGGACATATTTAACCCGTTTAAGTAATTGTATTTTTAAGTGGTAAGGAACTAAGTGATAAACATAGCTAAGGACATATTTAACCCGTTTAAGTAATTGTATTTTTAAGTGGTAAGAAAGTAGGTGATAAACACAGCTAAGGACATATTTAACCCGTTTAAGTAATTGTATTTTTAAGTGGTAAGGAACTAAGTGATAAACATAGCTAAGGACATCTTTAGCTCATTTAAGTAATTGTATTTTTAAGTGGTAAGAAACTAAGTGATAAACACGCCTAAGGACACATTATCCCGTTTCAGTAATTGTACTGGACATAGAATAAACATGTCACATTGCTGTGGGCCTGGCATGGACTGGTGGTTAGGGCTTCCGACTCGCAACCTGCGGGTCACGGGTTCGAATCCTGTCATTGAACATGTAACGGTCAATCCCACTTTTTGTTAGTAAAAGAGTAAGTGGTGTTGACTAGTTGCCTTCCCTCTAGTCTATCACTGATAAATTAGGGATGGCTAGCTCCATCTAGTCTATCACTGACAAATTAGAGATGGCTAGCTCCCTCTAGTATATCACTGATAAATTAGGGATGGCTAGCGCAGATGGTCCTCAAGTAGCTTTGAACGAATTTCAACAAACTCACATTGCTATGGTACCTCAGAGTACGAAGTAACCGAACTCGAAGGTTAGATTGTTTATTATACAAACTTGAAAAAAGATAACGTCCTTAAACATGTTTGTGTGTGGGGGGTACACAAAGATATTAACATTAAACACATCTAGGCATCTGATACCAAGATCTTTACCAGTATCATTGTGTTTAAACGTCTTTATTTTAAATTTTAGCTTGTCTCGAACCTTGGGCTCTCGGTAAATACTGTAAACTAACACATTTTCATTTATGGTTTCTTTAGCTCGACCCTCGGTGGTCTAGCAGTAAGCATAACGGCTTTTCAATGCCAGAATTCGAGGTTTGATCCCAACGGCGGACAGAGTGTGCAATATTCGGGTTAAAACAAAAATCATTAGCAGTTAAGCTAAAGGTCATCAGTGTTCTTTATGATGCAAATTAATTTACAACTTCACTATAAGACTTAGAACTTGTAATGTTGACAAAATACTGTACTATCTCCTACTAACAGTGAGAACGTTTTTGTTGTTGTTTTGTTTATTGTTGTTTTTTTTGTCAAAGGCGTGTACGAAATAGTTTTGAAAAACATTTGCTATGACAACATTTAACACAGCTAGAGAAATGAAAACAATCTAAACATTCTCCAAGTAACCTGAAAAAACGGAGGGGAGGGAGGAGACTTTCGTATTGTTCATTAACTCTCAAATTCCCGACATTTTCTTCCAACGTTCACTATTGATGGGGTCAATTTATTACATTATATTGAGTAATTTTACTTGTTTGTACCTGTTACAACTGACCAAAATGTAGCACCCCCCACTTTTACACATTTGACTTGTAAAGCAAATTTAAATTATATTATGATATTGATTTTTGGGGGGACATGCCCCATACTCCCCTCCTAGGTCGACCTGCCTTTGGCAACACGGGAGCTCCTTATATTAAGCCGTCAAAAATTTAATGTCGCGTTTTGAAACACTTCATTAACCACT